>NW_023494805.1:10138312-10613312 GCF_904425465.1 Colossoma macropomum
TTAGCTAAATTCAGCAATGTGAGAGATGTTTTTTTTATATTGACCGGTGCGAGAAATCATATCACATTTGTATCCTATACTGATTTTAGGGGGCTACAAATTCTACATAAACATAAATGTTGACTGTGTTTCTGGGCGCATAATTCACATCCAGTCAGCAGCACAGCATTTGAGTAGTGGTCAATACAAGCAGAAGAGAGTGAACCAAATTATTGTTAACAGTGGTAAAATATTGTTGTGATTGAGGGGAAAATGGAGTCTTGTGCCTTTAAGAAGTGCGAAGGTACCCCATTTTTTCCTGTTAAGTTACTGCTGACAGAGAGAGCGCATGAGTTTGTGAGTAAGTGAATGAAAAAAAATCTGCAAGGAAAACTGCCTTTCTGCTTACTGCTTTATCCCCACAGCTCCCTCCATTCTCCTTACTTTATGTTAAGTTTAATCTCAGTTAATGGAACCATAAACAAATGCTGTGTTTTGGAGCTCCACCTTGCTTTACTGTGACCTTGCTGCAGTGAACAGCATGCTAAAGTGACAGGGTATCAGAGACATTATAAAGGAGGAGACTACTCACTGGTTGGAAAAAAGAATGGGAACGTTTGTTGCACTCAACATGGCATCTGTTTATGGAGAAAGTCCCGCCCTTCACTAAAAAGAGCCAATCAGCTCGCTGGCTAAGCCGCAAGTAGGAAAAATCCCCCTCTACATGGGCTTGGTTGTGGAGAACTGCACAAGCGCAGTAGCCAAAACAACCCAAAAAACACGCTTACGTGCATTATTTGGGACAAACGCTACAAACAATTTTTCAAAAAATTCCACATAACTGGCTGGTTATGATGTAAACAGTCATTCAGAGTGTTTGATGTGAAACGTGCTGTTCTAGAGAAACTTAACAAGTCAGAATCATTCACAGTGATGATGACAGGAACCAGATGTCTGAAGTTTATGACGTTTTATAAAAGCAGTAAAACATTCAAGGCCATGTGTTTGCACACTGATTTCACCCTACTTAGCGTCATGGAAAAATACATGGTAACCTGTGGCCCCTCGTGGCTTTGATGGCATAGAATATCACAAGATCTACACAAAACCCACATGCTCACTTAAGCCAGAGAGCAGCATGATTCAGAAAGTTCTTTGGATATTATTTCAGTTTTGTTGCCAAATGTCTGTGGTAAATTTTTGCCCATATTATTTTTGCTTACATCTTTAATTCGATGTCAAATCTGTGTGAACACTAAGCGAACAAGAGCTAAAATGTACCACTGTATCACTTTCTGTTTTGGTCCAGATCAAAGGGACTGAACTACAAATGTAAACGGAATACAGCCTTATAATATACAATGTGAAAGAAAAGGCTGTTTTCTGTTTGTTTAAAGTAATAAAGTGCAGTAAACCATTACTGAATTGGTCAAATAATTGTCATGCAAGAAAACAGATACATGAACACAAGAAAATGCCAAGATGCCAGTGGCTCACCGCTCTGGTGACGGAAAGAAAGCGATCGTAGCTGATCAGAACGATGTTGAAGACAGAGGCAGTGCAGAGGAGGTAGTCCATAACCAGCCACAGTTTACAGAGCCCTCGACCCAGCATCCATTTGCCTGTCAGTATGTAGGGCAAATAGACTGGAATACAGAAAGCCCCTGCAGAAAAAAAAACACCAAACAAATTCATTTCAGCAGAATCCTCAAGGTAAAGCAAGACAACAAACATGACAGTTATTTTCTATCACCTACATTTTTTAACCTCAATTCCACTTCTTACTATGCTGTGATCTAGACAACTTTAAGCTCAGTCTTAGAGAAAGAAAGAAAAGCCATTCACATAAATGAGGTCTCATGGGTCTCACAGTGAGATCACTGCAGTGCTATTTAAAATGTAATTCCAGTCATAATAAATGGAACGGAAATTCTAGAGAATAAACTTTCCTAGGCTTTTTCTAAAATACTTAACAAGTTTTTCTAATAGGCCCCAATAAGGGCTGCACCACATGTTGTGCAGTTGTTATATCAACATTGGTCTTCTCAATACTGATATCGCAGATGTGTGCAGTATGCAAATTAGTCTCTGGCCAATCACAGAGTGTTGTTTTGTGTGCTGTGATTATTCTGACCAATCACAGACATTCCTTAAGTGTTTTGATGAATCAAAGCATTTCATGATTCAACAAACGTAGATCATTTCGGTCAAAAAGCATGCAAGTCAGTCTTCAAACATGTTACATGAGGGGTTCATTCATTTGTTTTTAATATATTGGAAGGTAAATCACAACCACAGTACAAAGCAGAATATTACATTTCTGCCATAATTCCCTCCTTTAAATACACCATTTCAACTGCGAAAGTGATAAAAAGCTCCATTTGAAACTAGTTTATCTGGGAACGGTTTCGGCTATTTCATGAATTTTTGGAAATTATTTTTTGGAAATTCATGAAATTCTCCTTTCCAAATTTCTGAACTGATTATGAATTACACAATCATTCAGAGTGGTTTGGTGTGAAAGGTGCTGTTCTAGAGAAACTTACTGAGTCAGAATTGCTCACAGTGGTGGTGACAGGAACCAGACGTCTGAAGCGTTTAATGTCTCTAAAAGGTCCTTCACAGAAAGTTATTAAATGAAATGGTTTCGTCTGCCTGATGCCAGAGACATTATCTTCCTACAGATTTGAGAGAAGCTTTTGGCCTATAATGTATTTTTTTAACTACATTCTTGGCATGAGGCGATTCTGACTTGGTACGTTTCTCAATATTGCCCCACACATCAAACCACTCAGAATGACAGGATTGAATTATGCAGGAATTTGGAAAAATGTGTGGAATTTCCATTTAAATATAGACATAATTCCAAAGTAGTTCCAGCTCCACGTGCTTCCTTGAGGGCTTTTTCCAATTCCACTTCAGACTCCTCAGTGTAAGAAACACTGGAAATGGAAAACACTAGTGAAAGCATTTATTAACCGACCTCAATTCTGGGATCAAACCCTCCAAATTAGCGTCTGTAAGAATTCAGTCACTTCCTTGGGAACGGAGGAAGTGCAGTCCTGACGCATAATAACAATCTGGATGTTTCAGAACATTTGGTTCCCACAAAAACATGCCAGAATGATGCTCTTCATGTGTTTCTGATGAGTCCTGTTTTCTGACAGTCTTAATGTACATCATGTCTTTGGTTTTGCTTTGATGGCCCTTGGAACTCTACATAGCACATTGAGTGTGAAAAGATAGCACTGAAAATTTACTGTGGACTGTGCTTGTTCGACTAAAATACCATAACAGGACTTCAAAGTCTCTTGAGCTGAATACGACATAGCATATTATTGAATATCAACACATCTACTTGCCATTCATATGCTTATGGAGAGTAATGCAGTAATGCAGCGTTGAGCTGAACAGCCTTGTTGAGTGTCTAAGGAAGAATCTCACCTTCTTTTATGGTAGTACTACACTCTTCTTCCTAATTTGCTGCTTTTGAAAAAGCTTGCTTAAATGAGTGCGACCGATACTGCATCATCCAAACACTTGAAGCAGTGTTGAAATGTTGCCTCAAAAATACCGCAAAGACTGCTTTCTGTGGAATGTGAGAACACATCATTTTCCTTTCCTATTTGCACAACTGTATTTGGCATCATTCTATTTTATATCTAAGGTCTTTCAGCCATATACGTAGGATATGTAAAACAAATTAATAATGTGGCTATTTACACCAATCAGGCATAACATTATGACCACCTCCTTGTCCATTTTATCAGCTCCACTTACTATATAGGGTCACTTTGTAGTTCTACAGTTACAGACTGTAGTCCATCTGTTTCTCTGCATACTTTGTTAGCCCCCTTTTACCCTGTTCTTCAGTGGTCAGGACCCCCATGGACCCAAACAGAGCAGGTACTATTTGGGTGGTGGATCGTTCTCAGCACTGCAGTAACACTGATGTGGTGGTGGTGTGTTAGTTAGTGTTGTGCTGGTCTGAGTGGATCAGACACAGCAGTGCTGCGGTCATGCAGTCATGTACTGTCTTGAGCAAGGCACCTTGAAATGTGATCCCAATCGGATTTTTACAGATGCGTCTCAGTCTGGAAGCTCTGGCTGCTCAAAATTGGATTTCAAAGTGTGTTGAGCGTCACTCGCAACGCGACAAACAACGACAATGTCAAATCTAGAATAACAGAAGTGCTGGGATTCAAGAAGCGTGTCAAAGATTCATTCTTTAATGTTTTGCACCCTTTTCTGGATGTTTGCACTTTGTCTGTACTGTCTATTTTGTTCCATGTTGCACCATGGTCCTGGAGGAATGTAATTTCGCTCCACTGCATACTTGTACATAGATGGAATGACAATTAAAGCCTACTGACTTGCTTAAGCAGAGCATTTTGAAGAGTTTGGGGGGTGAGATGATGCACCTCCATCTCTCCTGCATTCACATTTAAAATACGTGTCACCAGCATAGCTACATAGTTACTGATGCCTATGTCGTTACAACAGCAAGCCATGCAGATATGTTGGTGATGTCTGGATACACAAATCCGATCTGATCAACTGCAAATAACAGTGCGGACAATCTGTCTAAATAGATCTGATTTGAGAAACAAATCCAATTTGCTTGCAATCTGAAACCTTTGTGTTTCAGTAGTGACATGAAATCATAGGACAGCATTTTTTTGAATAAAGTCGTGATAAATCTAAATCTTTCAACTTCACTTTAAAAGTAATCAAAAAAAGTATTATTTTCACAAGTTAAAATTTAGAGGTTAGTGTTTGGGACAGACATCTGCCAACAAAGTACTGTATAAATAATGATTTTTAATATATTTAGCTTATTACTTACTCAATTAATGCCTTGGGTTTAAATAGATCATAAAATAGTCTTTGTAAATATCTATACTTTGTAAATATTATATTTAGTCTGAATACTTAACTGCTTTTTTACATATGTCTTCTACTGTGGGGTCACAGTTTGAGCTAATTCAATAGAATGGTTCATAAAAGGTCTAGAGTTGCTTTCAAGTGCCATTTGCATTTGCAATCTGCTGCTGTTAAACCTCAATTTGAAGTTCAAAGAGCTTCACTACCAGTGAAGCAAGTCACCATCAGGCTGAAAAATCAAAACAATACAATTAGAGAGATTGAGTTAAGTGTGGCCAAATTAACTACTGGGCACATTCTTAAAAGTAAATCAATTTTTGGTCACCTAAGACTAAAACTAGGAACATTCTGAAATGTTCAGAAAGCATCTTAAACAGGTCCTGCAATCATGCTTGGGTATAAAAGCAGTATTCAGGAAAGGCAGAAAATGCCAAAAATGTATCAGCAAAAAATCAGTTTAAGAACAACTTTCCTCAGTGAGCAACTGAGGATTTTAAGTATTTCATATGCACTCAGTGCATAATAACATCAGAAGATCCATGGAATCCAGAGAAATCTCTGTGTGCAAAGGGCAAGGGTGAAAACCAGAATTGAATACACATGACCTTCAATCCCATAGATGGCACTTCATTAAAAACTGGTGGTTTCTGTGATGGATATCAGCTCAGGAATATTATTTCGACAGACTTGTCAATAAATACAGTTTGTCACTGCACCAGCAAATGCATGTTAACACTGTACTATGCACAGAGGAAATCATACGCTAACAGCATCCAGAAACCCTACCGACTTCTCTGGGCTTGAGCGCATCTGAAATGGACTGATGCTCAGTGGAAACATGTACTGTGGTCTGACAAGTCAAGACTGTTACGAAATCAGACTGTTTATGAAAATAATGGCTGTTGTTTTCTTGCAGTCAGAGAAGTAAAGAACTGTGCAGATTGTTACCAATGTAAAGTTCAAAAGCCAGCATCTGTCATGGTATGGGGGGGGGTATTAGCAGGAAACCTGCACATCTGTGAAGGACCTTTAACACTGAACAAGTTCTGAAGCAACATATGCTGCCTTTTAAATGCCATCTTTTTCAGGGACATCCATGCTTATTTCAAGTCAAGTTATTTCAACATGACATCGCCAATGACTGGACTGGACATGCCGGCAGTCCAATCTCCCATAGAAAACATGTGGCTTGAAATATGGCAACAAAAGCCCTATGCAGGTGTACAGCTCAAAAAATTCCTCTCTCAAACCTGGATCAATAGACCACTGTAGTCGTGCGTCATTCTGTAGTCCGAGTTATGCCCTTATTAGAACCTCCGGGTCTAAACTCGATTTCTCTATGGTCAGAATAATTGGGGTTTTCTGCCTCTATCTGGGTTTTACCACACACTGCGGTAAAATAAAAATGTTCAGAACCTGATACATTTTGTTCTGTGTACATTTTTCTCCCAAATATCACTGGATCCTCTGAATTATGAGGTTGTTAAAATGTCTTAATACTAATATTGCTACATGCAAGCTAAAGCTACTGCGCATCAGTTTAATGTCACTAAGCTATAGAAAAGTAAGGCGGGCTATGACTGTGCAGCAGTTATTATAATAACACCAGTGTGTAACTGCTGCAAGGTGGAACAGGACAATTCACACCTTTTTAGGAATTGGGTTTGTATTTGTGTTTTCTAATTAATGCTTATATTATAGTTTCATGCACATATAGCCTTTTATAGCCTTTGTTTTTTGCCTGTCTGGTTTCATGGGTTCTTTTTTTACCTCATTAAAAAAAATTGGTTAGTAGTCATGGTAGAGTCAACGCTATGAAAACCCAATTATAAGAATTATTAAGTCTCATATGACCTATCATATTATTTTACTCATTAAAGTGTTCCCGAAAGACAAATATAATTACCGAAAGGAAACTTGAAGTGTGTAGAACTTTTAACGCTATATTAATGTGTGATTATCTTAAGCCAAGAGGATATTTATGTTTGAGATTACGTTCATTATCTGTGCTTAAACTCTGTAGTGGAGCCGCTGTAGGACAGAAGGAGAGAAAGAGAGGGAGAGAACAGCAAAAGGGAAGGCAATAAAAAAGAAAACTGGAGTGTTTTCATTGTTTTCTAATCCCAACCAGTTTATTTTCTTTCATTTCCAACTTTTCTGTCAACATTTGTTCGTCAGTTGCCAGTCGTGTACGCTCACAAAATACTTCCTTGTCTTATCATTTGTGAAACAAATCATAGGCATATCTGGAAAGCAAAACTCGTTATTTAAACTAGGTGTAATTTGCAATAATATACAGAAGTATAGAAGGCTTCTGTTGTCTACATGGTTCTTGTATTGAGCAGCAGTGCATGATGATGAATTGATCTTTGTATTGTTTTGTTTTCATTTCTGGCTGTAAACTACTGAATATTTGGCTGCAAAAATCCACCATGACCCTGTCTTTTACTTTGGCTCTGACAGAACCAGCAATCTGCTCCTTAAACAAACTGCACACCGCTCCACAGCCTGACTTTGATTTTCATCCCTCTGAACACTCTTCGCCTAAAAAATCATGTCTGACTGTGAAAAAGCATGCAGCCATTCAATGGAGACCGCTTCATGTTTTCAGATGCCAAACCAGATGGTTAAAAATCAGGCCCAGATAATCAAATAACAGGCCCCTGTACACTAGATATTTGGTGGGCCTTACCTGGCAACCTTTTTTTTTTGGATGGTCAGTGTTTTTTTGACAAGATCATGGCAAGTAATGAGGCCTATGCAGCACCATGATGGCAGCATACTAAGCAAAGTGTTTGGCATGTCGTTCATTTTTTCCAATCGAGACAAAACAATAGCAAGATTACATACACACATTAAAGACAGGTTAATCTAAACCCAACAAACAATGCAACACATCCTTATGAAACATGTGTCTGTTCACGACAACCAACATATTCACTCCAGTGAAGATGACATAAATTAAACTCAGCTGAAATGTGCTCAAAGGAGCGTAATCGGCCATTACCCAATCCCAAATTAGTTCAATTTTTCTCACTGTGCCGCTAGTAAAGTTCCCACTGTGAGTCATAATAGCTGTTTAAATGTTCTCATAAATGCTCACGATGGCTCCCTCCTCCATAACCAGCCTTTTCAGCTCTATTTTGAAGGGTCTACGACAGCATTAGCATGCATGTTAAATATGGCATTATGGCACAAGTCTACTGGAAGGTTAACCACAGTCACATTTTTCATTTTTTGGACTATGCTTTTCACTACAATATTTATTGCAAAAATTAAAATATTACAATGTGTCATTTTCACAATATTGTTTAGCCCTCACTGCCATATTGTGCACAACTGGTTTTGTGCTTTTAATTTAAATCACCAATTCTGGACCGCAGTTGTACAGAGATTACACTGTCGCATGCTTTGTACTGGTCAGATTCCGTTCACGGCCTTCATGAACAGGCCCTAATTAGCTGGATTTTTTTTTCAGCTTATGCAAACACATATATTAATAGCGCTTATGCTAATTACAAGGACTGCATAAGCAAACAATGACCAGGCACTTCAGCAGGTACACCGCCCCCAACAATAACCTCTTATAGTCAGTGACAGCACAGCCATAGTTACAGCAGTTGTAGGCTTAAAGCTGAGTGTGTGTACAAAATAAAATGGAAGAGAAAACTTGTTTATTATACAAGAGAAATGTTTATAATTCCTCATTGCCCTGTTAGATTATATGTGATGCACAGCATCACATCCCGTAGATTCATATGTATACAGTAGTGTGTAAAACTGTGTCAGAGACCCTTCATTAATTTTATTTCCACTCAAAACTTCCAATGCAAGTACTAGTTATTAATTTATCAGGAGGTATTATTGAGGAGACTAATATAGAAGGATGTGTAGCTGACAGAAAGCCTTTACTGAGAAAAACACATGAAAAAGAATTTGCCAATCAAACAAAGCAGCTGCTGGTGTTCTCAGAACAATAGACTGACCACCCCAGTCCAGGTCTCAACATCACTGAATGTGTTTGATCATTTTGATTGTGAGAAGCGGAAAATGCTAAACCAACATCTAAGACGAAACTTTGAAGATGTGTAAAAAATATCCCTGCAGATTTCTGTAAAAGCTGAAAGCAAGTCTCCTGAAAAGAAGGGAAGCTGTAATAAAGGTAGAATTTATGCACTAAATACTGAAAAAAGATCTGAAATTTAGATGGTGAATAACTTAACATACTTAATGTCCATTTTTACCAGAAATGAAATAAACAAATGGTGATCTCTGACTTTTGCACAGTACTACATTTCTAAAGGGCCCTCTCTTGTGGCCCCACCTTGCTAGCATACAGTTAGATGCACAGTCTGCACTAGCTATCCTCTGGCCCTCCATCACTGGTCAGTTTCGGACCACAGGACCTCTGTCGTCCAGATATTATTTGGGTACTAGTCCGCTGTCAATCTAGAAGTGCCACTGATGTGTAAAGACTCAGAAACACTGCTGTGTCTGATACACTCAAACACTTCAAGCACACTGTGTCTGATACACACACTGCCATATCAGGGTCACTGCTGTGCTGAAAATGATCTGCCACCCAAATAATATCTGGACAACATCTGTCCTGTGGTCAGAAACCAACCCATATGATCCAATAAACGGGGTGGGGGGTGAAATTGAGTACCAAAAGGTGGACTTCAGTCAGTTTTGGTACACCTATACATTGGACCTATCAGGTAGGTGAGGCTCACAAAATGGCCTGTGAGTAGAAGCACAAGATACAGAGGTCCCCAAAAAGTATTTGGACATTTGTGGCATGATTAAAACATATTTTTATTGTGCTACGAATGTTAAACCAAGAGGCATTTATTCTGTTTATTTATCTGTTCTATTTATTTCAGATCATTGTTGTTCGAGTAGTTTATTTACACACGTCTGCAGGCTTGCATCAAAATGTCCTCATACACTTCTGAGTTCATGATCTCAAGCTCACTGTCACCCATGTAAGAAAACCAGACCCTGTCTTTGACGTTTCTGGATGGAATTCTTCTCCACACAACGAGTCTATCATCAGTTTGGTGTTGTGCAAAAGTGTTTTTCCCTAAAACAAATACCATTCTATTAAAAAAAAACTATGAAGTTACATAAGAACTTCATTGAAGTTTACCAACAGCTACACTCTCAGAAATAAAGGTATGAAACTGTCACTGGTGCAGTGGCCCTCTTGTCACTGGGGTGGTCCCCTCAAGGGTACATCTCAGTGCCTTTAGTCAGGGAACATAACTGTACCATAATCCACTGAAATTATATTTCTAAGTTGTACTGACTCCACACACCCCGTCTCGTCTCCAGGCTTTTATTTTATTGTTCTTTTTTAAAATATTCGGTTATGAAAAGGTACAAATCTGTACTTTTCACCTGGAAAAACTTATTTAAGGTTTACATCTGGACTTTAAAACCTCTGTTGTACCTTTGAGAGAACATTTACATTGTTCGTACCTTCATGAATGAAAAATGTACCTGTACTGTACCTTTATTTCTAACAGTGTAGAAGAGTCCAAACCTTCTGGGGGCCACTGTAGATGTTTCTAATGAAGTAAGTGAGTGTATTTATAAAGGCATGTTTGCATGCTTATGAACTACAACATGCTGTGGTCTGAAACATTGTTCATTGAAGAAAAGAATGGAGACCGACAAAATCTGCACAGACAACGATTATAAAAAACTGCTGAGAATAACTTTGGTCTCAAAAAGGGTGTATTACTGGTTTTCACCTTACACTATACACTAGAGGTGCACAATAATATTGGAATATTTCTATGGGCAGATAACTGCTTTAAAGATGATCAGCATCGGACAGATGTTTAATTTTGACAGATATTTAATTTTGACAGATGTTTCAAACCAATTTTTGATAACATATATATTTTACTTTAGAAGAGAAGAATATTTAGGCGATGCGAAACTAATATGCTAAAATGTCTGCATTGCATTCATTTTACTGCACTTTAAACCTTTGCAAATATATTCAATAATTCTCTGTAAGGCTATGCCAGGTGTTTTCAGTCCCAGTTTCTACATTATAAATATATATACACATAAAAAATACTGGATATCAGCACACAACCCCCATGTATACTACACACAGTGATGAATACAGCTTGACATAAGCATTCTCGAGAGATGAAGGTGTTACTGCATTCAGTGCTGCAGGGAATGATAAATTGAATTCTTTAACAGTTAAGGTAGAACTAGCAGTTTTGACACCTCCATTCATGCTGTCAACTGTACTTAAAGCACCTAATCAGTCTGAGCTGCCTTCACACCCTATGCTACACTGGAATTTCATGGAATTCTTCTGAGAGTGTACTGCCGTACACTGGCGTCCCTTATGAGAGTGCACTGGCGTACTGCATTACAGTGTGTTACGCTGGCTGCTCAGTAGCCGATAGGAGAACTCTACAGAAGGTCATTAATACTGCTCAAAAAATCATCAGCTGCCCTCTGCCCTCTCTGGAAGACATCTCCCGCTCCCGGTGCCTCAGCAGAGCCAGGAAAATAACAAAGGACCCTTACCATCCTGGACACCAACTGTTCAGTCTCCTGCCGTCTGCCAGACGGTACAGGTGCATCAAAAGCCGGACAAACCACACAAAAGCCACACACACTAAGTTTTTATGAGTAGTAAACACTGGAATAAGCACATAAGACATGAGGACTTCCGCCACTTGTTGAACTTAGTTTATTAGTAAAAGTTTTTTTTTTTTTTTTTAATAATTTTATATTATTATTACATTTTAGTGCAATATGTTTTTTACAGTTCTTTACTTGTTTGTCTGTCTTGGTTTGCACTGATTAAGTGTTGTACTCTTAATTTAGTTGTATATTTTATACAATGACAATACAGGCATTCTATTCTATTCTATTCTATTCTATTCTGAGGTGCATTTCCAGTTTAGTTCCATTTTCCTGTGTTTCCTCAAGAGGGGTTTCAATTCCACATTACATTCCTCAGTGTGGAAAACACTGAAAATTGAAAGCAGTAACGAAATGGAAAGCATTCATTAGCTGAAGGCAATTCTGGAATCAAACCTCCGGGTTACTGACTATACGGATTAAATCACTTATTTTGGCAACACTTCTTGACAAAAAAATAACAATCTACGCATTTTGGAACATTTGCTTCCCACACAAACCTGTCAACACGGAAATAAAAATGAATGACATGTCACTAAACTGGAAGATTTAAATTTTCACACTGGACAGGCTTTGGCAGCTCCCCTCACCCACTCCTGCGGTAGATCCTGAACGAGGATGCTGCAGTAAATTACTCAGCGCCAATTCAATCATGAAACAGAGAGCCTGGGGGAAATGACAGCAGGACACCTCCCTGACACACTGAAACATGGTACAAAAATACTCAGTCTAACCTTTAACGCTGTAAAGGCATTTAATTACCCAGCTCAGGCACCACAGGCACTCATGCATACATTTGCACACATGATTATAATACTTTTTTTTGGCATTTTACTTTGTTTTGCTGCTTTTTCCTGGAAGGATTTACACATAAATATAATGAAAATAACTCAAAGCGATGTTTTACTAATATGATAAATAGGTAATACTGTATTGTGCAAAAGCCAGAGATCACCCTTCATTTAGTTCATTTTTAGTCAAAACTACAGTACAAGTTATTTATTTTTAAGAAAACACATAAATACAGAAAACTCCACAGAAGCCTCAACAGCTAGATTTAATATTTTTTCAGTATTTCTTGTGTCCACGTTTTACCTTTATTCCAGCCTCCATTCTTTTCAGTAGACTTTCAGTTTTTCAAGGAAATCTGCAGGGATATTTTTCCACACCTCCAAAGTTCAGTCTTTGAAGTTGGTTTAACATTTTCTGCTTCTCATCATCCGAGTAATCAAACACATTCAGTGATGTTGAGGTCTGGACTCTGGGGTGGTCAGTCCATTGTTCTGAGAAACACCAGCAGCTTCTCCTTTTCTCAGTGAGGCTTCATGGAAGCTACACTTTCTTTCAGACCCATAGCGCTGAGTTGTCTTCTCACAGTGGAAGGATGGGCAGAAAAATCTATGGATGTTTTCAGATCTGAAGCAGCTTGATTTTCTCCTCTCTCTCAAAGACAAAAGCTTTAAGTGCAGTTTATCTGATGGGGGCAGTTTTGGTGTCTACCAGGTCTTCCAGGTGGTTGTTTGGAGTCACATCTTCTCTGCAGCTTTTAATCATTTTTTTAAACTCCAGTTTTGGAAACTCCTCTTTTGTTTTGGTTGTTTTTTTAAAATGAATTGCTTGTACTTGACCATTGACTGAACAGAAAGGGTGGTCTATAAGTTTTACACAGGACTGTCCTGTACTATTTAACTGCTATTTGTTAATATAAAGTCAATTTGTTTGGACAATAACAAAATAACAAGAACTGAAAAATCCTGAGGAGTGAATTTAACAAGATCAGTCACATTTTAGGCAGCAAGTGCAAAAGAACTATTCCAACAGCAACCTTATCTTTGCCTTTTTTTGGCTAAAAAATGATAAAAACTTATGTTTTTTTTCCCAGAAGAGCAGACAGGAAGCACAGCTGACCCTGTGAGATAACTTAGTTTTCCACAGGGGTTAAGGAGAGGTCAGCTAAAGCAAACCGCACTTACCGACAAGAAAATCAGAGATGGCCAGGTTGAGTAAGAAGTAGTTGCTCTGCCTCCTCAGACTCCTGTCCATCTTGAAGGCGAAGATGACCAGCGCGTTGCCCAGCACGATGACCCCGATCAGCACCACCATGACGGCGATAAGCAGCGCCAGAACGGGCGCAGTGAAGGCGAAGTCCTGCCTGATCTTAGCCGAGCTGTTCTGGACGTAGTCCCGGCTGATGTTGACCTCCAACACACTGTTCCCCATTTGCTCATTTAACTACACGGCTGCACTGTAACGACTTTAACTGTGTTCACAGCAAAGCTGGCATCTCAGCCGGACCTGTTGAGCGTCAGTCATGGTTTGAAGAACCGCTTCCAGCAGCTGAAGGAACTCATATCAGTCTCTTCGTCCTCACAGCTCAACTGAACTGAAGCCACAGCGGCAGCTCTTCTGAAAATACCGCCTAATTTTGTTATTCCCCACCCGTATTCAGACAGGCCCCGCCCTCCTGCTCCACGATTGGCCAGCCCATAGGCGGCCTC
Source organism: Colossoma macropomum (assembly GCF_904425465.1). NCBI lineage: Eukaryota > Metazoa > Chordata > Actinopteri > Characiformes > Serrasalmidae > Colossoma > Colossoma macropomum. The sequence continues at coordinate 10,152,355 of NW_023494805.1, forward strand.
CCTGCGATTATGGACTACTAACCAATCGAGGGGCGGGGCTTGTCGGAATAGAGGTGGGAATAAGTAATGCATGATTATGTTGTGGCTGACTTTTAGCTTGAAACTCAAACCCTGCAGACTGACGGTCTTTTGGCATAGTTAAAGGGGAATTCCACCAACTTTTCCAAATTTCTGCGTGATGTAAACTAAGTCATTCTACGGAGCCCTGCTGGTGACATAAATTAAAATAATGCGACTTAGTAAGTCTTAGTAAGGCATGGCCACAAGATAATTAAGCCTTAACCACAGCTTGGGTGGCTGGTAGCCTAGTGGTAGGAGAAGTGCGCCATCAACCGGAAGGTTGTGGGTTCAAATCCCATGACCTGGCTAGGTATACCTGGTTGTGCCCTTGGGCAAGGCACTTAACCCCCACTGCCGCAGGTGGTGCTGCTCTGTTGGCTATGCTGTGCTGCTCCCTGATTGGGCATATTTAGGCAGCAAAATGACAAATTTCTTTTGTAGGACCAATAAAGAACATAACAAGCTTAATAAGACATGATCTCGATCCCTTGCCTTACTAAATGTGACTTCGTAAGGCATGGGAACAAGATCCTAATGTATGGCCACGACTTAACAAGGCATGATCTTGTTCCCACGTCTTACTAAATTGTGGCCATGACTTAATTATCTCATTCTCATGCCTGAGTCATGGCCACGCATTAGGATCTCGTTCCCACACGTTAATAAGGCGTGGCCGCTATTTTTATTTATATGGGATGTCACCAGTAGGCACTCCGTTTGGTGTGAAATGCTCTGCTCTAGAGACACAAATCAAGTCTGAGTTTTCACAGTGGTGGTGATAGGAACCAGATGTCTGAAGAGTTTAATGCCTCTTAAAGCTCCCTCACAGAAATTTATCCCATGGTGGTGAATATGCTGCCTGATGCCTGAGGCACCGTTTTATGGTAGTTTATTGAAAGTTTTGGCCTAAAATATATTTATAAATCATTTAAATTCATAGTGGAGGGATACAAGCAGGGCAATGTGCAGAAACATAGTCCCCAAAGAAAACTTTTTTTATGGTAACTCTTTGACCCTCATCAACATTACTTATAAAAACTCAAAATACACGTGTAAGTTCACTGGTGGTTTTGGATAGCAAATAAAATGGCTATATTTGTGTTGTAAACACTATTTTATATTAAACCACTCTGAATGATTTTGTTTACATCTCAAACACTGAATTATGCAGAACTTCAGTGGAGTTCCCCTTTAATTTAGTTTGTCAGGCTTGTTTTGTTTTTCTATTTCACTTCAGTTTATCCAGTTTAACTAGCTTGCCACACATTAACACATTAAAATAGACATGACAGAGGTGATTCCATGATCGGGATGCCACTCAGCCCTTGAAGCTCTTAAAAATTAAACTTGACTTTTTCTCATTTTTCCCAAATCCAATAAAACATGCCTTTAATCACGTGTTAGCTCATCTCAGGAAGAATATCTCAATTTCTACAAGGTTTCTTTGCTGACAGTGGCTTAAATGAACAACAGCAATGACAGTAACAGGGTTGAGGTTTTTTTGGATTGAATTAGCAAAACCACAGAATATGGTTCTACTATTCTACAGTTTGGTTATCAGGACTGAACTTATAAAGAGACCTTGTCAGTCAATATCAGAATGTCAATAAAATAAAAAAAAAGATTTAGGAATTTACTTTTCTTCTTAATGTGATCTTCAGGGAGTATGAATAATGCAAATTCCTGGTGAACAGTGACTTGTGGAATATTCTAGATATTTTACTGGGGTGAATGTGTTCAGGTCACAGGGTTCAGTGAATGTCAAGGGACTAAAATGTACATTTTTCATAACCTGTACTTGATGACTTGTGTGATTTCAAGCATAAAATGTGAAAATAATTCTTACTTTAATGCAAAAATAATATGATTTTAAAAGTATTTTATTGATTATATTTCAGGGAAAAGTAGTTATAGTGTGCTGGGACAGCCGGTTTTAAATAATTAATCTGATATAAGCATATAGGTTGTTGTGAAGGGCATTTTTCCAAGCTTTATAGGAAGGCTGCAGAATTGGAACTGACCTTTCTGAGGTTTCACTGGTGCCTGGCAAAAAAACATCGCCAATAAATGCTCTACAGCTCCCATAGTCCAGCAGAAATTGGTATGGGATATGTTCCTTATATAAGGTTCAAAGGGTCAGAACATATTGTGAAGTATTGGTCTATTTACAAGAATAAAAGAAAAGTTAGAAAGAAGATGAAACTGTCGAGACAAATCTGTCAGTGTTTCCATGGAGGTTAGCTGTGATTTTTATGTTGGGGCAGATGCAGAGTTTAAAGAGGAATTCCACTCTTTTTTCTAAATAAGCTACATTGTTCATTTAGAGCGGTTTTATGCGAAATGATTCACTGTAGAGAAACTCACTTTCAGATTTCTTTACAGTGGTGCTGATAGGAACCAGAGGTTGTGATGTCTACAGCACAAATATAGCTGTTTTATTTACTGTCCAAAACCACCAGTGAACCTACACGTGTCTTCTGAGTCTTTATAAGTAATGTTGATGAGGGCAAAATAGTGGTAAATCTGGATGAATACACTTTCTTTGTGGGACTATTTTGCCTCACAACACCCTGCATGTACCCTACCACCATGAATGAATTTTAAACATATATTTTAGAGCAGAATCTTCTCTCAAAATTGTCATGAAACAATGTCTGAGACATCAGGCAGGGTTTCTGCAATCATTTCAAGTAATAACTTTCTGTGAGGTAACCTTGAGAAGCATTCAAGCTCAAATTCAAGTTCAAGAGGCTTTGTCATTTCAGCTATATACAAGTACACAGTGAATTCCTCCAGGGAAAACACAGGAACACAAGTGCAAAACAATACAATATACACAGTACAGACAATACAGTGCAATAAATACAAAAAACTTACAACAAATACAAAAACAGAACACAGGCAGTAAACGGTACTGAGAATTTACAGCGCCGTGCAAAGCAGAATGTAACACACCATGGCATATTAGCCTAGCATATTTGAGCATAGCTGTCACTGAGGTAGCAGCTAGAACGACAGTAATGGAATACAGTGTTTGGTTGACCACACATATAAATTATTTATTTAGTAAAGTATTTCATTGTGAAATGCAATAATTATACATAGTTATAATATTATTTACAGCAATAAACACTTCAGATGGCTGGTTCCTATCACCACCACTGTGTACAATTCTGACTCCGTAAGTTTCTCTAGAATGGAGAATTTCACATCAAACCACTCTGAATGACTTTGTTTACATCTTAACATTTAATTATGCAGATATTTTGAAAAAGAAATAGCTGAAAATGGTCTTTAACAGCCGTTCTCAACATCACATGCATCTCTTAGCATGTATGAGCAATTACAGAAAGGACTGTTTACAGTTCCTAACAGCAGATGTGTGAGTTCTGGGATTCATAGCCACATACAATGCCATTATTTAATTATCGTCACTGGCTCAAAAGGCTTTTGAAGTTTCTGTGCACTCAAAAATGAATCATGGGGGTTGATTTATAAATTGAAAATATGTCAACGTTAATTGTAACTACTTTTGTTTTTGCTGAGATAACAAAGTCTGTATATGCTGAGTCTACTCTGTTTGATTGAATGGAAATGTGTGGCGTAATTGAATTAAGTTTGTTCAATGATTTGTTTTCCTAAAGTGGGAGAAGCTTTGAGGGCCTTTGCTTAAACAATAGAGGAGGATTTAATGGCATTAGCCATCCTAACTTCTATAACATTACTATGCTACTATACTATTCAGCACTAATGCACATGGGAATGAGGCAAAGGCTTCTGTGGTACAGAGCTTGCTTATGTTTCTCCAGCAAGCTCTGGACTATGATTGTACAAGTGCAGGAACACTTATGTGAGAATTACTCATTTATATTCATTCTGCACACTAATCCTGGACTAAACACCAAGAGCTGTGCACATTATTATTCATTTGTTTGAGAGGTTTGTGCATCTGGAGCTACAGTAACTTTACCTTCCTACAGAAGGTCCCCTAAACCTATTAACTGGTTGTGCCACCTTTTGCAGCAGCAACGACAATCAAACACTTTCTATAACTGGAGCTCCATCTTTCACATCACTGTGTAAGACTTTTGGCCCGCTCTTTGTAGAACTGCTTTAACTCAGAAACATAAAATTGCTTTAATTGAGCATAAACTGCCTGTTTAAGGTCCTGCCATCTCAGTTGGGCCTTTCCAAAACATTAACCCCTTAAAATCCCAGGCTTATGACATACTAAGTCTTATTATTTAGTAACTACAGGGACTTTTGGTTCTCTCCTTTTAGTTAAGCTGTTATAGTCAGATCTGCCGGAGTCATTAGCCACACTCTGGAAATGTTCGCATTCTCTGTTTTACATACACCCAAACAGAACAAAACGAATTCCATCTCTCTACCTTTTTCCGAGTAAACGACTGCCCACCTGTCCGGCCGGACACTGATGGATGATTGTCTGTGGAGCTCTCCTGCTACCCTGCTTCAGACCAGTTGCCCACGCCCCAGTCACCGCCACTTGCCCAGCTACCGCCACTTGCCTTGGACTAGCTGCCCACCCTACACTGAAGTTTTCATGGACTCCTAACTATTACTACTACTACTACTACTACTACTACTAGTACTACGATTAATATTAGTAGTATAATCATTTTATAGGTAGTTTGACCAGAGGAGGATGGGCCTTGTGAGCCTTGGTTCCTCCCAAGGTTTCTTCCTCAGCTCTGTGGGAGTTTTTCCTTGCCACTGTCGCCCCTGGCTTGCTCACCTGGAGGATTTACATTTCATGTTAAAACGTTGTCTTTAATGGATTTCTGTGAAGCTGCTTTGTGACAACATCAGTTATAAAAAGCGCTATACAAATAAATTTGACTTGACTTGACTTCAATGCTAACCAAGCTATTCTTAGGTTAAAGAAGTGTGTATTAAAGGCTTGGGCCCGCTAGTGGGTCCTGGACTTTTAAAGGGTTAATGTGGTTTGTTTTGAACCATTCAAACCACTTGAGCTGGACTCCCTCCTGGAAATGGCCAGGTTTCACTGGAGGAACCCAGGTTTCACTTGTGGAACCGTAAAGTATTTGTTGTTGTTGTTGTTGTTGTTTTGCAAAACTGCATCTTGTTTTAGTATGTATGTCCTTATTGTTAAATTCTGTGTTAGCTTCATGCCAGATTGCTATCTCACAACAAAACTGAGTAAGAAGTAGTTTATGTTCCTCAGTAACACATCAACTACTTCATTAAGTACACCTCCTTGTATCTACATTATCTACACTCTTTGTCCATTTTATCAGCTCCACTTACTATATAGGTGCACTTTGTAGTTCTACAGTTACAGACTGTAGTCTCTTTTACCCTGTTCTTCAGTGGTCAGGAACCCCACAGGACCACCTCAGAGCAGGCATTATTTGGGTGGTGGATAATTCTCTGCATTGCAGTGACACTGATGTTGTGGTGGTATCAATTTGATATGATTTTTATGTTTCATTCATCAGTGTTCTCTTACTATAACATTTACATTGTGCAAATACATCATACAGAAAACCCTGTGGTGTCAACCAATCCTGACATGATGAATCTAAATCTTTCAACTTACCTTTCAAGAAGATCTTGAAAAAACACAACATTGAAAAAATGCAATAGGGGTTAGGGTTAGGGACTAGCAACCGCTTCATTGTTTTTATTTTTTCACTTTTTTATTTTGTATTTTTTTTACTGTGAGACCACAGTTTGAGCTAATTCAGCAGAATGGACCATATAGACTGCACTCAATAAGTCCATGCTACCCTCTGAAAAGGGACTGCGCGATCTGAAAGAGCAGCAAGTAAAACGATATACAGTAAATAAAGACGACTAGCTTGTTTTGACGTAGGAGCAACACTGTTTGTCAATAATTCATCATGTCGGCACATGATGCTGTCCTCTGGAGTCCCCTTCCTTCCAGTCATCACAGTTTGATGAGCTAATGAGACACAGCTACGTTGGATGTGGCTTCATGGCGCCCTCGTCAACCCCCGGGACCACCCGGTGCGGGCCGAGGTGCTGACATTTCGCCCAGTTCCCTAGTGATTCTACTGGAGCTGATCATAATTAAATTTAAGGGCATGATGACAATGTTTTCTGCACGTTTCTGATAACTAAATGTCACTGTCTCCTGCTGCTTTGGGCTTGAACACTGGTGGACCACGCCATCTCCTCTTTATCTGGCCTTTATGGACTTTTCTGGTGAGAAATGGTAAATATTTCATTTTATAAAGCCACATGAACAGTGTGACCAAGTAAGATTTGACAGGATTCGACCATTCGTTGTCTAGCTGCACTGATGGGCGGTTGGAGAAAGATCGTCTCTTCAGAAAGCAGCAGCATCACAAGGCGTTTTTGATAAAAAGGTATTCAGGTCCTTACTGACCAGCTTTTAGCTTAAACATCAGTGGACCACACCCTTTTTTCATCTGACCTTCACAGACCTTATTTGTGAGATCTAGCCTATGTGTCCAATTTGTTATACTTTAAAGTCACATGAACCGTGTGTACATGTAAGATGTTATAAGGTTTAACCATTCGCTGACTCTCTTTGTCGATGAACAGTGGGAGAAAGATCACCAGAAAGCAGTAGCACAAAGGTAGGAAACGTATTCCAGTGGAGCTGCTTTATGAATAAAAGTAGCTGCTCCTATATTGACCATTCATTCTCTTCATTCTGACCAGCTTTAAGCTTAAACAACAGCAGACCACTCCTTCTCTTTTTATACATCCTCTAGAGGCCGTATTTGTGAAATCTAGCCTATACCAGAACTATTTCATATTACAAAGTGTCACAGGCGAAGCTCCGCCTCCCTCTGTAGTGTCAATGTGTTCACCTATGTCTTGTTAGTTTGGGTGTATAAGTAACTCTTGTTTTCCGCACATAATTTGTAAACGATGAGGTCCCGGACCACTGAATAGTGATGGATCTGGCAGGTCGATGGGGTGGGTCAAGGTTCTGGAGCGAAAAAAGAAAGAAAAGTTTTCCCCCATACAGTTGGATTTTATAAAAACAAGACAGAATTTAAGTACATTTTTAAATTTGACCAATCAAAATTCCAGTTTAACAATTGATCGTTATGAGATAATCGTTCATGCTTAGCAAACACCTCATAACAATGAGACAAAAGCCAAAAAAATATCCTTTTCCAAAATGATAACAGCCTCCAATGGACTGGAAGTGGGAACAACGTCTTATTTAAAGCAGGAAACTTACTAAGCACATGACACAAAATCAAAGAAACACAACAACTAGAAACAGTAATCCAACTTTGAAAGTGGCTCATTAAATCTGAACACAGAAACATCAGAACAACAGAAAAATCACAAGCGAGTTCTGTTGAACCTGAAAGCTCAAAGTTAGTTTAACTTGGGTTCTGAATAAGTTCTGGATTTTGTCTCAGTTTCGGTTTATTCCATTCTGAGGTCGACCCACAGCAGATGTCTCATTCATATGGTCAAGTTGTTATTACTTCATTGTAGGAGTGAAATACAAGGTTGAGCCCATCTGCAAAATGGCAGTCCAAGCACTGCTTCTGCTCACAAACCCGTGGTTTAGCTCAATGGACCTCATTCGCCAACCGTTCTTAAGAAGAAGTTTCTTCCTAAAACCAACTTACACAGTTTTCACGATGAGTCGGATATTCAACAATTTTTTTTTTATTTGAGATTTGTTCTTAGGTAAGAACAAAACCTACACACACTCAGGGGCACAAAGGTGAGAACGTTTCTGTGGCTCAAGAACACATCATGAATCTGATGTGGATTTTGTCTTGAGGACCTTGTAACTAAAACCTTTTGAGGGATGAACATTCACAATAGTAGTGGTGCATTTGCAAGGAATAAACAGCGTCTGTGTTGCTGTTGTTTCTGCCTTTACATGCCCAAACAGGAGCTGAAATATAAGTGTGTGCAATCTATGGAATGAGGTAACACAGTGTGCCACTTTATAATTCGTTTTCCCACATTTTTTAAGATATTTGAGTTGCTTATAGAAAATATTATTATGATTTCTCTTGATACATCTCTACAGACCATCTTATGAATAAAAATGGTGCCAGATCCACTATAATAGGTGCTGGATCCAATCTGGGAGCTGCTGAATCCAGACCTCGCTTGTTTCAGCACAAATTAGGCGCTGCTTAATTCTCCTTGTGTCTTTGTCAGGTCTTGTGTTTGCCATGGTTTTTTGCATTCCTGCTGTTTGTATATTGTTCTTAGCCAGATATTCAGGTAAACAAATACACCTGCAGTTAACTCGTTTTATGATGGCAGTTAACAAATTTCTTTGTTAGCCCAGGTTTAGATGATCAAACTATGAAAAATCTTTGTGCGCTCAACATGATGCTTATGACATCAGTCAGTTGTGTGAAACATAGGTTGCCGCCACCATGTCAGCGCTTATTGGAAGAATACTTGCTTTATGTTCTTGATATCTGTGTAGTAGATTTATTACCGCCACTGAAAAGTGAAGTTTTTCATGTGATTGACATGTGAAAAAGTAACTCAAGACGGACCAGAGGGTCTACTTCCATCCCACGGCTGCATCTGATTGGTCAGAAGCCGGCACTGATTGGTTAAAGAGCCATTTATGATTAGAAATCCTGAACTCAACCAGCCCTGAGCAGGTCAGGCGTGCAGCATGAGCTGCTATGGTGATGTAGTCTGGTAAAAGCAATGCATCATCATTAGGCAGAAAATCCAGGGTTAGATCTAAGCTTAAAGTTGGCTGAATAAGCAAGAAATCCTGCTTTGTGAGACAGACCCCTGCCCTGCTTGTCTTTTGTTCATCATATTGTTTTGTTTGTTTTTCAGTAAAATTTCAGACTTGCATCCATCTGCATCATTCATCATTACAAAAAGCCCCATGAACCATGTAAACATGTAAGATTTGAGCTAATTCAGGTCGTTGCCTTTCCCCTTACAGAAAAGTCACATATTTCACGTCAAGTGTGCAAATAACACATATAACAATAACAAATAACACAAGTAATCACATTTTTTCCACATATGAACAAGTTTTCATGTTATCTAAACATTAAACACATTTTCATGTGATCACACATTTTTTTTCTCACGTTAAACACATTTTCATATGTGATCACATTGTTTCACATGTGAGGTGTGCAAAAACCATGTTTTCTCACATGAAATTCACGTGACTTTTTTGTAAGAGTCTGTATCGATGGACTGTGGGAGAAAGGCTGTCTCTTCATAAATAAGCAAGCCTTTTCTTGTAAAAAAGAAAAGATATTCAGGTACATCTGCTTGAATAACAACAGTAGCTACCCTTGTAGTGACCTATCATTCACTTCTTTCTGACCAGCGTTTAGTTTAAATGGACCACTCCCTCTCTCCTTATCTGGCCTTCACAGACTGTTTTGCGAGACCTAGACTACGCGTTGAATATGTCATACTTTAAAGCCACATGAACCATGTAAACATGTAGGATTTGAACTGATTCAACCATTCAGCAACATCACAAACAAGCCCCTCTTCCATAGAAAAGGACATTCAGGTGCAGCTGCTTTAATAAAAACGCTAGCTGCTCCTGTACTGACCATTCACTTTAACTTTAGAGAGCAGTGAATGGGTTGTGTGAATAGGCTAAAATCTCTTATGGAGCCTTTGACAAAGGCTAATATGCTGTCTGCTCCCCGCTAGCTCTGCACGCACTGTCTGTCTCTCTAAAAGGTCCCTGCTGAGGTTTCTATCTCCAAGTTTCCTTTGAGATTTCTGTTCGCCTCCATTATCTTGTCATTTGAAAAGGATTAAACATTGAAGTCCGGCTTTAAAGAACTGTAACGGCTTATAATAATTGCTAACCTAATTAGCATGAAGCAGGCTCTGGGCGCCACAGCGCTGGTCTCTGAATGAGCTTGATTTCCTGAATGCGGCTTGATCACTAATATGCTGTGAAGACCTTTATGGAATATATAGTAATTTGGTCCTCTAATCAAAACCTCTATAATGGAGAATAACCTATTATTTTGCAAATCATGATGTTTTTAATTGTTAAAAGCATTGTGAAAAAAGAATACCGGATGTTGAACATTGTATGGAAAGTAGCCAACTGCAGGCCTGCCAGATTAACCCTGCTTCTAGACACCTACCACCCTCCAACACTAATCACACTGGCTCTAATATTTTAGGTGCTCCTGGAACTCTTGATTAGCTGGATCAGGCATTTTAGATTAGGGTTGGAACTATACTCTGCAGGGTGGATTCCAGGAGAATGACTGGGCCTACTCCATGGACCAGTATTAGACACTATTTTCAGTATCTACTAACATAATTTTGACACGTCAAACCAGAGATCATAACACTTAGAGTTAACATCCAAAATGAAATATAAATGGTAAATATCAACATCAAATATCCCAAAACTCACCTCACCAAGGTGCACTAAAGTAACTCTTCCAGCACCTTGTGGGCAAGACCTTGTGATCTGAAATTAAATCTAGTTAAAATAGTCTACGGGACCGTTCTACCTTCTTGTTTTTCACACAAAATCTCACCATAAATGGAAACAGTGCAGTGTCTTCTCAAATTCACAGCTGGTGATTTGTGAACAACAAGGCAGCCGCAGAGCTTTAGTGTATTCCTTACATAATGAAGAGTCATCACTAAATATGTGCTAATGTGCCTAACCACGTTTACCAATTTGAAGATGGAGGATTATTAGCAGGCTGCGCTCAATTATGTCTAGACTTGGCAATGTGGTGAGGTCACTTGGGTCAGAGATTCTTTTCAAGAACTCTCCTCAGCCCTTTGACTCCTCAGGCACGCCTCAGGTGTTTGTGGTCATACAATATTAGTTTTACATCAAACATTTAGTAGCACATTGTACAGCTTTCACCTCATGTGGTTTTACTTTTTATTGTTTTTTTTTAACAAGAATGCAATCAGACTGGATAGCTGTGATAAACACAGCAATTATTCAGCTTAAGAAGATTATATAATCGACAATATGGTATTAATATGCACACTGTTATTGTCTACATTGCAAAACATGAAAATTATGAACATATATTGCTACTGGGATGAATTCCTTAAACTGCAAAGTCCTTAAAATGCAAAGTTCCTCACCTCTGATTGCTTAAATATTAACTTCATAGTAGTTACTGAATAATATAGAGTAGATATAGAGTAATTTGTACTAGTTACTGAATAATCTTATAGCAGGTCCTGAATAGTTTATAGTAGTTACAGAATAATTTATAGGAGTTATAGAATAATTTATAGTAGTTACAGAATAATTTATAGGAGTTATAGAATAATTTATAGTAGTCACTGAATAATTCATAGAAGTTACTGAATAGTAGGTAACATTCTACTTGAAGGGTGTTTACATAACACATTTACAACATCTTACATAAACAATTAATAACATGTTAATGAATGTTTAAGTCAACAATTATAAAGCATATATGTTTTACATGATATTAATATGGACTACTATGTCATTTTACTGAGAGATGTTTTTCAAAATAAAAGTCATCATTTTATTATTTTGAAAAAGTAAATTGTTTTCAGTGAAATGCTCATTTCGGGAGAGCCAAAATAAAACTGACCTTGCTTTACCCCTTATTTGGTCATTATGTGGCTTGACACTTTCAGCTTCTTTTTAATTATTTGTTTATTCTTAAGCATTTGTATTTTGCACTTTGCTGTCCTTATATAACAAGTGTTTAAGAAAAAAGTAATTAAAAAGGTAAAAAAAAAAAAGTATTAGAGAAATGCGCCTGAGTGTTAAAGCACTTAATGACCAAAGGGATAAAGCGAGGTCACTTTTATTTTGGCTGTCCAGAAATGAGGCATTTTACTGAAAATAACATAACTTTTCAAAATAAAAAAAATAGGACTTTTATTTTGAAAACATGTATACTTTATAAATGTTGATTTAAACATTCATGAACATGTTATGAAGAGTTTATGTAAGATGATATGAATGTGTTATGTAGACACCTTTCAAGTAACGTGTTACCGAATAATATACGCACTGTAGAAAAATTGGGATTTTAACTTAAAAAAGTTAAACTTTAGTTGAACTTTGAATAATAAATTAACAGAACAAGAATCTGTGTTTCATGCCCTCTTTAAGTGACTCAAAATCAAATACCTCAAAAAAGTAAACAACTTTTAAGGTTAAAGTTGAAACAGTGTAGAAGCTATTGAATATAGCAGTTACTGAATATAGTAGGTACTGAATTATTCTTAGTAGTTACTAGATTATTCACATAGTTAATGACTCATTTGTAGTTGTTATTAAGTAATTTATAAATTAGCTAGTCTGGCCGAGTTAGCATTACGCAAATGAGATGCTAACTGGTCCTTTTTACCATTCATTTATTGCAAGCCACGTTAGCATTTTAGGGATGTAGCAAGCTTTTGAATGCAGGACTAGATTTTGTTTTTTCCTAAAACTTTATGCTCCTGAAAATAGAACAGAAATAAAAAAAATCCAAAAACAGTAACAATATGGGGATCTGAGTTGAATCCAGTAGCTCTGTAGCCTTATTCCCCAAATAGACTCTTTTGTTCTCACGCAATGCTCTCAAATTGCCTACACTAAGGACAGGTCTTCAAAGCATGAGGCAGACAGAGAGATGACCCTCATTAGTCCTTTCAGACATAGCCAGAGCTTTTGGGGAGAGGGAGCTAATAAGATCGTTATCCTGTCCAAATAGGCCGGCTCCCTCATTATAGCAGGGGTCCTGCACCTTATGGACTATGTAAAGCTATGCTCGCAACAATCGGTCATGACATTTTGGTTTTTGTTCTCTGAAACATGTAAATATGAGGTATATTCCACAGTGAACGACAACAGCTGATTACAAGAGATCCACAGAAGCATTATAGGATTAGTCATATATTCAGTATATTTTATGTTTGTATTTATTTTGGGAAACTAATTCATGTTTTGAAGAAGAATTGGGTGAAACGGTGAATATATTGTAGCATTCACTGCTATTAAAGCAGGAGACACAGCTTATGCCCAAGTCATTGTGCTTTATTAAAGGGCTGTAGTTGGCCACAGCCACGCCGTACAATGGTAAGGCTTTAGGCTAACAGCTCATGTCTGCACTCTCTTGCTTCCAGCTTTTGACTGACCCCATTCTTCCTGTCTGCTCTGACACATATCCCGCCGAAGGCGAACTAGCCCACCTTCACTTTAAGAGTCTTTGTCAGAACAAACCCAGAAAATAACTGCTGGAGAACAAATACCCAGAATAAACATACAGCACATTTTTCAAACACACTACAATGTATTCAAGCTCTTTACTGTATGTTAAAGTACACTAAAAAGTAACAAAAACAAAAAAAACAGTCAACCTGAAATCTAAACTGACCATTTCTACTTTGTTTGTTCATACTGTAGTAGTCTCTAGAGCAGGCATGTCAAACTGGAGACTGAAGTGCTGCGGAGATTTGCGTTTACCCTCATCTAATGCTCTGAATTCAGTTCATGAAGGCCCTGGTAAGTAGCTGATGAGCTGAATCAGAGTGTTTAAGGAGACAGTGTGCAGACATCTGCAGTGTTTAGGCCTGTGAGGACTGGAGCCTGACACATGTGCTCTAGAGAAGGGGTGTCAAACTCAACCACTAAAAGGGCCATATTAAAAAATCTCAGCAAATCCATGGGCCAGTGGTGTGTTTATTTTATTTTTACTTAACATTTTATATTCAAAATATACCAAAACTGAACTGCAAACATAGGCATTGAATACTTATTCAAAATTAATTCTAAAGAAAAATGAATTGTTTTAGGTAGTTATTTAAAACTGCCCTATTTGCTTGAAATGGACACCAGGCATATTTTCTTTTTGTGTAACTGCTGGCCCATAGATTGTTGTTGGGGCTCAGAACACACACTATGTTGCAGTGCATGCTGGGGACTGTAGTGCATCTCAAGGTGAAACGAGCTAATAAGCCGAATAGGACTGTGTCACAGGCCTGACTTGGCCCACAGGCCTTGTGTTTGGCACATGGGCTCTAGAGTAAGATTGCCTTACAGATAATCAGAAATACTAGCGTTTGTATCACTTCAGCTCACCATGGAAAGGTATGTCACATCTTTGTCATCGTTGTCAAGAATAAAATTTGATGATGTGTCAGGAATTGTTGGAGCCAAGCACACAACAATGTTGGAGTCCAAGCTGAATAAAGGATATACATTTTTAATGTTAGAATTCTTTCACAGTTATCAGAGTACAATAACGTCAGTTAAGGTCTGCAGAGTGATAAAACCATGGATTTGTGAAAATAACTATATGGAAAAGCTAGATTAGCTATGTTAGCTGGAGGCTCGCTAACAATAAACTTGGTGGCAAAAAGATAAACACGCGCACGTACTGGCAGGGGGACGTGCCACGAGACGTTTCACACAACCACCAGCTCCAGAGAGTGAAAATCCCTACTTTATTCCTCCATCCCTCCTTATTTGAACAAACCCATTTCTCCTCAGCTCATCACCAGCTGAGAAGCCATCAAAACTGAGGTAAGGTTGTTTTTGCTTCAAGCTCAAGCTGTACAAGCTCTACTCAGCCACCGTTGTTACAACAAGTACCAGCAGAATAGAAGTGGAAATGTGAAAAGGGCCTATGGAGAGAATGAACCACTCAAACAACAGAAATGACTCTCCATACGAGCAGGACAACAACCTAACAGCCAATGTTTCAAAGGTAGGTAGAGGTCTAACCCCAGTTTGGCTTGTTTTCATGTTTCTGGCATTGATTTTGTGCTGAATAAAGACAGAATCGCTGTTTTGTTTGCTAGTTTGACTAAAGAGGCTAGTTAGTCTGGGTGTAGCTTGGTTAGCTTGGTTGTATTTATTAGGTTGTATATCAGTGGCTAGGTGGCTTGATACTGCAGGGATTTCCGGTGGCTGTATAATGTATTTGCATACTGCATGCAGGCTATTGTAATGGGAGAACACTGATAAGAGAACACACTCAGCTTGAACAGAGCATCATGTTTAATTCAGAAATACGTTATGACACAGAGTGAAAAAAGTATTGCAGTTTCCGGGTCACATTGACTTTAAATAAGCATTAATCCTGCATGTACTTACACTTCTTGTAATTTCTGTGTATGTATTGTGGTGTTGGCATAGAGTGAAGCACGGGGTGGCCATGATTTCCACCATGAGAAGTGCTCTTTATTAAACACCAGGGCAGAAAGGCACATACAGCAGCACAAACCCATGGGGAAGGTCCCCACTATTCACAGTATTCACTCTCACAGTAGACCAACCCTCAACACAAAACCCACACCCCTACACAAAACAACACAAATAACACTTGCATACAACTCAAACTAAAGCAACAACATAAACAACAATAAATAGGACTTTATGAGAGGCCGCATGCCTACTATGAGACTCCGCGCCAGACTCATGTGGCCACACCTCCCGAGCTTTTCTGAGGCAGGGTGAGTCACTAGCAGGTCACTACATAGCTCCCCCATGTTCATATCTAGACCATCCCAGCGACTCACCAGCTCAAGCCATGACACAAACCCCACGGGGCACTTGCTCCTTCGCAGTGAGCACCCCAGTCCTCGCCCAGTGCCACTACCTTGCCACTGTGGCTCCTCCTGCACGAGGCCGAACTCCCCACAGCACGCTGCATTGAATCCCGCGCGACTGGGGGCAACATGTATCAACATCGACGCTCCATCCGGCTGCATCCGTTTTGATTGAACGCTGCTCTTTTATTGAACACAGCAGCAGGGGAGAACTGCTGCCCAGCACTACTGACGGCTGTGAAAGCCAGGCAGGTCATCGGTAGCCACACAATTCCAGTCCATCGTAGACATACAACCAACTACCCCCACCACCCAGCGCAATATCACAGAAATAACACACATCCCAACTACAACACCAACTTATTTACAACATTTAAAGTCTCTCCCACCAGCACCGGTGCCTAATATAAGCCTGTGCGTGTGGCTGCACTGCATGGCCAGGCCTTCCGAGGCAGTAGCGAGACACTACAGTATGCTTACATTTACATTTCAGCACTAACTCCTGTCTCTGGCAATACTGTGGCAAAGAGTATTTTTGGGAGCCAAGCCCATTTGTATTAGCTAATTATTTGTATTAGCTAATAATCTTATTATTAGTATTATTAATAATTTTTATTTTCTATGTTGATAACAACTTTAAGCTGTCCTGAACAATCTGCGGGTAGAGAGGAGAGAACCGAGCCTGATCACCCACCATGGAAGTCGAGCAGCAGAAGCAGATGAGCAGTCTGACAGCAGTGATGAAGGGACAGAGGGGAGAGGGGTTTTCCACACAACAAACAGGCTTTGATCAATGAGATGAAGGGGATCAGGAATGTAACGGGATTGCACCAAACATGTGATGGATGAATCAGGAAGGCAACATCTCAGCAAAAGGAGAGGAGGCCTGAAGGATGTAGCTGTCTTTAAAGACAGTCCCTTATA
The DNA here is from genome assembly GCF_904425465.1 of Colossoma macropomum. NCBI lineage: Eukaryota > Metazoa > Chordata > Actinopteri > Characiformes > Serrasalmidae > Colossoma > Colossoma macropomum. The sequence goes on from NW_023494805.1 coordinate 10,168,876, forward strand.
ACAAGTTTTGATTAAAAAACATCATCAGGAGACCCACATCCAAAACCCAGTTATGCCAGCTGGCATGCCAGACAGTTTAGTAAATTCATAAATTACTAAATAAACCAATATACCAAGTAATAAAATCACAAATATGTATAGGCACCATATTATAAGTAGTGTAATATTATTGTTTCACTCCTAATTAACATGACTGTGTTCTGTAGCAACACATAAGAGCATTTTTTTATGAAGACCATCAGAAATAAACTATTATTTTCAGAAACATCTACAGAAACATGCCACAGTGAACAGAAATGTAAGCTTGTACTTAATATTTAAAAGAGGCTACTGACCCCAAAATTAGGCAAATAATCAAAGAGAGTTTGCCTTTGTTCTTCTGTCTGATGATCATAATTATTTTTAATTTACAAGTAAATGTTTCAGCAGGTATTTGACATTGTTGTATTACACCTTGAATGTTGTTTTCCATAACATTATCATTTACCATCGATGAGGTACAGATACAATATTTTACATTTTAGGTCAATCAAAAGCACTTAACCACTATTTCCTTTATAACAGTCCAGTCAAAACATCATTCATTTTTCAATGTCAGGAAAAAAGCAGGAAAATATTTCACAGAAAATTACACAATAGTCTCCAACACTAGGGCCCAATCTCATTTCTTATTTTTTCTCCCACCGCTTGTTTTCGAGTGTCTTTCCCTATGATATGGGACAATCCTCAAATAAAAAAGAGCACTATTTTATTAACAGGCTACTAGCGCTGCTCTGTAGGCGACCCTGCCAGTCTGCAGTGAAAGCAGAGGAGGGTAAAGTTCAGCTCCTCACTGCTGGGCTTTAGTTACATTTAGGGAATCATATGCCTTCAAAGAGGGGGGAACAATTATTTATTATCACCCACCCCTAATTCTTCAGTCATATGAAGCTGAAATCAGATATTCGCCAGATTCTTGTTTGAATTTTCCCGTTCCACCTTAAATAGAGCAGCAGTTACATTCTGGCGCTTCAGGCATCAGAACTGCTGGACTATTTAAGGTGGAACGGAAAATTTAACTAGCTAGCTACCGAGACATCAGCACACTTTTAGCAAATTTTTTTGCTTGCTATGAAGAAAAGGACCATTAAACATTGAAACGACATTAAATTAAGACACTTGTGCGCTTTTTTTCTTTTCTTTTTTTCACGTTTGTGGGTTTCTTTGGTCTCTTGCTCAGCCATCTTGTTGGTTTTTCTTCTCTCTCATAACACCCTGTTTGGAGTGTGCCTCTGAAAAATCTCTTTGGAGGGCTTCGCACTTCTCCTGTATCTAAACAAAAATCGGGACACCCTACCCCTAGACGAGAACATGCAAAACGGAGGGCTAAAGGCTAAGTGGTGGAGCCATGGGGTGAAATGGGGTTGGGCCTAAGTATAATATCAAATCTATCAGTTTTGTCCACCTTTTACTTTTGTGCACCTATTGCCACTTTAACTCTTCCATTCTTCCAATCTTCCAAGACTCTACCAACTTCTAATAATTCTAAAACTACAACTTTGAATTGAAAAAAATGTCCCTTTGAACAACTGAAAGTGAGTCTTCTGAAAAGAATGTAAGCTGTAATAAAGGTAAAGCATGGACACACTAAATATTGGAGAATTCAATATTCTATTTAATTTGTGAAGATTCTGTGTAATTTCCCATTAAATATATGCTTTCTGCTACTATTTCTGACACTGAAAAATGAATATCTTGTACTTAATGGCCATTTTAATTGGAAACTAAATAAATAAATTATTGTCTCTGACTTTGCACGGTAATGAAATCATTTTCATGCTTATATCTATGTTTTTGTCTAAATCCCCCATTTTTCCTTCACAGTCTATTAATAAATCATTTCGTCCTCAGTACACTGTGTTTGTACACTGTGCTCCCTACTTCAGTAACGTAATCCATACTGCACTGCAGTCTCATCCGTCCTGGTCTAATGCACCTGATTCAGCTCAGGAGGATATTGATCAGAAGCTAATGATGAGACTTTGGTACAAGAAAACACAAAACTGTGCACTAGAACACAAAATACTGCACTCGAACACTTGACATTCAGCATCAAAGCTCAAAAACCTTCCTGACTCCCAAATATCATCAAGCATCAGTATCAGGCAGAGTCATGCAGAGATCACCTGATACTGGAATCCAGGTTTTATTCCTAACTTTACCCATAGCCCCCTTCCCACCTTTACCCATTGCCCCCTTACCTTCAAGCCATTCATCCAATGTCCCAAGCCAGCCTTCGCCTCTCACCTCCAGGAAAAAATAATTCACCTCATTTTGGCTGAAAATGGGACATTTCATGAATATGCAATGTTATTATAAACATGATGAACAAAAATTTTGCATAAAGACACTTTTGTGACTTGGGGGGTTAAGATTAATTACAGCATGATCTACATATCATTAATCTCAACCATTTTGCTGAAAGATTATTTGAATATTAAATTCATTACAATCCTCTGGGTTAAAGCAGGTTAAAGGGTATTTCCCATTATTGTTTATCAGTGTGAATCTGGTTCAAATTAAATGTTTTCATTTTTTATAATATAGTAGTGAGTGAACTCTGTTATGCTGCAAGATGTAAAAAAAGCATTGCAGTAGCATTTTATGTCTAGGTACAAGTCCATATATGATTCATTTGATTTACTCCCCACAACAACAGGACACCTGCCCTGCTTTTTGATTCTAAAAAGGCATCGACATTTGGCTGCTGGGGAGGCATAAATGGTAACACTGCTGCCTGTGTGGCAGAATGGGGTTAAATTCCCCTCCTTGCAAGAATACATACATTACTAATAAGAGTTCTTGGGCTAGACTCCTAACACTCCACTGTAAGTTGCTCTGGATAAGACTGTCTGCAAAATGTTGTAAACATTGAATACATTTGTATTTATTGGATATTGATGGTCTAACATAGGGGTGCCCAACCCTGCTCCTGGAGATCTACCACCCTGGAGAGTTCAGATCCAACACACCAGGCTCTATTATTCATGCCCCTGAAGGCCTTCATTTCCTGGACCTGGTGTGATAGAGTAAGTCAGGAGCTTACCTCTGTAGAGTGGTAGATCTCCAGGACCAGGATGGGCACCCTGGTCTAACCTGATTTGTGTCAGAATGGATAAAGGCAACTTTCTTTGATTAACTGTATAAAAACATTAAGGGGTCAAGGACAGCGTTTAACTTCTCAACTGGGGTAAAAGGCCCCCCGTCTTGGAGCAAAAGGTGCCAGGGTATTTGGAGTATTTAGCCCCCTTTCCTATGAGCTGGAATAGCATGCTTGGCACCATGGATCCCCTGTGAACTTTCTGCCAGAAAGACTCAGGAGGCAAGAGTGAACGAGGACAATGTTTTATATCCTCAACTGAGTTTTACAAGTTGGATGATAACAATTCAGTAGAAATTAAGGAGTCTTTGGCATAGGCCCCGCCCTGGGTCCAGGTCTTGGAGCATTGAGACCCTCACTGATCTAGCCAGATAGAGATGGCAGGGGGCAGAGCCTATGCCCGGACAACCAGACAGGGACCCAGCTGGTGGTGGTGGAGAGGAACGTCAAAATGTAGGCACCTGAAAGCTGCAGAATAGGTTCATAAGTTGTACACGGGCTGTACAGGCCCGTGATTGGTCAGGAGTAGTGAATGAATGATGTAGCATTACAGTCTTCCTGGCAGAACTTTCGCTAAAGCTTCATATAGCCAAGAGGGTGCATCATGATTAAAAAACATCATCAGAGACACCACATCTAAAACGCAGTTATGCCAGCTGGCATACCAGACAGTTCAGTAAATTCATAAAGAAATAAATAAACCAATATACCAAGTAATAAAATCACAAATATGTATAAGCACCATATTATATTTAGTGAAATATAATTGTTTCACCTCTAATTAACATGACTGTGTTCTGTAGCAACACATAAGAGTATTGAGCTTACTTGGCTCTTACAGTATGATTTATAATGACGTTTCTGACTGCATGGAACTGCTGTTGTTATTGGGGGGGGGTTGCAAACAATATTCTGATATATACTCTGTAATTAGTGAAAAGCTAATTGTTTAATAAACTGGAACACATTTGTCAAGCGATATGCAATTACATGCAAATGTTTGGGCACCCCTGGACAAATTACATGCTTTGCTGATTTTCTAAATCTAAATAAGTGAATACATCCTCTACAGAGAACACATTTACTGTTTATTTGCTGAATTTAACATACTGGGAGTAAATCAAAACGTAAAATGTGGCCTGTGCAAAGGTTATAGCACATTTTATATTTAATGTTTTATTTTTTCATGTTAAACTTTGCAAATAAATAGAATTTGTGCTCTAAAATTTGCAGAAAAAGGCCATATTTAAGTGTGTTCTCTGTAGAGGGTGTGTTCACTTACTTCCAATTAGAAAATCAACAGAATGACATTTAGCTTGGGATGTTTAAACTTTTGCACACAAGTGTATATGATTATTTTAATGCTCACCCTTAGAAACATAAATATAAAATGAAATAAAATCCTTTACCATTATGACCACCTCCTTGTTTCTACGCTCATTGTCCATTTTATCAGCTCCACTTACTATATAGGAGCACTTTGTAGTTCTACAGTTACAGACTGTAGTCCATCTGTTTCTCTGCATACTTTGTTAGCCTCTGTTACCCTGTTTCTCAGTGGTCAGGACCCCCATGGACCCCCACAGAGCAGGTACTATTTGGGTGGTGGATCATTCTCAGCACTGCAGTAACACTGACGTGGTGGTAGGGTGTTAGTGTGTGTTGCGCTGGTCTGAGTGGATCAGACACAGCAGTGCTGCTGGAGTTTTTAAACACCTCAGTGTCACTGCTGGACTGAGAATAGTCCACCAAACAAAATATCCAGCCAACAGCGTCCTGTGGGCAGCGCCCTGTGACCACTGATGAAGGACTAGAGGATGACCAGCACAAACTGCGCAGCAGCAGATGAGCTATCGTCTCTGACTTTACATCTACAAGGTGGACTGACAAGGTAGGAGTGTCTAATAGAGTGGACAGTGAGTGGACACAGTGTTTAAAAACTCCAGCAGCACTGCTGTGTCTGATCCACTTGTACCAGCACAACACACACTAACACACCACCACCATGTCAGTGTTACTGCAGTGCTAAGAATGATCCACCACCCAAATAGCACCTGCTCTGTGAGGGTCCATGGGGGTCCTGACCACTGAGGAACAGGGTAACAGGGGGCTAACAAAGTATGCAGAGAAACAGATGGACTACAGTCTGTAACTGTAGAACTACAAAGTGCACCTATATAGTAAGTGGAGCTGACAAAATGGACAATGAGCATAGAAACAAGGAGGTGGTCATGCCTGATCGGTGTATATATATATATATATATATATATATATATATATATATATATATATATATATATATATATATATATGTATACACACACACACATACACCGGTACATCTGAAAACGGTTTTCTCTGTTTGCTGGGATTGCTTTAGCTTCAGGGTAGCGTGTCCACTGCGAAGCACTGCAGGTGTCAGATATCTTTCTTTATTTAGAAACCTTCTTATGCTTCACAAAGTTCTGGACACACAGTGTCTTTACCCTTAGCTTAGCAAAGCTGTGATTACATATGAACTTCTGACCATCACTCTGACTGCTGCGCTCCATTAACTACTCCAGAACAGAACAATAACACCGTTTATCCGGTCACTTCACAAGGATCAGTCGGTGTAGGGCGTGTCCTCGGTCAGGGTGAGGATTAACATCCAGCACTCAGCACAGGCGAGGCTCTGGGTCAAGAGCTGAAGTTGAATAAAAGGCTACTGGAAACTGCAGGAGATAAAACTCCAGATGTAGAAAACAAAACATTTTTTCCCCACCTGTATTCCGACAAACCCCACCTCTACAAAACAAGGCTGGGAGATCTCACTCATGAGAATGAACTACTAGCCAATCAGAGCGCAGAAGGCGGGACAGGACTGTTAGCCAATCCCAGAGCAGGAAACAAGACACTACTAGAGATTGCAAGCTCGTGAAGTGAGACGCTGCTAGCCAATTATAGCTCAGGAAGACTGACAGGGAAACAAGTGCGAGTTTCTCACACTGTTGGGCTGTTTTGGGTTCTTGATGTTCCTGTTGGGTAAAAACAGCCCAAACGGCGGCTGGACAGCACTTCACCTGGCCAGTTACTTCGGCCAGAAAGAAGTTGCTGAGGGACTGCTGAAGGTAAGAGAGACGACAGGAAGAGTAAAGCAGTAAGAGTGACAGAGAAGTGCTTGTTTGTTTGGTGAGTTTGCGAAAAAAGCATGAAAAAAGGAAATGATACCTAGAAAAATGAGAAAAAAGTAACACAGACATCATCATCATTATTATTTTCATTATTGTTATTATTGTTGTTGTTGTGACTGTTCCTCTGTTTACTGTGCAGGCAGGTGTTGAGGTGAATGTGCAGAATGACCTGGGGCGACACTCCTCTCCACCTTGCAGCCCAGTCAGGAAGAAAGGTTTGTTTTTTTTGCATGTGCTACATTTAAAATTCGCTTTCCAAAAAAAGCTTCATTAAAAGAGTCCGCGCAGCGTGTTTTTATATGTTTATAGAGTCTGTGAATCTGCTCTTATATCTAAACCGGGGGTGCACAACTCCGGTCCTAGAGGGCCGCTGTCCACACAGTGTGGTGGTTTACCTGCTCAGACTCACCCACTAAACCTGGCAGGTAACAGCTGAGCTGGCTGGGGTTGTTCACCCCTGATCTGAACTACAGTGTTCAAACGTAGGTTTGTTTTCACAGCGTTTCACTTTATGTTTATAGTAAAGTGCACGTGTTACTAAACTAGTCACAGAATACGTTCGTGGAATATTTTCATGTTAATATTAAACGTATTAAACATTAGCAGAATATCTATCTATCTATCTATCTATCTATCTGTCTATCTCTACTTCAATCCCTCTCTGTCTTTCTGTCTCACTCCCTCCTTTCTCTTTCTCTTCTTTCTCACTATTCTTTCTCCCCTCTTTTCTGTCTGTCTGTCTGTGTCTATCTGTCTGTCTATCTGTCTATCTATCTCTACTTCAGTCCCCTCTCTTTCTTTCTGTCTCATTCTCTCCTTTCTCTTTCTCTTCTTTTTCACTATTCTTTGTCTTCTTTCTCTCTTTTCTATCTATCTGTCTGTCTCTCTGTCTATCTATCTGCCTGTCTGCCTGCCTGTCTGCCTGCCTGTCTGTCTGTCTTTCTGTTTGTCTCTACTTAAGTCCCCTCTCTGTCTTTCTGTCTGCATCTCTCCTTTCTGTTTTTCTCACTACTCTCTCCATCTACCTATTTCTCTCTCTACCTCAATCTATCAAGATCTACCTCAGTCTACCTCAAGATCTATCTATCTATGTGTCTGTCTGTCTGTCTGTCTGTCTGTCTGTCTGTCTGTCTATCTATCTGTCTCAACCTCTTTTCCCTCTTTCTGTCTGACTCTCTCCTTTCTCTTTTTCTCACTACTTTCTCTCTGTCTATTTCTCTACCTCAATCTCCCTCTCTGTTTTCTGTCTCACTCTCTGCTTTGTCTTTCTCTTGCTCACTATTTTCTCTCTCACTCTCTCTTTCTCTCTCTCTCTCTCTCTCTCTCTCTCTCCCTCTCTCTCTCTCTACCTTTTCCCCCCTTTTTCCCCCTTTTTCCACACCCAGGAGGTTGTTCTGCTGCTCCTGCGGTATGGTGCCTGTGCCACAGTAATCAACGGAGCTGCTCAGACCCCTAGGGCTGTCACAGAAGATGATGAAATCATTACTATGCTGGAAGGTGGGCACTTTACGGGGGTGGCTGCCTGGCCTAGATTGCATTCTGTACAGAAATGGTCCATCTTTAACATTGTTTTTTTCCTTATTTTTCATGCCTGCTCCAGCTGCAGAGAGAAGAGAGAGCAGGAAGATGGAGGAGAAACTTCTGGAAGCAGCGAGAGAGGGAGATTCCCCCACCATAGCTCAGCTGGTTAGTCCTACTCTTGTAATAGTGTGTTTATGAGAGCTGTAATGTGTGTCCACAAGTTTGTAGACATCTCCTTATCCAACGCTTATTCTGAAACCAAAGGTATCAAGAAATTTGCCCCACGCTGCTGCAGTAACAGTACTGGCCGACCATGATAATTTAGGCCATAACTGTCAAAAAAAAAACACCTAACAATAATGCGAATTTCTGCAAGCTCCCCTTTCAGATTTCTAATAATGTGTTACCATTAACCCCTTAAAATCCAGGCTTATTGCATACTAAGGCTTAACATTCAGTAACTACAGACTTCAACGTAAACTGGTTGAGCTATTATTGGGTTGTAGACGTCACCCGCGGGTCCTGGCCATTTAAGGGGTTAAACTAACACTGATGCAACATTTTTGGCTGTTCTAGATGAAACATGGATATTTGAAGCTTGTAACAGACATATTCACATATATTTTACCTTGTATCTGGCATTTCTTCTGCAGAGTCCTGGCAAAAAGGTACCGCTATTTTCCATTTCTGATCACTGACTGAAACCTGGTTAGACTGCAGCTCATATTCACAGTCAGTGACGTATCCAGGACTTCCAGAAGGTCTTGGGTTTTTTCCTCATGAAATTAGTCCCAACCACTGGAAATCAAAACATAATTGCTTGAATTTACTGTCAGTTCCTAATGATGTTAGTAGTTAAGCTAACATGTAAGGCTGTTTATCTCCTGAAGTCCTGACCAATAGGAGAGCTAGCTTGGCTGTAACTACCTAGTACTGTCCTGATTGGACAGTTTTTTGGGTTGTTTCAAGATCTTAACCCTTTTGTTTCCAACCAAAACCTAACAATGAAATAAGAGTATTCATACTATACTTGCAGACAATACAACAAGCATGACGTCTCAAAATAAAAATTAACAAAATGTATTTTTTTTAGTTCTCAGAAGTCATCAGGCCTTTTCTGAAGGCCCTGACGTCCCTATTGAGTAACAGCCTCCAGTCCTCTGTGAAGGCTTTACACTAGATCCTGAAACATTGCTATGAGGATTTGATTGCATGCAGCCCCAAAAGGACTAGTAAGGTCAGGTACAGATGTTGGATGATTGGTTCTGGGTCACTCCAACTCATTCCAAAGGTGTGTATGAAGCCCCCCAGCACTGGGCTGTGAAGCTTCATACCCCTCTTCACTGGCAAAAATAAAGGTTCTATGCAGGTACATTTTTTGTTCATTAGGGTACAAGCAATGTAAATGTTCCCCTCAAAGGTACAACAGTGGTTTTAAGGTCCAGTTGTGTACCTTAAATAAGTTTTTCCAGGTGAAAAGTATGTATTTGTACCTTTTCATCACCGAATGTTTCAAAACAGAACAATAAAATAAAAAGCCTGGAGACGAGACGGGGTGTGTGGAGTCAATACAACTTATGTTATGTTCCCTAACTAAAGGTGCTGAGATGTACCCTTGAGGGTACCACCCCAGTGACAAGAGGGGTCCTGCCCCAGTGACCGTTTCATACCTTTTTTTCTGAGAGTGTAGCCCATGTTTGGCATTGGTCATGGTGACCTCATGTGCGGTTGTGTGTGTGTCTTTGTCAGCACTGGGTGCAAATTAATGGAGCTGAATTCACAGAGTAGAAGGGCTGTCTGGGTCTGGACGCTTTTGGACATGTAGTGTATGGTCAGGTCTTGCGTTTCTCTTTCTGAATCTTTTTTTTTCAGTTCCTCAGGAACAGGCCGCCAGATATCCACTGCAAAGACGCTGAAGGCAACACACCATTACACATTGCAGCCTGCAGGGGGCATAGACAGTTCGTGGATGAGCTGCTTAAGAATGGAGCCAGTCCCACTGCCAAGAACAGGAGCGGTACAGTACTGTATCTCTGCCAAGTCTGAGCAATAATGAGACCCAACTGGTTTTATGGAATGAGACACAGCTGGTGGCTTTGCTTTGTTTATTGTAATCATGAGATATTTTCTCTCAATGAATGGACAATTTACATATGTACACAACATCTACAGTACACACAAATAATAAATCTGCTTGTAATTTACCTACTTAGCTCTAACTCTTATCTCTTTTTACCTGCATAAGCTATTTACAGTAGGCATTATATGTCAGTCACATTATGATACAGTCCTAACTCATGGTGTATGGCAGGGCTACCCAGAGTGAGGCCTGCTCACTGGAAAAACAAAACTGGAGGACATTTGTTTTTACCCACCTAGCTCCACCCGCCTCACCCAGTGAAAGAACAATCTTATTAGTTTCTTGTTTTCCTTTTAAAATTGCTTTTTGAAGTATGTAATGTAGTGTAATGTATATTAAATGTTTGAAAACTCAAACTGAAATTTACGTACCCTCTATTTGTGTACTGTGTTGTTTTCTGGTTGTCTGCCCACTACAAACAGCCCCCCCAAACACCCTGGGTTATGGCCTTAGTTTATTGGTGTCTATGTAGAAACACACCGAGAATTATTGTGGCATATATTTTGTATTAATAAGGATGGCATAACTTCAGATTAATCCCCTGCTGTATCCTAGGCCAGTCTGTGTTGGACCTTACAGAAGATGATGAGATAAGGATTCTACTAGAAACATGTAAAGAAAAGGTGGGCTTGTGTTTTGATATTGTATCTGGTTTTGACATGATTCAGCGCTACATTATCGATTTGACAAGCTTTGGAAATGCAGTCTGTTCTTCTCTTCCAAAGAGTGCAGCCAGCACGGCCAGAAAGTTTGAAGGACTGTTGTGGAAGGTGAGGACAGATGATGTTCTGTAATCCCGCTGTTTTTTAAATATGTCCATGACCATTTCTGTAACCCCCCTAAAGTAACTCTATACATACCCTGATAAATATTAGACACGTGCTGTTTTATGTAACCAAACATTAATTGCTCATAAGGTCTGTTAAAGCAGGCTTAGCGTGATCTTATTTGCAAAGGCCTTGCAATTGCAGCCAGCAGGTGGCGTCAAAGTGTTATGGTGCTGTTTTGAGACTGTTATTACAGACACAGAGTAATTTTAGTCTTAGGCTAATTTAAAGTCCTACTGAGGAGTCTCTATTTAAAATCATATTAAATACGTGTCTTTTTCTCTTTGCTGATTCTCAGAAGTCAAATTTCTTGGCCTGGGCCTCACACTGGGTTGTTCTGGAGAATGGGAACTTGAGCTGGTACTCAAAACAGTAAGTTTCTTAACTCTAGTGATTTCTTTATGGGAAAAGCACCTGAAAAGCCTATCTAGAGGCCAGTTTATGCTCTTGCATTGAATTGATGCCATACATAAAATTATGTAACTGAATTCTCTATATGAATTCATACCTATAATGTGAAAACTGTGAAGCTGTACAGGATGAGCATATTAATATTACATAATTTTACACAGTCACTGCAATTAAATTGCTTTTACATTTTTAAAAACATTGATTACCAACTTTTGAATTGTAGTGGACCCATCAATGGGGCTCTACTGTGATTGTCTTGTGTGAGAATATTTGTTCCTAATTGGCTTTGATGCTGTTCTGGGTGAATAAAGACATTTCCTCAGAGACAGTATTGTAGAAAGTATATCATGTTACGTTATGTTTATTACTATAATAACTATAATAGTTCAGTTATTGTCTATTCAGAACTCGTTTCATGTCTGATAGCAAGTTAAAGACATTTCAGTGCTGCTGTGCATCTGTATATGCTGTGTCGTGTTGGGTGTTGCTGCAGGTCTGATGCGGAGTGCAGCGATCGCAGACAGGGCTTTAAGCCTCTTATGAGGGCTCAGTGTGTGGTGAGTCGCAAAACACTGTGGTTCAGCAGTCTGTGGTCAAACATGGTATTGATCCATCAGCACTTGCGAGTCTTGTTTGAATGGGATTAAAAAAAAAACAGCTCTCCAGTATATTAAACACTGATGTGCAAGTTTAAATGGATATAGTAGATACACATGTATCAGACAACATTTAAAACATGTAAAACATTAACTTAATAATAATTTAATACATTAAATTTAATTATATAAAATATTATTAATTTTTGAAAAACACTAAAACGTTAATCATTCTGACATTTGTTTGTTTGGTTTACAGGTGAAAGCCTGGGATAAATACTTTTTCACACTCAGGTGTTGTGATGGCAGTGTTCATCACTTCAAAGTGTCCTTTAATTGTGGAGAACCGGAAGTCACCAGAAGAGTGAGTTGTAAATGAATGCATCATGACTGTGGATATACATGTCGGCAAATCTAAGAGTCAGTTCTTAATAACTACACACATTTAAAACATGGTTCTTCATGAGTTCTTTAGTAAAGAAATGGTTCTAAATAGAACCATGAACACTCAAAAAATGTTTGCATCATAAAAGCGTTCTTCAGATTGATGGAGAATGTGCTCTAGATGGTTCTACATAGAAACGTTTTGAAAAGCATTCTATATAGCACCAGAAAGAGTTCTGCTTTTGTTATGATATGAACTTGTAACAACAGACGAACCCTTTCTGGTGTTTTGGTGTTATTAGTTTGAACAGCCTTGCAAAGAAACCTTTAATTATGCAAAGGGTTCGTTGAGTGTCCACGGTTCTATATAGAACCATTTTCTTTACTAAAGAACCCTTAAAAGGGTTCTTTTATTGTTACAACCTTGACATCATAACAACAGTATAACCCCTTTTGGTGCCTTTTTTTAAAAAGGTTCTATATACAATTATGTCCATCAATCTGAAGAACTCTTTCACTGTGCAAAGAACCCTCTAATCATGCAAAGGGTTCTTTAAGTGTTTGTGGTTTTATATAGAACCATTTTCTTTACTAAAGAACCCTATATAGAACTGTTTACATTTCCTTTACTAAAGAATCCTTGATGAATGGTAAAGTAGGAACAAAAATCTGCAAAAACAATCCGCCTATTTAGTCTACAGCAGTTCAGCTCCTCACACTGAAGTTGTAAGGTGTGTTTTGGCCTTTACTGCTTTTTGAATGAGGCTCAATGCAGGGCAGCCAATCTGATCACAGCTAATTTGCATGTATCAGTTTTAAAGGCATAGTAACAAATACAGCCTCTTTGATATTAAAAGACACAACTGTTTTTGGTAGCCACACAAACGTCATTGTACAAGAAAATATGGGACACTGGGTAATAGGATCAAAATTCTGGTATTGTGGCAACTCTTTCACATATAACATATGTGATGATTGTAATGGGACATGTCTAAATTTTTTCAGTAGTCTTGAATTGACCTGTATGAATTTGACCTGTACCAATACTGTAGTAGTGGACTAACCATCAAATGTTGATGCTCACCTGTGCCCTCCATATGGATAGAAATGGCTGGACGCCATAGAGGAGCACTCAGCATACAGCGCTCGCTGTGGCAGGCCGGAAAACACCGGTGCAGAGGAAGAGCACGCAGCTGAAGAGGACACGGCTCTGGGAGACTTGTCAGACTGCCTGCAGGTACCTTAAGCTTCTTCCTGCTCAGTCCCTCCATGTGGTATGAGGCTTTACCCTAAACACATGCTACATATGCCGGTATGAAATGTCATGAACTGCAGTGGTCTGTCTGTTGCTATAGTGCCTATCGCAAACCTGCATTGTAAAATGTGAAATTCTTAGAGTGATCTGAACTAAGGATACTTTACTGTAGAGTACTGTTTATACAGCTACCCAACACCTTCATAAGCTTGGCATGACAACTGACAAAACCCTACATAAATGTTTATAAATGATTATTCCAATAGGCATCATCTGTCATAAGGCTACTTTAGCTAACTGATGAAAATTGTCAAATGTAACCTTTATAGCAAATGACACCTATTGAAATAAGCATTTATAAAGGTTTACATAGGGTTTTGTCAGTTGTCATGACAAACTTATGTAGGTGTCATGTAGCCTCATGAACAGCACCCTACAATAAAGTATAACCAAACTGTTACACAAGTCAACCATCAAAGCAACAATAAGTCTAATCAGATCAGCTTGGAAAGAGTCAATGTTTGCCAGTTGTTGCCGTTTTGAAGCAGGTTCAGTTAGATTTATTTTTATTTTGGCGTTATAAACATTATAAATGCGTTATAAACAATCTTACCATTTTTGTATACTGTTACTTTCAAAAGTCACCAAGAAATTGTCACATTTTTAGGAGTCCTTGCATAATGAGGTCACTGTTCAATAGGATGCTCTTTTTATAGCATTTTACATTAGAATTTTTGAGAACTCTACATTTTTAAATGAGACCTGGCTGAGAACTATACCTGGATAGTAATAAGCACCTTACAGCACATGAGGCCTTGATGCTGTTCCTTCTAGGCAGACAACTTTAGTAGAGGTTGTTTCATGAATGGTATTGTGCTTTGGGGTCTCAGAAAATCCATTTTAAGTGATGTGTACCGGTTTTCTCTGAGGTGCTTCATCTATTTTAGGTTTAGCATTGAGTTGAATCAGCCAAATTGAGTTCATTTCAAAATTATCTGGCTAAAATCTACACCTATAAGAAAAAGTGCAGTGCCATTAATGCATACGTTTAGCCTAATTATTATTATTATTATTATTATTATTATTATTAAAAAAAAGTGTTCTATATAACACCAAGAAGCATTCTGCCAGCATGAGCTTGTTACAACAGAAGAACTCTTTTTGGTGCTATAAAGAACCCTTTTCAAGAAGGTTCTCTATAGAACCATCTACAACACATTCTCCACCAGTTTGAACAATCTTTTCATGATGCAAAGAACCCTTTAATCATGCAGTGGGTTCTTTGAGTGTTCATGGTTCTATATAGAACCATTTTCTTTACTAAAGAACCCTTAAGGAACCATCTTTTTAAGAGTGTATACCATAAAGCGTTATTCTATTGTTACAAGCTTGACAAAAGAGCAAAGGTGAGTAAAGTAGATTAGTCCATGGTGAAGCATAACAAAGAGAAGGAAACAAAACCAAAACTAAACACAAAGGAAGACAGATGAAACAACTAACAAACCTACAAAAAATTGACAGAACCTAAACAACAAATGGTCAGATCAGCATCAAAAAGCAGTGCAAGATAAAGAGACAGAGCAAACAGTGGGGTGTAAATACACTGAGGGGAAACAGAAACACCTGAGATTAATAAGGGGACGGGGCTACAAACAACAGACAGGTGAAACAGATGACAAGAAGGCAGGACAGGGGAGGAGACAAAACAACAACATAAGCACATGGCCTATGTAAACAAAAATGCATGGAACAAGAAAACGAGCTGAAACAGAAAGACAAGGACAGGGCAAGATAGGGTGTTACATGTAAATGAGCTGTGTTCTCCTCATAGGCAGCTGAAAGCTACCAGCAGAAGTTGGAGTCTCAGGTGGCTGTCTTCGTCTCTATGGTGAAGAATGAGGATAACAACAGTAAGAACCTCCTCTATTGCAACTTGTTCTCACCTGTTGTATTACAAAACAGCACCAAAACAGCATGTTTAATGGCTCTAACGTGCCCATAGGCACCAGCTTCAGGAGGGCAGTAGAGATTTTAAGCTTACAGGGATGCTACAGCAACCAGAAAAACATTTGTGGGTTGTGGTTTTCCCGCTATGTTGGGCTAGCTTGAAATTTTGGTGTGTTTTGTTTGTCTGTGTGTTTAAGAGAGAGAAATGGCAGGTCCTGAGCTCCTGAAGGCCAGAGAGATATGTAAGCTATGCAGTGAGACGAGCTCTGCACTGAGACACTGCCTGGATCTGCTCTCCAGACGTGAAGAGGTATCACACTTCTCTATTTAACATCATCTCTGAAAATCACACTCACTCATCAGACTCAACACTGAATCTAAAACCTCTATGTCTGCAGTTTGACTGTCATTCCAGCAGATATTGTATAAGGCAAATTAGCCTAGTTTATTAAAACATATAAAGACTGGTTTTGCGAAAGCATCTTAGTGGGCTCTCAGCTCGATTGCAATTATTAAACTTAACTCAATGACACTGAAGATATGAGAAAAAATTAGTTAAATTGAATTTAACAGACAAAGTTAAAATCTATGAAAACTCAATATCTTTGCCTGATAAGGACTGTGTGGGTGTTTCAGGCCAAATGGTGATGGCAGTACGTAGCCATGGCAACATAAATAACTCTACAGCAGCAGAGGTTTTTCCCACCTTTTTAAGCTTTTATTTTCTGGCAGGAGTCAGATTTTGAATTTGTCTGCAATATCGGATTACACAAGTAAAGCTTGACTGGGAGTAACTTTGATAGTGGATATTAATGGCTAATGCAAGTGGGAATTTGAGATGTTAAAGTGTAAAACCGTTACCATGTGGCTTTGAAAGGTGACTGTTTATTTAAACAATGTGAGCGGTTACTGATTAAGTTAGACTAGTCAACAAACTCTGCAGAAAGAACTTAGTAAATGTTAATTGTCAAATGTCAATTTACTTCATCTCAATCAGAAATCACTTGTGTGAATTGTGACACCGATCTTTCCTAGTTGATCAGGCACTAAAGAGAATGTGTGGGGCTCTGAACTGGATCCGCTGATGAAAACCTGCCCTAATTGGTTTGATGGATCACTTGACTTGAGAATCTTTCAATGCAATTCAAATCCAACCGAGGAAACACGAAAGGGCAAAAATCTCTCAATTGAAACGGCCAGTATTGTTCCTTATTTGGCACTCAATTGTATATTCATGCAGGATCCTGTAGCTAATAGCATAAATTAACTTAACAAAAGAAGATGATAAATAACAAAATAAAATCTTTATGCTTTTTTCTTAATTTCATAACAAAGTTTAAGATAGAAATTCTTACTCTCCAAACATTCTCTTTAAATGTCTGCCTTACCTTTTTTCTTCGATTCCAAGAACAAATCTGTATATATTTTCGTAATCTTAGTAATTAATGAAAAAGGAAGGATTATTCATAACTGTTATGGCATATCTAATATAACTGTTATCTGACAGCTCTTCTGCAACTTTTTTTTGACAATCATCCTGTGACCCCCAAAATATCTTGTGTAATCAAAAAAAATAGGGGGGCATGTCCTCTCCATCCTGTCCTGAATTTGTACCAGTGCTGATCTTAAACCAAAAAATTGTTTAAAATGTGTTTTGTGTTGTCTACTATGCTCTGTAAATGGATATCAGTAGGCTGCACAATTAATAACCTGACTACTTTAGAAAATAAGTCCTTTTTAGAGAATATTTGAGAATTAATATGTCCAGTACAGTTTTCCTCAGTTCTATATATTGCGTTCTTCTAAATTGTGTTCTGCACTTTTGTCATCTATAGTTGCTGGTTCTTTTTTTGGGAGTCAGGTGAACAGGAAAGCTTTGGTTAAAATACTTTAACAAGCCCAGTATGAGACAGTTTATTAAGGTACATCAAAGGTGATGACTACTGATAGTTCCCATTACTTCTGTAAGAGCTCTGAACTGTCAAGAGTTTGTAAAATCCTTCCTAACAAAGCTCATTCTCAGACGTCATCGGCAACACTGTGTTGTTTGTATCTAGGACTGGTGGCAACAGAGAGACTCTAACAGTGAACTCCATTAATATCTCCAATCTTAGTGCTTCTATTACTTATGACTTTTTATTTTTGGCCTGTTTCTTCTTGCATTGCCTTGCAGGTCACTGTGCAGTTGTGAGTGGGTAATTCACTGGACCTTCTCAGACCACTTTCAAAACAAAGTTTTTCACCTCAAAAAATTAAAAATTTTAAATACAATGTGAATGTCACCAAATCTGAACATCACCAAAAAAACATCAGAGGTGATACATCTATTTTATGATTAAAGTAATAGATAATATTTGTTTATTATGTGATAATAAGTACATTAATACTGGCAAGTATAATAATACTTAGATTTTCTATTAATTAATGTCTTTTTCCAAAAACTGACTGACATGTCTGGGAAATTGTGTGGTAGTGATGCCACCATGCTGATGCTGACTCATTACATACACACACACACAAATAAAAAAAAAAACCCAATCTAATCTAACAGTTTGATTGCAATTTGTAAGTATTAAAAATGTATATAAATTGTGATTTTAAGTATGGAGCTTAGTCAATAGCACATAAAAGGAGACGAATACAAGCCAGAATACAAATAGATAAAAATAAGAATAATTATATAAAATAAGACAACAATACAATATAAAACACACCAACCAGATAGAAACCTGGGCTTAGAAAGCAAGCACATACACGAACACTGACCACTAATCAACCTTATCCGTTTAAAAAGTGCACAACACTGGGACAACAACTGTTACATAATCTTTTTGTTCTAAACTTCATAGACCTACAGTCTTAGGCACTTGAGAAAATTATATTTAATGAGCTATTTATTTAGGCAGTAAATGTTTATGCAAAGAAACAACATTAAAATAAATACAAATAATAATAACACAATATATAGTGATTTTGTCTGTCAGTGTGTTCACTTAACCATTTCATCAAGCGTGCTGGTACAGAGAGCACACTGGGAGCGTCTGGGGAGAAATCTGAAACTACACCCCTGTTCTTCTAACCAGCCTCGTGATTAAAAACAAGAAATTCTTGTTACTTTAACAAATGTTTGTTTATATTTAGTCTGTTGTTATATGGTGTTTTCAACTAAAACACACTAACTATGGCAAAGTAGTTTTAAATAGTTTGCTTGGGTGCTTAAGACTTTCACACAGGACTGTATATCATTTCCACAAGTATTACAGGAACAAAGACTTCATTTAAAGGGTGATTTTTGAATTCCTGTAATATTTAGTATTAGTAAAAATACCGTGTCATTATACACAGATTAAGGGCCAGATGTACATACAAATGCAGGCCCAGTGCAAAATGTGCCCTCACAATGCATCTGAAATTAATTTAGTTTACTGCAGACTGCACATAGGACCACCTACTGACTGCACATTCATACAGGTGGGCAAAATGACAATATATATATATGACAGTCATCATCAAGATAGACATTCATTACCATGATAAGTAGAGCTTCAAGTCAGTTCTCAGAGTGGAATTCAGAACAGTGCTGAAAATGTCCCAGTAACGAGTTGTCCCCTGAGCTTCTCCTGTGCCTGTAGCTGATCTCTCAGGCTGTCTGCTACTCCCTCAGGGAGGATTTCACTGTACAGGAGCAATCAACTGCACAACAACACCACAGCTGTCAGCTGTGTGTGTGCTGACTCTGCACTCAGACCAACGAATTACCAAGCACATACTCATATACCCACACTCATATACACTCATATACTCGTTCACATATACAGTACTCATATACTCACTCACATATAGTCATATTCTCACTCACATATAGTCATATACTCACTAATATAGTCATATACTCACTCACATATAGTCATATACTCACTAATATAGTCATATACTCACTCACATATAGTCATATACTCACTAATATAGTCATATACTCACTCACATATAGTCATATACTCACTAATATAGTCATATACTCACTAATATAGTCATATACTCACTCACATATAGTCATATACTCGCTAATATAGTCATATACTCACTCACATATAGTCATATAGTCACTCACATATAGTCACATACTCATATACTCACATATAATCATATACCCACTAATATAGTCATATGCTCACTCACATATAGTCACATACTTATATACTTACTCACATAGTCATATACTCACTAATATAGTCATATACTCACGTATATACTCATGCTCACTCATATACTCATGCTGACTCGTATACTCATATGCTCACTCGTACACTCATGCTCACTCGTATACTCATATACTCATATACTCACTCGTATACTCGTACTCACTCATATACTCATATACTCACTCGTATACTCATACTCACTCATATACTCATATATTCACTCGTATACTCATGCTCACTTGTATACTCATACTCACTCATACTCATACTTACTCATATACTTATAAGCACTCTCGTATACTCATGCTCACTCATATGCTCACTTATATACTCATGCTCACTCATGTACTAATATACTAACTCATACTCATATGCTCACTCATATACTCATATGCTCACTCATACTGTCTTATATACTCATACTCACTCATGTACTCATGCACATATACTCACTCATGTACTTATATGCTCACTCATATACTCACTTATATACTCATATACTTACTCATGTACTCATACTCACTCATATACTCATGCTCATATACTCAATCATGTAATCATATGCTCACTCATATACTCATACTCATGCTCACTCATGTACTCATATACTCACTCATATACTCATGCTCACTCATATACTCACTCATACTCATATACTCACTCATATACTCATTCTCACTCATAAACTCATATGCTCACTCGTACTCATATACTCACTCATATACTCATACTCACTCATATACTCCTATACTCACTTGTACTCATATACTCAATCATGTAATCATATACTCACTCATATACTCATATACCCACTCATATACTCATATACTCACTCATACTCATATACTCACTCATATACTCATATACCCACTCATATACTCATATACTCACTCATACTCATATACTCACTCATATACTCATATACCCACTCATATACTCATATACTCACTCATACTCATATACTCACTCATAAACTCATATACTCACTTATATACTCATGCTCACTCACATACTCATACTCATTCTTACTCATATACTCATATTCTCACTCATATACTTATAGACTCACTCATATACTCACTCATATACTCATACTCACTCATATACTCATATACCCACTCATATACTCATATACTCAATCATACTCATATACTCACTCATATACTCATGCTCACTCATATACTCATACTCATGCTCACTCATATACTCGTATTCTCACTCATATACTCATATGCTCACTCATATACTCATTCTCACTCATAAACTCATATGCTCACTCGTACTCATATACTCACTCATATACTCATACTCACTCATATACTCCTATACTCACTTGTACTCATATACTCAATCATGTAATCATATACTCACTCATATACTCATATACCCACTCATATACTCATATACTCACTCATACTCATATACTCACTCATATACTCATACTCACTCATATACTCATATACCCACTCATATACTCATATACTCAATCATACTCATATACTCACTCATATACTCATGCTCACTCATATACTCATACTCATGCTCACTCATATACTCGTATTCTCACTCATATACTCATATGCTCACTCATATACTCATGCTCACTCATACTCATACTCATTCTCACTCATATACTCATTCTCACTCATACTCATAGGCTCACTCATACTCACTCATAAACTCATATACTCACTTATATACTCATGCTCACTCACATACTCATACTCATTCTTACTCATATACTCATATTCTCACTCATATACTTATAGACTCACTCATATACTCACTCATATACTCATACTCACTCATATACTCATATACCCACTCATATACTCATATACTCAATCATACTCATATACTCACTCATATACTCATGCTCACTCATATACTCATACTCATGCTCACTCATATACTCATATACTCACTCATATACTCATATACTCACTCATATACTCATTCTCACTCATAAACTCATATGCTCACTCGTACTCATATACTCACTCATATACTCATACTCACTCATATACTCATATACTCAATCATGTAATCATATACTCACTCATATACTCATACTCACTCATATACTCCTATACTCAATCATGTAATCATATACTCACTCATATACTCATATACCCACTCATATACTCATATACTCACTCATACTCATATACTCACTCATATACTCATACTCACTCATATACTCAATCATACTCATATACTCACTCATATACTCATACACTCAGGCTCTGACTCCATACATTCTTATTCTTAACTGCTTTCATTGAGTGAACTGGACTGTGCTTTCTCTCTGTATTCCTCTCTCTTCTTTCTTTATCTCTCGTTCTCCCTCTCTCATCTCTCTCTTGCTATCTCTTGCTATTTCCTTCCTATTATCTCTCACTTTTTACTTTTCCCACTCTCTATATATTCCTCACTTCTCTCACTCTCTCCACTCTCCTCCTCCCTCTCTCCCCCCACTCTCTCCATCTCTCTTTCCATTCATACTCACTGTCCCTCTTGTCTTTCTCTCTATCTCTCTCCTCCATTTAAACTCTTTCTACACTCTTTCCCTCCCTCATCCTCTTGTTCTCTCTCCATTTCCCTCTCTCCTCTCTCATTTTCTCTTCCACTCATACTCACTCTCCCCTCTCTCCCCTGCCCTCTCTCTCTCTCCCTCTCTCTCTTCCACTCATGCTCTCTTTACCCTCTCTTTTCCTCCCTCTCTAAACCTCTTACTTTCTCACTCTATTTCTCGCTCTCTCTCTGTCTGTCTGCTCTTTCTCTCCTCTCTCTCCCTCACTCTCTTCATTCATAGTCACTGTCTCATTTCTCTTTCTCTCATCCACTCATACTCTATCCACCCTCTCTCCTCCTACCTCCTTCCCTCTCTCTCTTCCTCACCCTCTTTTTCTCTGCTCACTCTCCCATCTCTCCCCCCTCCCTCTCTCTCTCTCTCTCTCTCTCTCTCTCTCACTCTCTCTCTCTCCCTCACTCACCCAGCCCCTCTCTCTTACACATACACACGCTCAGGCATTAAGCGGTCTAAGTCAAGCTTCAGAGACAACAACACAGAAGGAGAAAAAGGTGACCGCCCCCGCCTCTATCAGAAACAGGTACAGTCGGAGAAATTCTCATTGTTCTGTCCACTCGTCCTCGGCTGGCTCTGTTGGTGCGTCCGATTCCAGTTTTGTCTGATGTCTTTGGCTCTAGTAGCTGTTTTCATTGATAAAACGGAGTCACTCCCTCTCGCCTTGCCTGTCCCAGTTTCAGCTCTGGGCTTTGGGTTTTGTTTGAAAGGGGAATTGCGCGGCTTGCTTCGGCACGTGGTGGTCACGAAAGGCAAATCCGTTTTGAATTAGATGTTAACGGGAAAAAAAACAGGGTCCAGAATGTAAACACTGAATTTATATTTGAGTCAGTGACTGCATTGATGCCAGCGTCGCGTGTCAGGCTCATGTGTCAAGGTCACTGTCTGAGAAACTGAAGAATTTCATTTCACCAGCTGTAAATCCACAAACGTCCGAAGTTGTCATCACCGTATCGTCTTTGAGAGTGAGTGAAACCCCTGTGAGACTAACGTGGTGTAAAAGTAGATTGTGTTTTTCAAGACACTCTCCCTGAGAGTGGCTTTTTTCCCCTCAGCCCGCTGTTCATGCTTCAAAGCATTTGTTCTCCAGAGTCTACAGATTAGTTTGTGTATTTGGGGCAGCTGTGAGCACGCTTCAGAACAGAACAGAGCAAAATGAATGCTCCGCAGTAGAACACAGCATTACTTACAGTGTTGCATTGTGCAGTTGCAATGTCTGTTATTATTGTTCTTATAGAGGAAGCTAATTAGATGATTTGTAACAGAATACAGCAAAATGTATGACGTGCACTGTCTGCCTTAAACAATCTTTGTTATAGCTGTCAATGCGAGTGGTAATCTGATGATATGAGTTACACTGCCAACCAAATATAGAAATTAGGGGTGCATCAGAATTATCCAGAAATTAAATCAGCCGCTTTTTTTGCTCCAAACAAGCTATTTATTTACTATTATTTTTATTTTGGCTTGTCTCCATTGTCATTTTATGAGGTAAACCGGGTGAGTCAGATAAGAGCAGTCGCACTGTATGTGAATTCTGCTGCTACACCTGCACAAAAATGTCATAGCATGATTATACATGATTCACTGCGCTAAATAGCCAGTTGCCTCTTACTCTCAATGAAGCACTTTATTTGATTTCATGCTATTTAAATAGGCAACTCATTTTTCATTGTAGAATTTAAGCCCTGATTTAACCCCTGAAACTTCTATTACACACTTCTGTAACTTAGAAGTAACTTATAACTTATAACTTAGAATAACTCAGCCAGTTTGCATTATAGCCCATGTACCGAATACTAACACTGAACAAGAGGTTAAAATGCCAGTTTGGCCCATTAAAGAGAAAATTATTAGTGCAAATAATTAATGCAATTTAACATTTATGATCCAAATCACTGCTGTCGGACCAAAACCTTGTATCTCCATTTTTGTTGTTTTTCAGTTTTTGACATAATTTGAAAATGCCTACAAAATAAATGGCCCAAAATGGCTTGAAAAATGTCTGGTTCCATTGACTTACATTAAAAGTAAAGTATGTTTTTTCCTTCTCCTGTAAAGTCACCATTTTGAAGATACGAGGTTTTGGTCCAACAGCAGCGAAATTCAAAGAACTGGCCAATATGCGAATAAAAGTAGAGGTAGGACATATGATGATATATATATATATATATATATATATATATATATATATATATATATCATTATAAACTATATCACATGATATCACAGTATGCTTTTCTGAGCATGTTGTGGATATCACCAATACTTAAGGAACACTGGTCAACTGCATGTTTCATTACAAATAGAGCGTAATTAATCCTGTTTAATAGATTCAGAGCAGTGCAGCATGTGAAACATAATAAAACACAATAAAAACACTGTATTCATATTTTTGACAGTGTTATTTAAATGTGCTTGTTTTTTGTCTGCTCCAGCTTATCAAACGTCTGAAATATTATATGTATTGTGTATAGAGTCTTAAGGTTTGTGATGTTATGTACTAATGTGTTCCATGTGTTCATTTATCCCACTCAGTGTGAGCTTTTGGAAATAAATAAATAAATAAATAAATAAATGTATGTCTATGAAAATAGCTGAAAAAATGGCCATCATCCAATTTGGCTGTAAAGAAATTAGAATCTGAATAAATATTCATGATCGATGCACCTCTACTTGATATGGCTTTATAAAGTACACACTCAAAAGAAGGTTTATCAAGGGTTCTTTAGTAAAGGCAAATGGTTCTATATAGAGCCATAAATGCTCAAAGAACCATTTGCATAATTAAAAGGTTCTTTGCGTGGTGGAATCGTTCTTTCAGATTGATGGAGAATGTGCTGTAGATGGTTCTATATAGAACCTTTTTGAAAAGGGTTCTATATAGCACCAAAAAGTGTTCTTCTATTGTAACAGACTTGACATTGTAACAATGTAAGAACCCTTTTTGGTGCTGTATACAACCTTTTTCAAAAAGGTTCTATATAGAACCATCTACAGCACATTCTCCATCAATCTGAAGAACACTTTAACAATGCAAAGAACGCTTTAATCATGCAAAGGGCTCTTTGAGCATTCATAGTTCTGTATAAAACCATTTTCGTTACTAAAGAACCCTTGAGGAACCATCTTTTTTTAAGAGTGTATACCAAAAAGGGTTCTTCTGTTATTACAAGCTTGACAAAAGTACAGTGCAGTTAAATGCATGCATTTTGGCCTGTGACAACCTTATTATTTGTATTTCCAGGCTATAGGTTGTTTAAAACTGTGTATACAAAAAAAACATTTGTTATCATTATTATTAGTTATTATTATTATTATTATTATTATTATTATTATTATTATAGCATGAACCCTTGAAGAACCATCATTTTTAAGAGAGTATATAAGCTTTTAAGCATGAAGTGTTTCTATACAGAACTCATGGTTCTATGTACAACCATTTCCTTTACTAAAGAACCCTTGAAGAACCATAAGGGAGGGTGCATTACTGTACTATACAGTTTTTCAGTCATTTATGATGGTTCTCATAGAAATACTGTAGAATCTAATATTATTAGCAAAAACATCAATCAACTCTTATGATTCCCATTTTTTTTATTCTGCACATTCTGTTTGTGTAACATTGTTCTGCACATTCAGTCCCAATATGAGCACTGCTGGAGAATAAGAATGCATGTGTCTAATGGCTTAGTGCTAGGATCAAACGATTAAAGGAAACTGCCTGTACAAGTATAGCGAGCTGCTAAGACCAGCGAGATCCCCTACAGCACAATGAATGGATTATAACACATTACACATCTGTGGGCCACAGGGTTGCTCCATAATTACATTAACCCTAATCCTCAAAGTGTCCTCTCCTGTTCAAGATTTGCTTACTGGGTTAAGATAGTAGTCTACTGCCCTTCCTGTAGCTTCCCCGGCTCGATTTGCATATGTAGATGTGTGCGTGTGTACTTTTGTGACATTTCTGTTCATAAGGATTAGTTTGAGGCAGCGTTTTGCAGCAATTATCTAGCGTGTCAGTTGGTTGTCAGCTGTGGCCGTTTGCCCCTGACCCCATTCATTAGCTGCAGGGTCATTCATGCTCTGGTGTGACTAATAGGAGATGAGATGCGAGCTTGAGAGATCATGTGAGTTATATTCCACAATAGCAACCGGAACGTTCATAGTACACATTGATTAATAAGGGTTTAGCTATGTACGTATTGTCAGTTCAATATGATTCTCAATTCTGAGGTGAAGATTTGATTTGAGATCCTTAACATTAAGCCTAGGCAACAAAAATAATAAGCACAACATTTTCTTTAAAATAAAATACATGATCAATTATAGTGATATCAGTTTTGTTGATTTTGTTAGTGAAAGTAAGTTAAGACAGCAGTTCTTAACTTTTTTCACAGTCTGACTCTTTTTTGGCACTAAAAATATTTCACAACCCCCTCTTTGCCAAATCCTCCCCCACACACACACAGCAGTATACGCATTAAAGAAATTACAGAAAAAGATCAATCACATAGTAAGTCTACTCAATTACTGGGCCTGCACTCCTCAGCTAGCACTTGGCCACGAACCACAAATCTTTATCCTGGTGCTGAAAAAACGCTTAAAGTGCAGCAGTCAATCAAGACCTTTCCTCAGTAACAAGCTCACCCAGGAGAAATTCATAATCAATATCAGCCTGTCATCCATGGCCTGTTGGTAGAACCATTCAGCTGAGCTTGTATGAACTCATCAAAATTATTTTCTCTGTGTTTGATAAAGTATATGTCTTATAGCATCTTTCTTGAGAGCCCCCCGGGACCACGTCTCACCCCTTGAGTTAACACATCCTCCACAGAAAACAAACTTAAATATTGCGTTTTTCTGCAAATTTTAGTGCACATTTTCAAACTTTTGCAGGTGTGGGTTCATGCTTGTTTCTTCTTTCTCAAAATAGCCATTACAGCCTATAAAGCATCATCATTAGGTTACTTGTCAATCATTGCCAATAACATCAATTTAACATCCAGACCTAGAAACACTAAGAGGAACCAAGACTCAATAGGAATGCATTTATTATACTGTATCATGTTCAGGAAATGCTTGGCATGTTAGTTTTGTCTTATGTTGTCTACAGCATGAGTAATTTTGCTAAGGACTCTTATTTTGAAGGGCAGGGATAGTAGCTTGCTGTGTTTATGCCTGTAGATTATGAAGAACTGGGTAGTTGAGAGCTGGAAGTGAGAGTGTGCAGACGAGAGCTTAGTGTAGAGCTGGCTGCTGGCTAAGCCCTGCTTATTGTACGGCATGGCTGTGGCCGACTACAACCTTTAATAAAGCACAGTGACGTGCATAAGCTGTGTGTCTCCTTTAATAGCAGTAAACACTACAATACAGAGCTCTAATGATATATTACACAGATCAGTTGGCTTAGATATTTAACAAAGTAAGTACCAAAGATCACAATTCCTAGGTTTCGTAAGTTCTCTCTTTACTCTGATTGGATGGGCCCAGATGCCTAATTTTGATCATTGGCTGTGTTTACATGCAAAGATTTTTGCCAACCTGATTGAATACATTCTTAAAAAATAGATTAAGACAGAGGTGTTTGTATTCTCACTCTGCTCAACAATCTGATGGAAAATCTCCACGTAATCTGATCCAAAATGACTTGCATGTGTAGAGTACCACTTTATGTAGACGTTACCATGACAACGAGCATCACGTGAGTCCAGTCAGAGTGAGACGAGCAGCAGTGAGCAGCGCTTGTGTTTTTAATTGCTTTAAAATAATGTCAGACTCAAGAAAACGTACTTCACATGTCCTTATTAAAGAAGGCCGAGAGGAAGACGTCGGGTTCTGAGACATAAGCTGGACGCCCGTCCCACTGCCGTCTTTTAAAGATCAGTGCATAAACTTTGTCTCCTCTGCAGACCAGTTTCTGCTCCTGCTATGTTGAACGTTATAAACATTTGCTATGATGTGACACAAATGATCAGAACGTACTTAAACTTTCCGATTGGAAATGTAATCAGATACAGGCGTTTACATGGTTATTATTCTTCTTTTTAACCTTGTTCAATAGGATAAAAATTGTGTTCCAAATTTCCTCAACCGGACTAGACTATTCAGATTGAGGTGTTAGTCAGATTATTAACGGATTATCAGGCTGCATGTAAATATGGCTATTGATAGTGGGTTCTAGGAAAGGCGGTGAATAAAAGACCCTCAGAAGAGAGCAAGGCATGTATGAACGATACAGTTTTACGCCCATAGTGATTAGTAGACATATGCTCTATACTGCATATAAGACACCTCGTGTGTCATAATAGGATAATAGGAGATTCTTACTCCTCACTTAATCCCACTAGAGAAGGAGGGATTTCCCTTTTGAGTCTCAGTTCCTCTCAGTATTTGTTCCTTATGCGCTTAGAGAGTTTCTCCTTGTGAGTCTGGGTTCCTCTCAGTGCTTCTTCCTTATGCTTTTAGGAAGTTCCTCTGTTTGATTTTCGGTTCTTATCAGCAAATTTTTCATTGTGCTAAGAAAAAAATGAGATGAGATGTTTTAGTTTTGTGTTTTGGTTCTTCTCAGTGGATCTTCCTCATGCATTTAGAAAGCTTTTGCTTTAGAGTCTTGGTTACTCTTAGTGTTTCTTCCTCCAGCTTTTAAGGAGTTTCTACTTTTGAGTCTCAGTTCCTCTTAGTGCTTCTTCTTCAAGCTCTTAGAGAGCTTTTTCCTTTTAAGTCTTGGTTCCTCTCAATGCTTCTTCATCATGCTTTTAGGGAGTTTCTCATTTTCAGTCTTGGTCCTTCTCACTGCTTCTTTTTCATGCTCTTAGAGTTCCTCCTTTTGAGTCTTGGTTCCTCTCCACTGCCATTGTCTTCTTCAGCTTGCGCATTAGGATCTGGACCAGCATTTCTGGGAAGCTACTTTGGGACAATGCCTTTTGTTGAAAGTGCTATACAATTAAAATTGAGCAGAATAGGTTGGTTGAATAATTATAAAGCACAATGTGCAAACTGACTCACTGGCTAATGCGAGGTTTGTGCTCAGCACTGATTAATGGAAGATGCACGCTCCACAGTGGCTATTTGGGGATTCATAAGCAGTGCCTAATAGGAGTGACAGTTGGCTAGGAGCCATAGTGACTGTATGCTGGTGGAAAAGGAGAGGAGACGGCCACTGAGCTCTAATTTCCATAAGAGTCAAAGTCTACAATAGCTCATAGAAAATTCCTCCTACATACTGATTAATAGGAGATGCATGCTCCGTACTGGCTATTAGGAGCTTCATTCTCCATTCTGATTAATAGTAGATTGATGCTCCACATTGAATAATAGAAGATTCTTACTCTGCTCTGGGTAAAAGGAAGTTTACACCCCACCCTGATGAATAGGAGATGGCTGCTCCGTTCCAGCTAGTAGGAGATTTATACAGATTTATACTCCACACTGCCTAATAGGAGATACTATTAGAGGATTTACGCTGTGCACTGGTTAAGTAGGAGTTACTGTAGCGAAGGCTGTGTGCTGGTGGGTAAGGAAACCCTCAGCCACTGAGACATTTCCACTTTATCAGTGTTTTCTCAATCTGAATCCAGGTGTGAAATCACCATGGTAACGATGCTGTATGTAGGCCGAGCTGGTGGAGGGTGCACCGGGCAGTACAGCGTGTTCGTGCTTATGAACATGAATGTATTAGGCCTCCATATGGCCC
Organism: Colossoma macropomum; assembly: GCF_904425465.1. Taxonomy (NCBI): domain Eukaryota; kingdom Metazoa; phylum Chordata; class Actinopteri; order Characiformes; family Serrasalmidae; genus Colossoma; species Colossoma macropomum. Next base: position 10,198,757 of record NW_023494805.1, read on the forward strand.
ATGCTTAATGCTGTCCTTGATAATATTCCTCTAAAGTAGCTGACCACAAGGAAATACGCACTGGTACTGTGTTTTTGAGTGTATGACTGATGCCGAAACCACCTTAAAATTAAAGGTGGGTTATTTTTGTGATAAACTAGTGTTGGCATGAGTATAAATCATAAGTATTAGTATAAATGAGAGAAAAGTATGCCGTGGGTATCGTCTGTACTTCAAAAACACTAAACAAATGCATATTTGTCTGTTTCATGTGACATCACTGACCGCATACCATTTTGCTGACCAGGAAAATCAGTCAGAAGACAACAAAAAGTTCTAATGTATTCTTGCGGAAGCTAAATGATACGTTTTGTTACCTCAATATTTCAGAAGTGAATGTTTACTATGAATGTTGTTTATTGGTAATCCTAAATTTACATTTTTGGTCACGTTTATGCAAATTATAAGTCTGTTACATGTAAATTTGCGTTTTATTTGAGATATTCTATGCATATTGAGTTGCAATACTTGTACGGTTGTAATGTAAAAATACAGGAGATTTCTGTATTTTTATTACAGCTTATTACTGTAAGTGTACAGCAGAATGCACACATAGCACAGTAATCTTGTGGTCCAGAGGAATGTGAAGTCGTAGTAAACAGTTTTTTACCGTTATTTCTTGCTCATATGGATCAGTAAATTACTGTGAAAGTAATGGAACCAGTAGCCAGTAATTTACTGTAATTTTACAGTGAAATGTTTTATGGTGTTTTTCTGAAGCTTCACATTCAAAATGCTGGTTCACTAAGCAGTAAAACGGAGGATTAAGATAGTGAGGATTAACATAATGATTTTGATTGGCCACCATAATAACAACACTAACATAAAACAAATAGCTTAAAAATGATTAATCCCTTTTTTGATTGGGCAGGTCTGTGATCGGTTAATAGCACGACTGTGGGTTCCAGAACAGTTAAGGATGATTTGACTGTTTGACATGATATGCAGTCCTCCATCTGAAGACTATACGCTGACCTCTGTCACATCACCACTGAGAGGGGCCACTGACACCACACTTACAATTAACAATCAAAGTGTTCATGAAAACAAACGTTTCTTCTTCTGTGACTGATTAGCATCCTTCTCAGAGCGTTCTTTGTTTTTTTCATTTGGAAATTGTTCAGCTAATCATGCGAGGAAATGATCAAACTCCTTTCAGCTGGAACAAATCATCTCATCTTTTTGGGATATTGTTTTTTTTCCAGAACACTGGAAGATCTAACTAACCATTGCTGTCACTAAATGATAAAGTTTTGAGTCATTTGAATAACAGTTGCACCGTGGAAACCCAACACCACGTCCCTGGCTGAGTTTTAGCATTTCTAAAACCTCATGTTTATTTACATGGTAATAGTTTGTGAGTTAATTTGATTCAAAAATTGAGCTCATTTTAATCATTAATGATTTGATGCGTTACGTCTTTAGGGCATCGTTCGTTGGCATTCTCCAGTCATTTGAAAAGGACTTGCAAAGACCTCTGTCTGTAAAGCAAGGTAGATACTGTCCAACCGCAAAATGAATCTGCTGCTAAGACAATATTAATCATCATATGCGTTATGATCAAAAATCCTTACATCGAAATAGACCTTTTTTACCTTGCACAGCACAATTCATCATATAATGTCATTTGAAAGACAACATTTTTCTTTTTCCATAATCGTCCAACAAAGTGTAATGACTTTTGTCCACCTCTAAAACATCTTCTGGTTATTGATTACATCAATGTGTATCAGTGGGCAGTGAAAAATAATGCTAACTAATAATTGTATATTTCATGCCTGATGGTGGATATTGACATAAAGAAGATTTGGTGCACATCAGACTTTAACATTTTAATGTTTGTTCAGTGCTTTAATGTTTGCCTCAATCTCGTACCTCAGATTTTCCTAAATCTGACCAGGAAAAACCCCTACCCAACTGGGAATTCCAACTTGGGATGTGAGAGCATGTAATGTCACATCAACGTCTACTTTTAAATTAGACTATAGTAATATTTGCTTTAGGCCAATTAACCTACACAGCGAAACCTGCCGCATAACGGTGATATTACTAGTGTTGTAGTCACGACCATTAGAGCCGAGTCCGAGTCAAGACCAAGACCTGGAGACATTGAGTTTGAGAGAAGACCGAGACCAGGAGAAAATGTATATTGATGAATATTAGACTATTAGAGCTAGGCCTAGGCTAGGCTAGGGACACTACACCACCAGATATAACCATGTGATTAACATGTTATGCCAAATGTCATATGCTGTCATGAGTTGTCAAGACAGATTATGTCCGGTAATATAATAACCGATAAATGTCATAATAGATGTATTTGATCCAAGGTAACTAACGCAATATAGCTAGCTATTGCACTTTGTTTAAAAAAGATCAGCTGGGTTTTAATTAATTCAATTTTAAGGTACATTACACTCACTTACAGTAGCAGCTACTTCATTCTAATTAGGTAACTCAGTATAGTATCGGAATCGGTATCAGCGAGTACTAAAAAACATGTACTCGGTACCGGTATTGCTAACATGCTAACATGACACTGCTATGTTACTGGACGTAATCTGTCATGACAGCCCATGACAATGCATGATGCTTGCTACGACATGTTTATGGCATTGTTATGTCCGGTGTTGCAGTACTTGAGTCCGGTCTTGAGACTGCAAATTAACAGTCTCAGTCTAGTACTAGATGCTAGTAATGGTAACATGACACTGTTTTATCACTGGATTAGAATGGATTGTCATGACAACACAGCAGCACATTACATCTGCCACGACAGGTTTATAGCATGGTTATGTCAATGTTGTGTAGCAGGTTTCAAGTAAATTATTACCATTGAATCTATAACACAGATCATAACATTTGCTGTTTTCAGAAGCCAAATACATCATGAACATTAAAGTTAACACTCATATCCCAAACATTAGCTGTCTAGCTTGTTGCTAACAGTTCTAACTTTCATGGAGGCAGCCATGTTTTTTCCCCACTTTGTAGCTCAAACACGCTGAGCTCTGACTTCCCACTCAAGTCAAGTCAAATGCAGCATTAGTTGGGTCCGATGCTCAGTCTGATCAGTCTCACCCTTTCACAGATTTGGGTGTATTATCTAGATGTTGTTATCCTTCGGTTCCAAGTTTGCATGTTTTTAAAATGAGTTAGAAACTGAGAAACCTTACATCATCACTGTGCACTTCACAGTACACACCCACATTTTTCTGGGCCAGTTCAGCTACACTACTGTTTCTCACTTATACTGCTTGCGGTTATAATTTTTCCCCACTGCCACAAAAACAAAGTTTAAACAGCTTGCAGGGTGCTGTGGAGTGAGGAGACTGGTCTTGTAGGCTTTCAGCGGAGTAGAGAGTACAGTGGAGGCTTAAAATAGCAGTGGAGTGCACTGAGGCGCGAGGTAGTGCTGCTGCTGAGAGATGTGGGGGCTCTGTGAGTTTCTTACACACTGCAGTTTCCTCCGGCCCTCGAGAGCCTCCTGACTCACATTGTTAACATGTGGGTTTCATCGGGGCCAGAAAGACAGAGAGAAAGAGAGAGAGAGAGAGAGAGACAGCCATTCAGTCTGGTTTTGTAGACACAGCAAGGGAAAGATGTGGCTTTGAGACGACCGCACGGCAGTGGCGAACCTTAGAACTAATGAATGAATAATGAATGAATATTAGAGCTAGGCCTTTAATTCAGGTGGTAAATGTCAAAACATAGTAAAAATGGGAAAATCCCACCTTTATTTGATAATATTAATTTCTGTTAGCACACCCATGGCATTTCTAATAGTATGTTAGCTGCAGCCTTTTTTTGGTCATTCTAGATTGAACACAGATATTTGAAGCTTGGAAAATGCATTTCATTTGTTTTATTTGAGGCTTGTAACAGAAAGTATTTACATATATTTTACCTTTTTAGCAGTTTTACAATGATTCTTTCCACAAACTGTCCTGGTATAGAGCTGCTGCTGTTTTCTATTTCTAACAACTGAATAAACCTGGTTAAACTACGGCATGTATTCACTGTCAGTGGCATATTTAAGGCATCAAGAGATCCTAAAGTGACCAATTTAAAAAAAAAATTGGCCTCTCCCATTCAAAATCTAGTGTTTGAGCTTTTTTCAATGCTTTTTCTTCAGATCGATGGAGAATGTGCTGTAGATGGTTCTATATAGAACCTTTGTGAAAAGCGTTCTATATAGCACCAAAAAGCATTCTTCTACTGTATACAATCTTCAAAAAAAGATGGTTCTTCTAAGGTTCTTAGTAAGTGGTTCGATATTGAACCATGAACACTCAAAGAACCCTTTTTATGATTAAAAGGTTCTTTGCATCATGAAATCGTTCTTCAGATTGATGGAGAATGTGCTGTAGTTGGTTCTACATAGAACCGTTTCGAAAAGGCTTCTATATAGCACCCAAAAGAGTGCTTCTATTGGTACGATGTCAAACTTGTAACAATAGAAGAACCATTTGGGTGCTATATAGAACCCTTTTTCGAAAAAGTTCCGTATAGAACCATCTGTAGCACATTCATGCACTTTCTCCTCAATCTAAAGAACGCTTTCATGATGCAAAGAATCCTTTAATCATACAAAGGGTTATTTGAGTGTTCATGGTTCTATATTGAACTATTTTCTGTACTAAAGAACCCTTGAAGAAGATTTTTAAGTGTGTACAAGCTTGATATCGAAACAACAGAAGAACACTTTATGGATGCTATATGGAACCCTTTTTTTAAACGGTTCTCTATGGAACAGCACATTCTCCATCAATCTGAAGACCCCTTTTACCATGCAAAGAACCCTTCAGTCATGCAAAGTGTTCTTTAAGTGTTCATGGTTCTATATAGAACCATTTTCTTCACTAAAGAACCCTTGAAGAACGATAATTTTTAAGGGTTTACAAGCTTGATATCGCAACAAAAGAACAACACTTTTTGGTGCTTTAAAGAACCCTTTTCAAAAAGGTTCTATATAGAACCATCTACAGCACATTCTCCATCAATCTGAAGAACGCTTTCATGATGCAAAGAACCCTTTAATCATACAAAGAGTTCTTTGAGTGTTCATGGTTCTGTATCGAACCATTTTCTTCACTGAAGAACCCTTGAGGAGCCATCTTTACAGATACTGAGTGTAAGCAATGAAGCTACATAAAGATGCAGAGCCGTTATTCTTTACACAGAAAGGAGAAGGGTGTGAAATGTGTTTGGGATGCGTTCACACGGAGGAAATGGATCATTCTATCCTCCGCTTCTCTGTCAGGTTTATAGATCTGATGGTTTTCTCCTCGCTATCTTCCTCTCACAGGCAGATTTAGAGCCCTGCGTTCCAGCTGTTGTTACCTTCAAGGTGACTCTGCTTGAAAAAGCTCCAGCACAATGCATTAGCACTCCCCCTGTTTTATAGGCGTGAAAACTCCTCCCATTAGCTACTTAAAGCCGCGAGCATGCAGCAGTAGAAGAGGCGGCGCAGTCGTTGGTGCTCCAACAACGACAGCCTCCAAACAACAGCAGCAGTAGTTTGAGGAGTGTAGATTAATGAGCTTTAATATAGCTGTAATATTGTCATTACAGCTGAATCAAATATCTTGCCAGCTTGCCTATATCAGTGTTTTTGTAGTATAAAAATGATTTGCAGTATAGCAAGTTTGTAGTGTAGCAGTTTTTCCCTACTTTCAGATCACGGCTTTTCTCTCTGTACATTCCTAATAGGCCCATATCTAACATCTTTTTGTGTTTCAGTTTTTCTCCTGAGGTCCACTCAGAACATTTGTGTGCTTTTCTGCACCAAAAGCAGTCATAATCATTTTTACATGTCCATTTTCCAATCCTTCTTTATCTCTTAGAATCAAACAGGCTGTTTTAGTCACTGTGCCTTTAAGACTGATATATGTAAATGAGTTCTGTTCTGATTGGCTGCTGTGTATTGAGCCTCATTCAAGAAGCAGTCCAGGCTGAAACACTCCTGTAAACTTAAGCACTAAACTACTGTAGGCTAAAATAGGTGGAAATATGTAAATATGTTGGTTTTTGTGACATCAGAGAAACTAAATTTTACATTGAGCTGTTTTTGGAGCTCAGTTTCCATACATGGACTTAATAGACTGGGGGGGTGATACATTTTGAAACTTTAACCCTGTTTAAATGCATCAAACTCTGTTTTAAAAAGAAAGTGAAGAAAATGGTAAAGTGCCAAAAAGAGCTCTTGGCACGATTTCATCAACTTTGAGCTCCCTGAAAATTTTTTCCTTTAAGTGGTTTCATTTAAAATCTTATCCATTCAAAGGTTCTTTGAGTGGTTCTTCTATGGCATCACTCCAAAGAACTGTCTTTGGCACCCTTTTCACTGTTTTTGAGAATGTAGCCATTTCATTAATGCATAAGCAGGTATTTGCTTTGTTTCGAGTAAATATACCCAACAAGAAGTATAAATTATGTTACTTCTTCATTTATGTAATTGTATTATACCTAAGTAGACATTCAGCCGTTCAGAGCTTTAGTCAATATCTGTTTAAATAATACATTGAGTGTTTAAATGTGCTTTAAATGATGTAAGGATGGAGGTTTCAGACAAAGCAGTTGTATTTCTATCCTTATATTGGCTATTTAGTGGACAGATTGAGGACTAAATAGTAGTCAGTGACAGTATATAGAAACAAGAATGTACACTGAAAAAAGAGATGCACTGTATTTACCTGATTCGAATGTGTTTATCATTTGTATGTGAATTAAATATACTTGATAAACAGAACTTTGCTTTTCAGTTTACTTATAGTGATTTGTAAAGGTTTGAATACCTCCAGCCAAAATACGTGTTGATTTTCTGAGTGAAAAGGAGTTAACACATCCTCTACAGAGAACACACTTAAATATATCTCCTTAATCTGCAAGTTTTAACTTCTATTAATTTGTGAGTTCAGCATATTGGGGGGAAAAAATTAAAAAAATGATATGTGCCATAACTTTTGCACAGGCTACATTTTGTGTGTATATGTCAAATTCAGCAAAATAAAATGTGTTTTAAAATGTGCAGAACTGTGTTGTCTGTAGAGCATGTGTTAACTTTTTTCACCTTGAAAATCAACAAAACACAATTTCAAAAGAGGTGCCTAAATTTTACATATGACTGTAATTTTGGCAGTAAAAAAGTGTTCTTTAATCAGCCAAGCTTATTTCTCTCTTAGCTAGGAGTTTCATTGAAATATCTGACAGTGAGATGTAGTCCAAGACACAAAGAGAAATTCCACAGGTTTTTCAAAACAGTGGTGATGCGATCTGGGGGTCGTTGTATAGCTGTTTTATTTACTTTCCAAAATGACCAGTGAACCTACATGTGTCTTCTAAGTTTATTATTGTGTTGATAATGGTAAAAATGGGGGTAAATAAAAAAAAATAAAAACTTTGCGCTCTATTTTGCGCCCGACATGTACCCATCCGCCATGAATTAATTTATATAAATTATATGTTTTATATGTTCAAAAATCCTATCTCAAAACTATCTTAAAACAGCATTATAACAGAGATTGTAGATCATCTGTTGCTGCACAGTCTGTGTTAGTCATCCTCATCAGTGGTCACAGGACGCTGTTGGCTGGATATTTTTGTTTGGTGGACTATTCTCAGTCCAGCAGTGACACTGAGGTGTTTAAAAACTCCAGCAGCACTGCTGTGTCTGATCCACTCAGACCAGCACAACACACACTAACACACCACCACCACGTCAGTGTTACTGATAGTAAGTGGACCTGATAAAATGGACAGTGAGAGTAGATACAAGGTAGGTCTTCCTAATAAAGTGCTCAATGAGTTTATGACACCTGGTTGAACAGTTGAAAGTTTGTTTAGCTTGTTTAATAACATCTCCGGCTTCTCTTACATTAGATGACCTTTTCAGTTGCATCATCGTCTCTCTCGGCTCCTGCGTCCCTTGTTTGTTCAGTTATGTCGAGCGCACGCAACAGTTGCAAAAAGCATCTTGTGAATGGTGATTCAGTGTGTTGTCAGCATCTCGGCTCAGGTTGCTGAGAGGCGTAACGTAATCGCGTGCTGCGGTGCGCTCCAAGACTGGGTGTTCAGTTCCCTGCGCTGGAAACAGGAGCGGCTCGGGGATACGAACAAAAGCCCAAGGCTGTGGTTGCTGTTCACCGTGAGCTACCTGCTGTGAAGACAGTTAGATACTGACTCCAGATGACCATGAACGGGACCACCTGAAGGAATGATTCAGGTTTTAAATGTCCAAGTGGTGTCTGTAGACAGCTGCAACATTGAGCTTCATGCACACCTGGTATGATGTTTAGATTCAACAGGGCTGGCAGAGATCAAGCCTGAGGGTGTCTAATTGATCCCAGTTATCAACTAAATTTGGTTAACGGGTCAGTTGAGTTGCTAGGGGGCAATTACTTTTTCACACAGTGTCATTGGTGCTGGAAAACATTTTTTTTTTTTTTTCATGAATGAAATGATCATTTATAAACAATATTTTGAGTTTATTCTGATTCTCTTTGTCTTATATTAAAAATTGGTGTGAAGATCTGAAACAATTGTGACAAATGTAAAAACAGAAGAAATCAGGAGGGTGCAAACTTTTTCACAGAGCTGTGTTGCCCTTTTAGAGACCTTCCTCTTTAAATATATAAAGCTTTGACGGCCTCAAGTGAGGGAGTTTTGCATTTTAACACAGAATGTGAGTTCATGCAGTGATATGAATGTAAATTAGGGGTTTATACAGTCGTGTGGAGTAAGTCGGCTGTTGTGGTCGAGTCTCATTGGCATGCTAGGGGAACGCGAACCATGGCAAATGTCAAGGCTCCATTCATCATTATTTGCCTCTAAATCTTTAATCAAATCCCTTTTGCAATGAAGTATCCTCCACCATTGATTAGACTGAATCAAATATGGCTGTAGTGATGTCAGTCATGATGTTATTTCTTGCTAAGGTTCACACTGTACTGTGCAAACTTCAGAGACCACTGTTTCATTTTTTTTTATTTCCAGTCAAAAAGGCTATTATATCATTGAATTATTCATTTTATTCACGGCTGTTCAAAAAAAAAAACAAGTATCTCCATAATACTAACTTTATAGTAGAAGAATACGTTTAACTTCTAATATAAGTCAACATAAAGAGGTTATATTCCAAGCGATTTTGGAGCATTTTTATTGGTCATTCATTCATGAAATTTTTACACAATGTAAAAAGCAGCTGCTGTGCTTTAATGATGCAGAAAAGTAAACATCAGCAAATTTCACAGAAGCTTCAACAACTAAATGTAATATCATTTTTTTAGTATTCGCTGCCCACTCCACTCATTTCAAAACACTTGCTTTCAAAGAAATCTGAAGAGATATTTTTACACACCTCCAAAGTTCAGTCTTAGAAGTTGGTTGAATTTTCTGCTTCTCACCCAATCAGTAACTTAATTGCTTTACGTCTCAGATGTCCAATGTTTTTCTATAACAGCTTCTTGTCAGCTACACATCCTTTCAGAGTGCAGTGGAAGGATGGACAGAAACACCTGTGGATGTTTTCAGATCTGAAGCAGCTTAATTTTCTCCTCTCTCTCAAAGAGAAAAGCTTTAAGTGCTGTTTATCTGATGGGGACAGTTTTGGTGTCTACCAGGTCTTCCAGGTGGTTGTTAGGAGTCCCATTTTCTCTGTAGCTTTTAATAATTTTTTTTTTTTGCACATGTATTATCTCATTCTTAGTGTTGGAGGCTTTTCTGTTAAATAAATGTTTTCTGCTTGTTTTTCTGGAGCTGAAAAATGAATAACTTACAAAAAAATGTCAGTTTTGACTGGAAATTAAATGAAAGTCTTTGACTTTTGCACAGTACTTTATTTATGTTTACTTTTCCTTTGTTGATTAGTTCTTTGTCCTCCAGGTGTGGAGTGTGAAATTGGAACAGGAAGTAGAGAAGAATAAGATTCTCTCTGAGGCTCTGCAGACGTTAGCGACCGAGCGTCAGCGGCTCAAGCAGGCGCTCTCTAAAGGCAGGACGTCTCCGACCCCCAGCACGCTCACTGAGGATGAGTTCTACGATGCTCTCACTGGTGAGTGACCTCCAGCACTGAGGACTCCACTTCCTGTCCTGTGATCTGAGGACTGACTCTCAATCGCTGTGTTCTAGCATTGCTTTCTGTCTGTTTTACCCCTTAAAGGGCCAACGTCATGGAAAACCAGATTCCACTGTTTTGATTTAGTATGTAAACACTGTTAACCTGTTAAAATGTACCATTAACTCTCCAGTCCATATGTGGCAGCACAGCCTGTTTTTGTGTTTTCACAAATACCAACACATTTACATATATGTGCCTATTCAGCCTACAGCAGTTTAGCCCCACACATTTACATTGAAGTTATAGTGTTTTAGCCCTGACTGCTTTTTATCAAGGTACAGTACAGAGCAGCCAATCGGAACAGAGCTCATTTACATACATTATTCTTAGGCATTAAGTATAGAGCCCATGTGTCAAAAACTGGGCCTACGGGCCAAGTCAGACCCGTGACACAGTCCTATTCGGCCCACGAAATTATTTGAATTTTCTAAAAAATTCTAAAAAGTTTTAATCTTATAAGCCCATTTTACTCCGAGATGGACTACAGTCCCCAGCATGCACTTAGTGTGTGTTTTGACCCCCTTCCCCCAACAACAATCTATGGGCCAACGGTTACACAAAGGGGAAAAATGCCTGGTTTCCAGTTCAAGCAAATAGGCAGTTTAAAAAAACTACCTAAAACAATTTATTTTTATTTAGAATTATTTTTAATTTTTAAGTTTTCAGTGCCTATTTTGCTGTTGCAGTTTTGGCACAATTTTTGGCATATTTTCAGTTTGAGGCAAACTGTTAAGTAAAAATGAAATAAAAACACAGCTGGCCCACAGATGTGCTGAGACTTTAATATGGCCCTTTTAGCTGTTGAGTGTGGCACACCTGGTCTAGTGGATAAAGGGAATCTGCATTTTCATCAGTTAGGTTGAGACAAATGCTTATAGAAAATGAGAAAGTAAACACATCGACTGAATCATGTCATTTAACTTGATTTAGAGGGCAGCGCAGAGTAATGTTTGTTAGCTAGGTAGCTAATGCTAATGTAAGCATGTGTACTTGCAGAAGAGAAGCTTGTGATTCTCTGTAACTGTAGACATTTGTGTGTGTGCACAACAGTGCAGTACAGCATTTCATGCCAGTATACTGCAATATTAGCTAAAGAATAAAGATGGAAAGGAAGCAGTCAGCCAGTTCAGCCACTTTCAACTTGATTAATGATTACTATTAAATCATTAATCACAATTGTTTGTATGGCAATTAACTGTCAGCTAAAATGTCATAATGTCATGGTTGTGACAGGCCTGCTGTAAATTCAGTAACTACTCTGAAGTGAATGTGTAAGTTATGTCGTAATGAGAGCGAAGAACTGAAGTAAGAACCCATATATGAACCTTTACAGTACAGGTTTGACTACTTGGAGAATTTTGAGAATTACTTTAACTGTAATCTCAGACTGTTTGCATATATTTATGTGTAACACAAATGGGTGGTTTCTTCAATAAATTCATCCAAAATCTGTCTAATGTTTATAAAATGTTTTTTACCTTAAACAAGCCTTTAGATACAGATATTCTGAGTAATACAGTGCAGTATTACTGCTTTTAAACATGAATGTGTTCTGTTCTACAACATTCAGTCTAGTTTAAACCAGATATAAATAACATAAATCATTTTAGGCATTTTCACAGTTCTGTCTATTGAAGAAAATGGTAACAATCACTGTTTCAATGGTTATAACAATGTAGTGGATTTCATACTCAGTGGAGCCATTAGAACCTACACCATGATTTCTGTTTGTACACTCAAACAGTGTGGTTCTTTAAGGGTTCTTTAGTAAAGAAAATGGTTCTATAAAGAACCATGAGCACTCAAGAAACCCTTTGCATGATTTAAAGGTTTCATTGCCTTATGAAAGGGTTCTTTTTCCAAAAGGTTCTATGTAGACCCATCTATGGCACATTCTGAAGAACACTTTCATGATGCAAAGAACCCTTTAGTCATGCAATGGGTTCTTTGAGTGTTCATGGTTCTTTATAGAACCATTTTTTTACTTAAAAACGCTTGATCTTTTTTAAGAGTGTATTTAATAAAATTCAAGGGTTCTGTAGAAAAGGGAATGATTCTCTTTAGAACCCCGTGTTCTATATAGAATCATTTGCATGCCTAAATGGTTCTTTGCGTGGTGAAATGGTTCTTCTGATTGATGAACAATGTGTTGTATATGATTCTGTATAGAACCTTGACATTGTGGCAATAAAAGAACCATTTTGGAACTATATAGAACCATTTTTGAAAAGGTTCTATGTGAAACCATATACAGTACATTCTTCATTAATCTGAAGAACAGTTTCACCATGAAAAGAACCATTTAAGTATGCAAATGATTCTATGTAGAACCATTCCCTTTACTATAGAACCCTCAAAGAACCTTCTATTTTAAGAGTGTAGTCATTCATTCTGCCCTCCACTGGAACAGCCTACAACCTCCAGCTTCATCCTAACAGTGTAAAAGTCTAAAAATGGACAAAATCTTTAACTTCTGTTCAATAAAAGATGTTGGCCAACGTGTTGGACGTCTGCAACCTTGTTTGTGTTATTTTTGTTGTTGTTTATTTCAAGTAACTTTATCCAGTAGAGTAATTTTATGCTACTGAGTGTTATACTTTTAGATAACATTGTCCAATGTATCGTCTGGTAATTGTTATCATGATATCAGCTGATGTGACCCCAAGGCTGCAACACTGCAAATCTATCAAGTGAACTTCTTAGCAAAAGCTTGAACATTCAGGCAGCCCATTACACAGTAAAGAGAACGCTAATCGCACTATTTTTCACCCCAGCTTAGAACTGTTTATCAATCACACCATGAACTGAACATCAAATTACAGCAGTTACTGCACTGATACCATCATTAAGACTACAAAGACTGCAGTAACCAAATATCTACTAATTAAAACATTACAGAATGAACTAGTTACTGAAACACAAACACCATCTTTGTGGTACGAATAACAGAACAAAAAAACTCCTGTAACTGAACTGTAGATAAAAAGATGAAAGCAAATCAGCAGAATCTAACAGAACTGCAAGGAACACTGGGAAGCACTGCCCCCTCACTATAACACTCAGAGACAGGCTGTTCAAAGCACAAAGTACCGCTCACTTTTCCAAAATGCTTTGCAAAAACATAAAGCTAATTACTGTATAATAAAACATTTTATCTTCTGTACGAAGAAGCTGAGCCTGTTTCTCCCAGAATGCACCATTCTTTACTGCAATCTGCTGTATATAAGGAAAGAGTAGATTACTGTGGGACTTTTGGGTCTGTACGTTTGCATCCGTTCTTTATAGTGTACAAAGTGCACCAGTCCGTGTGTACCTGATGTACAACAATATTGCAGAAGACTGCAATATGAGGATAAACCTCTAGACATTCACTGAACATTTTATTATTTGCTGTGAACGTCCTGACCAATCATAGACATTCTTTAGATGTTGGGCTGAGTTAAGGCGTTCATGTGATGCAGTAAACGTAAGTCATTTTGGATGAAAATAATGCAGACCAGTGGTTAACAATGGCCAGTGTGTTTTTAGTAGCCTGTATATTGCAAGACACATTGCAATCTCACTGCCAGTAATTGAATGTGGTTGCTATTAAACTTCATGGTTTGGGTGCATTAGTGTATGAAGGGTTAGTTTCCAAATTGATACTAATATAGGGTTAAACCTGACAAATGAAGGGTAAATAGTGGTAACATTTCGCTGTTGTTGGAAAAAAAACCTTGTATCTCCAAAATGGTAACTTCACAGGAGAAAGAAAAAAAAACTACTTTACTCTTAATGTAAGTCAATGGAACCAGAAGTTTTTAGGCCATTTCTTTTGGTCCATTCATCATGAAATTTGTACACAATGTAAAAAGCCAGCGGGCATTTTCAAATGACGTCAAAAATGGAGATGCAAGGTTTTTTTTTCCGACAGCATCGACTTACAGCAGCGATTTAAGTCTAAATGTTGGATAATAAACACCTGATGTTCAGTGCTGGTTTATTAAAAGATCCAAGGATAAAACATACGTTTTTTACGTTTACATTGAAGCCATTTAGCAGGTGCTTTTATCTAGAGCAGCTTACAAATGTGCTTTATTGTCCACTCAGAAAATGCATCCTAGCTAATATAAATAGGTCCCAAATGGACTAAAATACCAAGTTAAGATGCTGCCAAGAACAAGAGTCACTGCTGATCCCCAGATACAAAAGTACATAACATAGAAATGACCTAGAAAATTATGAACCAAAGATGTGGAGGACTTTACCCATTAATGTTCATCAGTACTAGTTTTAAAAAGCAGCTATTTTCAATGTTTTTCTTATGTATTTACAGCTATTACTGCAATGATCACCACATTTAAATACAAGGCGTTCTATCTGGATATTAACATTATTGTAACTTTTCAATGTTATGTTTGTTTATTTGAGATCAGTGAAGTTGCAAGGCCACGATGTTACAATCATTCTGCAACTACACATGCAACTAGATTGGTTTTATGTTATGTTGAACATCACATTGTATTTTAACATACTGATCATTGGGAGGCTGGGAGGACTGAGGACACCGGGAGCAGGTGTGGAGAGTTTTTTTTTTGTTCTGAACACTAAAATTGCTCGGCTTTCCAGCCAGCATACAGAATTAAAGAGCACATTCTCAGGGCCTTTTCAGTCCTTCTTCTTTCTCATGCCTCCACTGGCCTCCTTCTCTCTCTGGACTCTGCCACCAACTGAGAAAAGACATGGCTATAAGTAGGTGGGCAGAAACAAGACACAGGTGAATCTGATCAGCTGCTCAGCCCGCTGGTTCACCATGACTGGCTCTCCGTCCTTGCTGTGACGTTTGACCACACCCCCTTCTCCACACATATCCATTGATTCCAAGATTTTTTTCAATCCCAAATGTCCAAATGGCAGTTTGTATGTCATTGCAGTCCAAAGAAAAACAAGTATCTCCAAAATGGTGACTTTCCAAGAGTGAGCAAAAATGTTCTTTACTTTTAATATGAGTCGATGTAAAGAGGCATCATTTCAATCAATTTTGGAGCATTTCTATTGGTCCATTCATGGTGAAATGTTCACACAATGTAAAGGACGGCTGCTAATCTCACAAACAATGTAGAAAAATACAAATGGGAAAAAATGGACAGCGATGATCTGTTGTTTTATTATTTTAATTCTTTTTATTTTTGTTTCAGTTGCATAAACCAGTGATGCACTGTATGTCCAGAAGTTTATAGACACCTGTTCGTCCAGTATTATTTCTGAAATGAAGGGTATTAATAGGGAGTTTGTTCACCTATGCTGCAGTAATAGCCTCTACTCTTCTGGGAAGGCTTTACACTGGATGTTGGAACATTGCTGTGAGGATTTGATTGCATTCTGCCACAGGAGCGTTAGTGAGAAGAGGGACTGATGTTGGATGATCAGTTCTGGATTACTCCTACTTATCCCGAAGGTACTGGATGGAGCTCCATCAGTGCAGAGAATGCAGTTCCATTACTCCACAACCCAGTTTACACTCCTCATTGAGCATAGTGCGGCTGCTCCAATCTATTGGCAGTGCTTTCTGTGGAGAAGACACATGCAATGTATGCATGAGTGAGTGCACTTTAAAGGTTACTCAGCTTTTACTGACTTTTTGTCTGGAGGTGTACGCTGGGCTTAAAGGTGAGGTCCTAGAGAAACAGACCCGCTGAAAGTGTTTTGTCAGTATTGAGCAGCTCTAGTGTAGAGCTGCCAGGCAGCGTCTCACTGGAACAGGATCTCCCTAGGTGGGGTTTCTCAGGTGGAGGGAGGGCAGTGCATGGTAGACGGCAGGGTGTGAATTCAGCGAGACTCCAGCAGTCCGAGCGGGACGACGTTACTGACGCGCCTGTGTGTGTGTGTGTGTGTGCTCCTCCAGAGTGGTTCTTGGACAGCTGTGTGATCAGTTTCCTGTCTGTGAGCGGACTCTCCCACCGTTAGAGCGGCTGGACCTCTCGCTCAGCGTCAGCCTCCATCCAAACCCCCAGGGCCCTGCCAGCATGTCTGGGGATGGTAACCATGGCGACAAGGCTCACCATAACGGAGTCAAGAAACACAGGTGAGACTCAAATCCCCCCAGAGGCATTGGCGGATTAGGGGTTTGTGTGGGCGTGTGTATGGCACTTTGCTTTGTGTTTACTTCTTATTTTCGTATGACTGTAAACTGTTTGTGTACAATTCGTTCATTTATTTTAGAATTGGACTTAATTTTTAACTTAATTTGGCCTCTTATCTTTCAGTATATGGTATTTTTACAAAATCATGATGTAAATTGTTCATGTGCACAGTCCAAATCTGTACACCCATTGCAGATATTTGTGCAGTAACTGTTGTAGAACATTCAATTTTAATTGAATTTCACTGGTTTTCTTTCAGCATTGCAAATAATATATATCTTGGCAATTGAAATCATCTCAAATCTAGGTTATAAATGTAATATTTCAAAAAAGCCAATTACTGTAGATAAAATGGCTTAAAGCAAGTAAAAACATGTAGACATAAGTTAAATAATCTTCTAATTTTCTTACATACCGATACACCAACTAGATTTAAGATGTTTTCACTTGCCAAGACATCATTTTTACAGTGAATTTTTCAGTTATTTTTATTCTTGAAAGATAAATTGTTTGTTGGGGCACTGTTTATCCAGCAGAGAGCGATTTAATTTATAATTATCCTAGAACGCTCAGTTTTAATTGCATTTGGCTGCTTTTCTTTCGCTTGCTGTAAACATTACTGGGCAGAACACAAGTTGGCATTTGCTTGAAAGTTTAAAAACAGATTGTTCAGCCAGGCGTACGTGGTGTTTATCCAGCTCTGCTGAGAATAAACGGTGTCATCTTCACCACACACCCCTACATCTTCCTCACAGACAAACACACACATCGCCCTAGCCCCCCCCTCATGGTTTTTGCATGAGGGCGACATGGTAGCAGTCGCAAGCTGATCGCATCGATAGCCTGGGTGTCAGGTAACTGTTTCCAAAGCACCAGATCTGCTCCTGATAGCCGCCTCTTCATCGTCCATCTCTGGATTCACTGTGGAATTACTTTCAGTGCTGTGACAGGTCCAAGAAGAAAGTGCCTAATTGCCTATTTGGTTGATAAATGCTCTGTGAATGAATGAAGTCATGAAGTCATTCTACTCACTGACACTTCTAAGCCCATGACTGACATTTTGGGGGGCAGGGGGTCAGGTGAGAAAAGGGCAACATGGTTATGAATTAAGCTTGATCTAATTTACTGTATATTGCAGTCACTTGTATCAAGAGAGACAGCATAATTATACTTCAGATTGAACCAAATGTAATGTTAACAGTGTTTCCAGTGGCAGCCAATGTTAACGGTACTATCCATGCACTGATTCGAACCTCAGTCACTAGCATGCAAAGCCATGGTGTTACTCACTACACTATTGAATCATTGCATAGTGTGTATTTGGGAGCTGAGAACAGAAGAGGGAACTCCTGAGCATGGTTCTTCAAGGGTTATTTAGTAAAGAAAATGGTTCTGTACAGAACCATAAACACTCCAAGAACCTTTTGCAAGATTACAGGGTTCTTTGCATATGAAAGGTTCTTCAGTTTGATGGAAAATGTGCATAAACGTGCTACACATGGTTCTATGTAGAATCTTCTTGAAAAGGCTTCTATATAGCAGCCAAAAAGTTGCTTCTATTGGTACGATGTCAAGCTTGTTACAATAGAAGCACTTGGGTGATATATAGAACCCTTTTCAAAAAGGTTCTAAATTGAATCATCCACCACACATTGTCCATCAATCTGGAGAGCGCTTTCACGGTTCAAAGAAAGGGTTCTTTGAGTGTTGGTTATATATAGAACCATTTTCTTTGCAGTGCAGCATTATATTTGGTTGTTGTTCAAACTAACCACATTTTGGAATTTGGTGGTTTTTAAAGAGATTATCAGTGCTGCATTGGTGGGATTTCCAGCGCTGTGGTGATGTGTGACAGGTCAAACCACAGGCGGTCAGTAGTGCAATAGAGGAGGCACCCATGTGCGATGGATCTTGTAGAAACCAAGCCAAACCACATGCTCTATTTCTAAACCTCATCTCACTGAAACAGATCTTGAAGAACAATGGAGGCAATATAAAATCCAGATATTACACACACCAATCAAGAGAGCACTTGTACAGTCTGAGGGAAAAAGGGCAGGGTCTCAAGCCCCCCTTGGGTCTGTGCACGTGCCTGGACACCTCCCTCTGCTAGTGTTAAATGTATACTTGAAAATAATGTAAGATTTGGAAATTGAATCATTGAATCTTTGTCTTTTTCCTTTTTTGTTGAACATCTAACATGATGGAATCGAAGATTCATGTCAAATAGTGGAAAAATGGCAGTTTCATCTATAAAATGTGTCTGAATGTCAGAATAAGAAATCAAATAGCAAACAAATCATCTTGTAATTATGATTCTACTTTTTTGCTAGATATTTGACATATTTGCTGGATGAGCAGACACTGCTGAGCATAAACCACCACAAACTAAACAGAAGATGAATTCGACATAAATTCTTAAAACCTCATCTTGAAAAATAAAATAAATAAAAAGGTAAATAAAACCTCTAATCAGCAGGCGACAGTTGAACATTAACATTTATTTTGCTTTGTTTTTCATGCTGGGAGCAGAATGTCTCTTCCTGCACCCATGTTCTCAAGAAATGATGTCAGCATCTGGAGTATCCTGAAGAAATGTATTGGCATGGTAAGAACAATTTGTTGTCCAGTAGGGCCCAACCAATATGAAAATGTGGCTGATACCATCTTTTTAGAGGAAATTCCAATAACCAGTAATATTGTCTGGTGTACTTTTATGTATATAATTTAGATTTAGAGTTTGTATTCCCATAGTTTTAGTGAACCCCCTAAAATCCCAGGCTTCTCACAAACTAAGCTTTATTATAATAGTATAATAGTAACTACAGGGACTTCAGTACAAACTGAGCTATTCTTAAGTCATAGAAGTGTGTAATAAAACTTTGGGTCTACTGGTGGGCCCTGGCCATTTAAGGGGTTAAACAGGGCTTTACTATCTGATTGTCAACTGTGAACTATACAACTCAAAATCTTAAATAATATAAATATTCTAAATCTGTATCTCATTTGTAATTGTTTGTATTATAACTTGTTATTCTTTTGCTACATGTTTGGATACATTTGACATGTTTTTGGTATTTTATCTATAACAAGACTGAATACTTATTAGCAAAACTGTCTAAAGTTTTTCCTTATCATCAGGAGATTGCTAGTTCATATTGTGAGTGATCCCACGATTTAAAAAAGTCCTTAATTATCATTTGAGTGATATTATTGCAAAAACCAATTAAACTGCTTGTCAGTATTAGCTGATGTTATCAGCCAACTGAGATATCAGTGAGACCCTAATTTCAAGTAATCTTAACAACTGAATTTCATTGTCAGGTGAGTTTATAATAGTAATTAGATTAATAATGATAAATAATAAATAGCCTACAGTTGTTTGCTGAATACATGCCTGGCTGTTTTTTATGTGAAAGTAAGTGAAAATGTCTATAGGAAACAAACTTAAACATGATATTTTCTGCAAATTCCAGTGCACAATTTCTATTTAAGTTTACCATATTGGGAAAAAAAACTGTGCAAAATGTGCCATTGCTTTTACACAGGCCACAGTTTTATGCCCCCCCACCCCCAATATGTTAAAATCGCCAAGTAAGCAGTAATTCTGTATTAAAATGAACAGAAGTGTGTTCTCTGTGGAGCATGTGTTAACTTATTTTCACTTAGAAAACTTTTGCATATCACTGTATATAATACAAGGAATTTCCGTACTCAGTTAATTATGGCAATGACATCCAACTATCTATCTGTAGGCTGCATAATGATTTAAATTGAGTCAGTCCTGCCATTTGTTTATTTTTGTACTGCGCAGTATTGATTGTTTGGCATTGACAGTCTTTTTTTAATCTGAACTGCTGGTGCACTCATCTAAAACACAGACCAGCACACAGTAAACAACAGCCTCAGCCAAATATTCCCCAAAGCAGTCATTAGTATTGTGTAGTGTTCCTTGGAAGACAACCACACCTGCCTAATCCTTTTCTATATCTGGGCATGTGTGAGGAGTGTAATCTCCTCTCATAAACCCTGCTTTAAGAGGCAGCAGTGATCCAGCATGACTAAAGCCAGGCTTTAGCACTCACTCATATCAAGGTGACAGCAGAATGCCCCCCTTCACCCCCAACACTGACCGAGTGACACTGAGTGAAACAGTGAATCAGCCGGTAAGATTAAGATTGCAAATGCCTTTTCTTGGGCAGACTGATGGAGAAGCCCCTCTTATTCTCACTGAGAAAAAACTCCTGTGTTTCTGATGAGCAATCATTCCAAAGCCACTTTCAATCTGCATGAGCTACAGGTACCCCCACTCTCAGCACCTTTCAGACACAGATTTCAACTTTAAAATCATCTGCACTCCAAGATGGAATAGATAGATAGAGAGATAGACAGACAGACAGACAGACAGACTGACTGACAGACTGACTATATGGCCAAAAATATGCAGGCCATCTGTCTATATGAGCTTGTTGGACATCCCATTCCAAAACCAAGGGCATTATTATGTAGATACCCCACCTTTTGCAGCTATAACAGTCTCCACTCTTCTGGGAAGACTTTCCACAAGATTGTGGAGTGTATTTTTGGACATTTGTGCCCATTCAGTCAAATGTGCAGGCCACTGGAGTTCCTCCACTCCAAACTGTCTCTGTGTAGTCATGCTAAAACAGGAAAGGGCCTTTCCCAAACTGTTGCCACAAAGTTAGAAGCATATAATTGTCTAAAAGTGTCTTTATTGCTGTAGCATTAACATTACTGGAACTAACCTTCACTTAACCTTCACTGGAAGTAAGGTCTGGGGTCTGAACCAGAACACTGAAAAATGGCTTGAAACCATTATCGTGTTCTCCTGGCATCTGCCAAACCCTGATTTGTCCATCCACCTGACACATGATTCATCACTCCAGAGAACATGTTTTCACTGCTCCAGAGTCCAGTGATGCTGTGCTTTACACCACTCCAGCCAACTCTTGGCATTGCACATAGTGATTCTAGGTTTATATGCAGCTGCACAGCCATGGAAACCCAGAGTTAGGAGTTCTAGCAGTGCAGAAATTTCACAAACTGACATGTGGCAATAGTGGTAAAGAGGTGTCTACATACTTTTGGCCAGATAGATAGACATGTACTTCAATTTTATACGCATAATATATACACATACCAGTATACAAAAGTATGTATTGACAAGCATAAACATAAACAAACTAAATTGATAGGGAAAAAATATTCAGGCACTATATTAAAACATACATGTGTAGAGTTAGGGTTAGAAGATGGATGGATGGATGGATGGATGGATGGATGGATGGATGGATGGATAGATAGATAGATAGATAGATAGATAGATAGATAGATAGATAGATAGATAGATAGATACTATTTATATATGTCCTCCTTCTTAATGTAAATAAGATAAAAATAAACCAAATAAAAATGTGGTAAAATATTACTCTTAAAATCTGACTGCTTGAGGCAGAGCCATCAGATTGACAAATTTGTGATGTATAACTGGAAACATACAACATATTGATCACTGAAGGCCTAACAGATGGTCTCCACCTGCTCTGAGGCTCATGAGACACTGTTAAACTGCAGTTGTCAGCGTAACACTTTGGTAATTGGGTGCAATTCCCATACAGTCCTGTAATTTGTGTCTTTAACGTCTGATGTGAGTCCGATATGGAAGGCTGCCCGTTAATTTTGAACATCTCTAAGACAACCAGCCGCGCTGCTCAAACCAGATCTCTCTATAATAGCAAGTCAGATCTGAGTAATGAGATATCAGGCTATCAGCAAAATCGTGTTCTCTAACAATGTGTGATTTTTTGGTCTGATTTAAATTCAAATATGTGTTATATTTGTAGGATGTGAGTGCGTGTGTAAATGATAGAGGTGTACATCTCTGACAGTGCTTCATTTTGATTATGATTCTTTAGAAAATTATTCAATTTTGTTATAATTGAGAAATCTTGAAATGTAAAACAATTTGATTTTTTTTGGAACAGTTCATTTTGGAAGAGCAGTTTACACAGTAGAGGAATACACACAATTAAAGCAATACACCAGCCTTTTTTGTGGTTAGATTTTTACATTTTAAAATAGCCAGAGAACTTTATTTTGGCCAAATCAGCACATACTTTACTAAATATTATAACTGTTCTAACATTACAATTTTGATGTAGTTGAATCTCCAACTTCAGAATGATGCATTTTACGGCTGTAGTAAATGAATCTCTCCCCTCAGGAACTGTCTAAAATCGCCATGCCGGTCATCTTTAACGAGCCTTTGAGTTTCCTCCAGCGGCTGACTGAGTATATGGAGCACACGTACCTCATTCACCAAGCCAACGCTTCCACAGACTCCATCCAGAGGATGAAGGTAACACAGTTCACTTCTGCAATTCATTTATCAGAAATGCTGCTTTTAAAGGAATTACATTTCACTGATAAATAAAGAAATTGGAGCTAAATCTACCTTAATTAGCATTACTGAGAAATATAACATTTATTTCTTACAATACTTACTTACAAAATAATTACAGTAAAATTAATAAATTGCAGATATTTTAGCATTATAGCCCAGCATCACTTATAGTTGTGTCAGTGTAACAGCTGCCTACCTTATAGCTCCACTATAAAAATATACAGTTACAGACTGCAGCCCATATATTGCTGCGCAGTTTATCAGCCCCCCCCCACCATCTAATTCACCATTGGTCAGTTTCTGACCACAGGACTGATGTTGTCCAGATATCATTTGGATGGTGGATCATTCTCAGCCCAGTAGTGATGCTGACATGGTAGTGTATGTGTTGCTGAGGTTCTTACACACGTCAGCATCGCTGCTAGTTTGAGAGTGGTCAAAAATCCAGCCAAGAGCCGCACTGTGGTCAGAAACTGACCTTTGATAAGGGACTAGAGGATGACTAGACGCATCAAGTGCCAAAAGGCCATAGAAGACATAGAAGAACCACTTTTTTCCCTGAAAAACTTTTCAATGGATGGTTCTTTGGAGAATCTTTTCTGTGAATGAGATGTATGAGTGTGAGGAACCTTTATAAAGTTTATGGAACCTCTACGTAATGCAAAGGTCCTATGCAGAACCCTTAAATTGGTAAAGAAACTTTACGTTATGTGAAGGTTCTTTCCTCACACTCGCATCTCATTTACCAAAAAAAGGTTCTCCAAAGAACCATCTACTGAAACCGTCCAAATCTGTCCATCAGTCATGGCTCTAGGGAAGCAAAAGTGGTTCTTCTATGGCATCGATTAGAGAACCCTTTGTGGCACCTTTGTTTTTTAAAGAGAGTATAACAAATTGTGCATCGACAGATGAGCTACAGTCTCTAACTGGACACCAACAAAGTACGGGGTTCTAATAAAGTGGCTGGTGTAAGTGAATACCAGGTATATCCAACAATGCTTCTAGAAATGTACCTGCCTATAGGGATTAGTTCTAATCCTAACTTTAAAATACCTGAAACTGAGATAGTCCTGAAAAGCTTAAGTAGCTGCAGGAGGTTTCTTAGATTACTGTTGGATCTACACCGTGCGCCATGCTGGAGGCCATGTTGATCCTCAGGAGGAAGGTTGGGCTGCCCTGGCCTGAACAAATACAATGGACAATGTGATGAAACATCATACTGGAAGTGTTTAAAATTTTTATGAGGCACACAGTGATGCTTACGTAAGGCACTTTCTGCCTCGTCCATTGATTTGGAGCAAAAGTATGCTGTGTGTGCAGCATTGCTGATGTTATTCTCTTTTCTGTTTATTGTTTAACAGTACAGTCTGGGTGCTCGTCTGTTAAAAGCATTAGTAGCAATATTATAAACCTGTTCAGCCCTACGATGTGGTATAGGGAGAAAATGATTGTCATAAAATATTCACAGGTGTCTTTGTGAAGCATGCAGTGTCAGGTAATTGCAAAGGTGCAGTCAGGTTTCTGTGTGTTTACAGTGCGTGGCCGCATTCGCAGTGTCTGCTGTAGCTTCACAGTGGGAGAGGACTGGCAAGCCCTTCAATCCACTGCTGGGTGAAACCTACGAGCTGATCAGGTCAGAACTGGTCACGTGACCTCCTCACGCTAGCTCTGGGAACTTATCCTAGACACACTTTAGAGACACTGATCTGGTAGTATCAGTAGGATAAACTGTCTATCATTCATCATTTTATGTAAATGTATTTAATAACCAGAATAACCAAAATGATATATTTACATTAACTTGGCGATATAATTATTCTTAATTTAACATTTGGTCAATTTAACATGGGAGTAATGGGAATTGTGATGATGTGTGCATCATACCCATATATTAGAAACTCAAAGCCTAAGCAGGTTTCCTCTATGTCTGGGGTCGGCAACATACGGCTCCTGAGTCACATGCAGCTCTTTTACTGCCCTGTTGCGGCTCCACAGCAGTATTAGATTTTAGGTAAAAATAAAATAATCCTCCCTTGCAGTAAAATAAAGCTCTGCTGATCGTTCAAACACAGGTTTAACAATAAATGGTCTTAAATGTTGTAGTGAATGTAGCCTATAACTACTAATTCACTTTTTAACCCTGAAGATTGGCAAGCAGACTGCTGGTCACAGCAACACAGACAACAGTGTTGCCTAGCTAGCAGCTAACGAAAAGGTAAAGAGACAAATTCAAGACGAACATCAATAATTTGGAGACGGACGGACTTATTTGCATTTATAATCACTCCAGCTGGTTTCCTGATACGTTTAATCTGCAATGAGAAACTGTCAAACACTAAAAAGTCGCGAAGCTGAAGCTTCTCATTTTCCAGCTTCTTGTTCTAATTTTCCGGTTCCACCTTAAATATTGCAGCAGTTGCATTCTGGCGCCCCAGGCACCATTTAAGGTGGAACAGAATAATTTGAACAAGAAGCTGGAGAATGAGAAGCGACTTCAGCCTCGTAAAAAGTCAAACGTTCAGAGACATTTTACAAGAAATTATTCCATGTTTCCTGCCAGAGATGCGAGAAATGCGGCTAAGGCTGAGCTAAAGCTTAAAGCAGAGCAAAGAAGTCTGCGTTTTCATTTATATTACGTTTGTTAGCCTATACTAGTACATCAGCACGTACTGAGACATATTTACAGCCAAGATGGTAAAATGGACATAAAATGTTGAGGCTCCCATGGTGGTTTGTTTTGCTGAAAGGACAAAATGGCTCTTCTTAACATTTGGGTTGCCGACCCGTGGTCTGTGTGAATGCAGTTTTTTAAGAAATCATTTTTCCTCTGAATATCATCCTCATCCTGGCTCCTCTGAGTTATTACGTTGTTAAAGAATCAAAATACAACTATTAATACATACTACATTACTTCATAAGACTGGTAACGTCACCAAAACCTAAACAAACCAGCAAGCTTTGTCAAATATGTTACTTTAGTTACTTTTGCAATAGTAGCCTGCAGTTTGCATAATTGGTACAGTATTAAACTTGCACTAATGCTTTTTAGTAACTACATGAACACAAAGCATTCATGGCATATTCATAAACAGTGCAGTATACCCCCTTACAGTTACATAATCAGTTTAATTATTTTTTTTTCTGCATTATTTGGACATCATGTTCATGTTAAAAATCAAAATGATTTGTCCTTTACATTTCATGATTAATGGACCAATAGAAATGCTCCAAAATCATGTAGAATAAAAATTTTACATTAACTTGCATTAAAAGTTGTTTTAATTTTTTTTTGCCTTCTCCTGTGAAGTTGTCATTTTGGAGATGCTTGTTTTTTTGTATAATTTACATTGTACATATACATTATACATTTAATATGTACAAATTTATATCTAGAATATATATACATATACATCATACATATAAACATATAATGTACATATTATACAGTTTATTGTAATAAATTGAACCCACGCTCAGTGATGGTTATTGTAAACTTTGATATGTTCAGAAATACATTTAAATACACATTCCTTCCACATGAAATTCAAAATATATCCATATTGCATTCATCATTTATTGTTTAATAACATTCAGAAAGCATTCAAATTTATGACAATACACTGTGCTATACATTTCATTACACTGCGCATGAGTATCATGAAATATTCACTAATATTTCCTAAGGTGATCATCTTGAATGTGTGATAATGTAATTTTACTGTAACGTTACAGTGAAGTTCAGACGTACTCAGGAGTACTTCATGTACAAGTTGCTGCCTAGATTGCCTAGATTTCATATGAGTTATGAATGCTTTATGACCATAAACACTTTGAACAAGAAGGACTGTAGTTTGGATTTCACTTCAGACTTACTGTGTTCATAAGACTGTAGGCTCAGATTTTAATTTATATAATTGAATTTATTAGTATACACAAAACACCATCGACTGTTTCCATAAACTTGTTAATTATTAATGAATATATTTACTGAATGTTTTAAAATGATAATGTAATTGTGATGGAGTGTTACTGTACTCTTTATGAGTGTACCATGAATGCTTCATGTACATTGTAGTTCCTTACTCACATGCAACATTATTTCAAAGCACATGGGTGTTAAATTGTTACAATAAAAATGAACAGATGGCAAAAATCATCAGCTTTGGAACTTTTCAACGTTTTTAAATGGTATAAAAAATAGATAAACATTGAGAAAGAAAATATCTGAGAGGTTTTGTTACGACAGTGACAGTTTGCTAGTAATGTAATTGGTAGTGATGTAATCCTGGTGAATGTATTTTTGCAGATTTTTTACATCGTTTACATTGTTTAAATCTTTCGTCCTGATTTTATAACAGTGTGATTCTTTCTAGTGCTTTTAAAAATGAGTTATCCTGAAGTGAACTGAGAGCTGACTGAAGCTATCTGTAGACACCACAGTATCCTCTTACACTCTCTATCTGCCATCAGAGAGGACCTCGGCTTCAGGTGGGTTTCTGAGCAGGTGAGCCACCATCCGCCGGTCAGTGCGTTCCATGCTGAAGGTCTGAAAGACGACTTCCTGTTTCACGGCTCTATTTACCCTAAACTGAAGTTCTGGGGGAAGAGTGTGGAGGCGGAGCCTCGCGGAATCATCACTCTGGAGTTACCCAAGTGAGTGCTTTAATCTGGATACAGTTTACCGCCAATGGAATTTTCAGTAGAGAAGTGATATATATAGTGGCCATTCAGTTAAAGCTGCACTATGTAAGACTGGGGGGGTTGGAGACCTCTTTGGTGGAAATGTGTAATTGCATGTAACATGGGGAGGAACAGTTTGTATGTCAATTCTTCTTCGGACCCCTTCCCTGAGGGGATCAATCGTATGATTGCGCACGCATTGAAAGAGAATTCAAAGAAAACTCTGTCAAAACTTGGTAAAACGCTTGTTTTCCGAGGATGTAAGTGAATCATTTACTACTGTCATCATATCTTCATTAGTCCAGTGCTGATTTTGCCTTTGAGAGTTAAACATCAAGCCGGAACTTCTTTTTGATTGTATGCATGTGATGTTAATGCATTAATATGAATGGCGTGGTCCGAAAAACTTCTGCGAATCCAACCTGACGTCTCTGACTTTTAAAATTATCATACAAAAACATACTTGGTGCAGTTTTTCATACAAAACTGTATAATTCAATATAAAATCCTTCAATTAATTACAGAAGTGAGGCACTAAGGGTAGAACAGCAAGACTTGGTAAGCAATCATCTAAATCTAACTTGGTTCATAATAAGTGTATCCACTTGCTTTTTGACAAGTTTTTTACTTTTTACAGTTTCCTAAATGGTTCTTGGCTTTGGTATATGTTTCCAGGGCCAAGCTTTGATTGGTATAGAGCTTTTACATTTTGTCAAGGTCACTCTGTCGCTGCGCTCCCTTTCTCTGGTATCCTGTGGCTACAAACCCAAGAATGGACCTGCTCCGCCTACCTGATAGCAATGGTCAAAGTCCAAACCCATACCTTGAGCCCGTCGAGCTGCAGCTCAGCTTGACCTGCCATCCGTCAAGACATGTGAAAGACAAGCACTAAGATTATTCTGGCACCCATGAACTTCCCCTCGCTGTCTGAACAGCTGAGTCCAGTGCCGTCTTCAAACGCTGACTGAAGACTCATCTCTTAAAAAGGCACTTAAATCTGCACTAATCTGGCACTTATGATATGTTTTCTCTACATATTGTGTATCTTTGTATCTAGGTATCAGCACTGACTCTTGTTTCTGGAAGTATCTTAGCTCAAGGGTATCTTTAGTCTATTTGCACTGGATTGCTGTGCATCACATTTCCCTAATTTCCCCTCTTCCTCCAAATGTAGTTTATCAGCTAAGACATGATTGGTGTCTGAAATTTGCTTTTTTTTTTATTTGGGAGCACCGGGGCTAACATGGCTAGCAAATAATGGAAGTATTGTTCTATTTTTGTGTGAGAAAGGAGTATGTTACAATAGCTTAAAGGGGAATTCCACTGATTTTTCAAAATTTCTACATAATTAAATGGTTAAGATGTGCTGTTTCAGAGAAACTTACAGGCAGAATTGTTCACAGTGGTGGTGATAGGAACCAGACGTCTGAAGAGCTTAATGTCTCTAAAACCACCTCACACAAAGTTATTACATGAAATGATTATGAAATACTATATATATATATATATATATATATATATATATATATATATATATATATATATATATATTTACCATTTCCAATGGTAAATGCTGAGCATTGTAAGGTTAAATAGGGCAGCAAGGGACCGTTATAAATATGCATATCTTCACACTGAGGTTTAGGAATTATTAGTTGTTTGGGCATATTTTATTATTCATAATTATCTATGTTTTAACGTACAACTTTAGTATCCTGCCTTCCAGGTGTTCCACATGTGTGTGTGTGTGTATGACTTTAGGAGTGCTTTAAATGTATTAGTTATTTACTGTTTCTACCCCAACAGACACAATGAAGCGTACACCTGGACCAACCCTACCTGCTGTGTCCATAACATCATAGTGGGTCAGCTGTGGATCGAGCAGTATGGCAACGTGGAGGTTATTAACCATAAGTAAGGGCAAGTAAGATTACATAACTTCATGACAGAAATGATTCTGCTTTAGGAAAGAGGAATTCGCATATCGCTGCTGTTGTGAGGACACCTCATTCCTCCTCAACAGCTACTCTGCAGAGGATGTGAAAAATGTCTGGGCTTTCTGCTGCTTTTGCCTAATTATCACCAAACTCCTGGGTGCATTTTTAGGAACTTGTCAAAATGGAGATAGAGGTGGCTTTCTCACAGTGATATCAGTGGAATGCAAGAACAGATAAAAGGTTGCTTTTGCTTTGTGCAGAAAAAGTTTTTAAAGTTTTCTTGCTCTGTTATGTTTTCAAAAAGAACTGGGGAAAGGTGCAGTCTGACGTTCAAGTCATGCGGCCTTTTTGGCAAAGAGCTACACAAAGTGGAGGGTTACATCCTTGATAAAAGGTAAGCACAGTGTTAGAGTTGTGTATTTTAGTGATTACTGCTGAAGAATATAGACTTGTGTAACTTTATTTCTGTATACATTTGAAGATTTTGTAGAATGGAGGTCTTGCTCTGTGCAGTATTGTGAAAAGTCAGAGACCACCTTCATTTATTTCCCGTTAAACCGGTCATTAAGTACAAGTAGCTAACTCTAACCTTAACCTCAGCCCAAAACCTAATCCTAACCCTAACCCTAATCCTAACCCTAACCTTACCCAAAACCTAACCCTAATCCTAACCCTCATATATTTTTGATATGTCTGTTAAGTGTTTGTTTCATCTAAAAGGATCACTCAAAAATTATATTTAGTTCTTGAGGCTTCTGTGTCATTTTCTGTTAAAAATATGTTTTCTGTATTATTTAATGATGCTTAAAAATAAATATCTTGGTCATAATAGCAGTTTGACCAGAAATTAAATAATTGAAGGGTGGTCTTAGACTTTTGCACAGCACTGTGTGTTTTGTAGTGGTTATTTGAAGAAATACCTGTTAACCTGATTGAACATGACAGCAGAACTCTTTAACTAATGTATGTGTATTAAAGGACTGCATCAGCCAAAAATGCTAACACTGTCAAACATGACTGAACGCTAAATCATGCTAACTGGTCCCAGGTAGCTTTAACACATTTAGCCCCGTCAGCATTTCTGAGTGAAGTATTCCTTTAAAAGCTGCCTACATGTGCATTACGCTTTGGCTGCGAAACTGAGTTGGACGACTGCAATTTATGAGCAATTTATGTGAATCATGAGTCAGCGTTTTCGGCTTTGACTGTGATATAACACGTTGACATGTTTGTACAGCAAAAAGAAGATCTGTGCCATTTACGGCAAGTGGACGGAGTGCTTGTACACCGTAGATCCAGCTACGTTTGACCTTCACAAGAAAGCGGATAAGAAATCTGCTGAGGAGAAGAAAGGCAGCAAGCAGGTGTGTGGCTGGATAGCATGTGGTGACCTGTATGTGACCTCTCTGAGTTGGTGCATTACTGAATTAGAGATGCCACCTCAGTGTCATCCATAGGCCTCAGATTAAGAATCTAACAGAAACCAACATGAAACATATTACAAACCCAGTTTCAAAAGAGTTGAGACAGAAAACAGTGCTTAATAAATCTACTTTCATCTGTAGACGAGACATTTGAAAACAAAAACAGCTTTTCATTTTGATCATTTATTTGCTGGCACTACGTTTTCCTGACCTGTCAGTATTCTAGTGTGAAGGGAATTCCATTGAAAAAAAGACTGTCTTCTGGACAGACCAGCATTTTAGTGGTTTTCAGACATTTCCTCTTAAGAAAGCAGCCCCAGTTTAGAGAAATGTATGGCTGATAATAAAACAGCCACCGTTTTGCTGCTGCTGTTCCCCTTTAGAGCAGCGTGGATGAGGAACCCGAGGAGATGCCCCCTCCAGAGGCCGAGACCGTGCAGGTCATTCCAGGCAGCGAACTCATCTGGAGGATATCACCCAGACCTGATAACTCAGCTCAGGTAGGAGCTGCAGCAGGGGAGGGGAGGGTCTTTGTGAGAGTGCTCCTTTACCTTTTTAGAACTGTTATTATGAGTTCAAGACATTTGCATTTATGAAACTAGTGGCCACATTTTATCAGACTGCTGATCTTGGATCAGTTTTCTGGATCAGTTTTTGCCTTTTTGCCTGGATTTGCTTGTCATATTAATATATTTTGTAAAGTTTATATACAGTAATAACTTATATCATGTAGACTTAAATCTTATAAAATATACACCAAATATTATTTTCAGACATTTTATTCCATATTTTAGTATATTTTAGGATCAACAACAATTTATTAAATGATCTACTGTGATTCTCTGTTTACATATTTCTTGATAAGTTATCACCACCTTTCAAATAAGGGTCATTCTGGACATTAATGTTATTGTAACTTAATTATCAATGTTAAACAGCTTTTTGGGTCATTTTAGAATCATCTATAGCGCCGTTAATCAATCTGGACACACCTAAGATATCCAATTTTTCGAAAGCGTGCAGAACTAACATGTTAGACTAATTTTACACATTTATCTGCAACCAAATTGCTTTTATTTTACTTTATTGTTAGTTAGTACAAACTTTTGAATAATCTGCTTAAACCACTGAGTTAAGGTAAAAAAAATAACAAATTAATTTCAAGTCTACAAATGGAACTTAACTTAATTAAACTGTTCATTCTAAAGTAGACATTTCCTATTTATTTACTCTTTATAGTATTTACTGTTCAGTCACATTTCTGAAAATATAATTTACTTGAGCAAAATAAGATCCTTAAAACTCTGTAGTAAACTATTATCATTTCCAGCATGGCGATGATTATTTATAAATGTTATAATAAATGTAAGAGACCCACCATTTCTTCATATTTTTGTTATTTTACATCATTTAAAAACTACATCTCCCCTTTATATTGTGTGAACATTTAATGGCAAATAGAGCCATCTGAAGCATCTGTTTCTGAGATATGAGGTTTTCTTACATCAGTTACACTGTGATTTGTGCTGTCCTGCAGTACTACGCCTTCTCCACCTTTGCCATGCAACTGAATGAGCTGGAGGACGACATGAAGGAGAGTCTGCCTGCTACAGACTGCCGTCTGCGGCCCGACATCCGTGCCCTGGAGAGTGGAGACATAGGTACGTATTACACATCTCTACATTGGCTCACATATGAATCACAAAATACCACAGACAGCACAAAACAAATGAAAATGTAAAGGGTTAAATCACACTAAATAGTGACCCATATGAAAAAAATGTATTTATCAAATGTATTTTTGCGGTGCATGAAAATGGCCAAAAAATGTATTTGTTAAATATATTTTTTAAATGCATTTATTTGTATTTGTTATTATATTTTTTCAATTGTATGTAGTTTTAACAAAGGCTATAGATATAACTAAATGGTACTGACTGTGTTTGGCATTGTACTTTGCATTAACCACGTACGTATGCAGTAAGTTAGTGCTCACACAGAATCTATTTGAAATCAAGAAATCAAATCATAAGTGGATTTTGACAGTGTATCAATACCGACAACACTTGCTTTTGCCATGTTGAAGGTTCATTTGCTAATATTTAAAATGAAGATACTGGAATATAAATTGATTTCAAGTGGTAAAGTGCATTAGACAGTATTTTGGCTATTTTCATACATTTTCAAATGTATTTAATAAATACATTTGCATACATTCATTTTGTATGGTAAATTTCTACATGTCATATTTCCCCATAGACTTCAAAATAAATGCATTCTAAAATATATTTGGTTAATATGGGTATATATTCTGAAATACATTTCAGTGTTTGGAATGTATTTTAGCATGGATTGCAGTGCATTTCAGATGTATTTCAAATATATAAAAACACATGTCCACGTATTTTTTTCTATATGGGAGAAAAGAGCCCATCTCCAATTTCTATTTCATATATGTGGAAAATTCTTTTTGTGGTGCTTTATCAATTCTTTAAGCTCACCATTATATAAATCTGAAGTTGGCTGAGGAATGAATAAAGCAAAACTCCCTGGAATTAACTAAACACTGCTATTGATGTGAGCACCGTTTAATATCACAGGTCATTTTTCGGTATGTGAATGGAACAATGTGGACGACTGTTATATGTTTGGGAGCTGAGAGTACAGGATGAGTTAATGCAGCAGACCTTAAAGGGGAAATCCACCGATTTTTCAAAATGTCTGCATAATTCAGTGGTTGAGATGTAAACAAAGTCATTCAGAGTGGTCTGATGTGAAAAGGTTCACTGTAGAGAAACTTACCAAATCAGATTTCTTTACAGTGGTGCTGATAGGAACCAGGGGTTGCAATGTCTACAACACAAATATAGCCATTTTGTGTACTATCCACAACTAGTGAACCTTCATGTGTCTTATGAATTTTTATATGTAATGTTGATGATAAAAAATGGCAATTTAATTACATTTCAGTCTAAAACATTATCACAAAAATATCTTAAAACAATGTCTCAGGCATCAGACAGCATATTCATAACCATTTCATGTAATATCTTTCCGTGAGGGAGCTTTTAGAGGTGATAAACACTTTGGACGTCTGGTTCCTATCACCACCACTGTGAGCAATTCTGCCTCTGTTGTTTTCTCTAGTCCACTGTGATTACCTTTGTTTACATCTTAACCTTTTAACCATGCAGAAATGTTGAAAATTTGGTGGACTTGCCCTTCCTACAGTAAACTGCACAATATTTTAGGATTTGAAAATCCCATCTACTCCTCCTAATTTCTTTTGCTTAAAACTCAGCAAGTTGACCTTTCAGCTCCGAGTTGGCAAAGCCTGAGGGATTTCAGGCCCACGCAACTATATGTCTGCGTGTGCTTTGTTGCTAAGGATGAGTTAAAGTCAACACACTGTTCATTCTCAGATTTGGCGAGTGCTGAGAAGAAGAGACTGGAAGAGAAACAAAGAGTGGCACGAAAGAACCGATCCAAATCGAGCGAAGACTGGAAGACCAGGTTCGTGTTTCCGCTTTTCTGTTTTCGCTCTCCTTCTGCTGGCTGCACCAGCTCTGCTGCCCTGTTACGTCACGGCAGTGTTTTGATGTATATTACACTGACCCTGTGAATCATGGCTGTAAGCTGATCAGAGGTTTAAGCCATGTGTCATTCATTAAAGCCTGTAGATGAGCTGTACAGTCACATGCAAAAGTTTGAACAACCCCAAATTATGTTTTATTGAAAATAAGTTGGCAGCACGGTGGCGCAGTGGGTAGCGCTGTCGCCTCACAGCAAGAACGCCCTGGTTTCGATTCCCGGTCAGGCGACCAGGGTCATTTCTGTGTGGAGTTTGCATGTTCTCCCATGTCTGCGTGGGTTTCCTCCGGGTGCTCCGGTTTCCTCCCACAGTCCAAAAACATGCAGTCAGGCCAATTGGACGTGCTAAATTGCCCCTAGGTGTGAGTGAGTGTGTGAATATGTATGTCTGTCTGTCTGCCCTGTGATGGACTGGCAACCTGTCCAGGGTGTATCCTGCCTTCTGCCCAATGACAGCTGGGATAGGCTCCAGCACCCCACCGCAACCCAGAAGGATAAGCGGTTTAGATGATGGATGGATGGATGAAAATAAGTTAACACCTCCTCCACAGAGGACAAAAAGAAATTTCATACATTTTTCAAAGCTCCTGTATAATTCTGTCATTGAAATGAAATGAATGAATAAAGCAAAACCCATAGGAATTAACTAAACACTGCTATTGATATAAGCACCTTTAAATATGACAGGTCATTTTTCGGCTCCTGCAAGATTATGAATGTGAATTGCACAATGTAGATGACCGTTTTAATGTACGTTTTAATGTTTTAACATGTTTTGACAGGATGTGATTTTGTAGTGTACTAAAAGATAACTATAGTTTTCTGAAAGAACGCCTTCATCTGCACTCACTGAGTCATACTTATCATGATTTTTTTTCTCCGTGTTGAAAAAGGAACCCATGCATCGGCCCCAGGTTCGTGTTCCTCTGCAGTGTGTTTGCTGTGTTCTTTCTTGCTCTAAATCAGGCCCGACAAACTTAAAATGATCCCAGCGCTTTTGTTTACAGCACAGTTCTCAAACTGCAGTTTTAGGCCCCAACAAACCTCCAACCCCAGAGTTCATCTTCAACCAGCTCCATTTTACCCGATAATAGGGCTGTTTGATTATGGCAAAAATCATAATCATGATCATTTTGGTCGATACTGAGGTCACGATTATTTAACACAATTACTTACCGACTTTAGAAACATCATGCATTTATCAAAAACTTTGTCTCTTGAACAAATAATTGAAAGATGCAAATATAAATAAATAAATAAAATAAATTACTACTATTAAATAAAATAAAATAAAAAATAATATATAATAATAATAAAATATAATATATAATAATAAATAAAATAAATAAACTACTAAACATATATACAAATAATATTGATTAATATTATAATATTAATATTAATATTATGCTGGGCTTCTTGAGCATGGTGAAAGCTCACCGCTGTAAAGGAAAGGGGTACGCTGGATTTATAACACAAGACAAAACCAGACCAGGCGATTATCTTGTTCTCATAATCATTAAAAAAGCCAAAATTATTTTATTAAAAATAAAATGTGAATAATCGCCCAGCCCTACCTGAGAATGGAGCAGTGAGTTGCATCTGGTTTGTTGGAACACAGAAAACAGCTGTTTGGTCCCTCAGGACTGGAGTTTGAGAGTTGTGCTCTGAACATAAGCCTTGTGATATTTTTGACTGCTCTGAGATGATGGTTTGTAAAGAGCTGTTAGCTCCTGGGTGTGGAAACAGAGATAAGGAGTGACTGTATGCCAGTGTGCTTCCTCTTTACTTCTGCACCCCCTACTGGCTGACTGAAGAACTGCAACAGTGGAGAAGTCAAGTCATACGCCTATAGCCTCTGTTTGCAGAGCCACACTGCCACTACGCAACCACAGCTTTAGGTTGAGATAAGATGTCAGAGTGGTTTGATGTGAAATGATGCACTGTACAGAATCTTACCTACTTGAGGTGCTTCACAGTGGTGGTGATGGGAACCGGGAGTCACAATGTCTACAATGCAAATACAGTCACAAATATAACTGCTATACAATTTACTATCCAGCTATATAATTTACTATCCAGAATGACCAGTAAATATGTCTGCACGTTTTCTCAGTTTTTATATGTTGTGTAGATGATGGTATAATAGTGGCAAAAAAATTTCTTTGGGGATTATTTTGCTTTACAGTGCTCTGCATGTACATCTACGCCATCAATACATTTTGCATATTGCGCCGCATGTGATTTTTAGCCTTGCAGTGTCTTTTGAGTACAGTAATGCCTTAAGATAACAGCTACAAGCTATTGTAGGGAAAGCCAATATAAAAAAACATATAATAACATTTTTCTCAATATGCAATCAATATTTAGATTTTTCTGAAATCTGATGAACACGATGCAGCAGGAAAACAGCCACATTTTGCTATAATCCTGTTTTTATTAGATGTTTTATATATTTTTATTCAACCTTTCACATACTGTGCTGCACTACATTTAGTTAACCCCTTAAAATCCCAGCCTTGTTACTTACGAAGGTTTATTATTCAGTAACTACAGGGACTTCAACGCAAACTAGTTAAGCTGTTCTTAGATTATAGAAGTGTGTAACAAAACTTTGGGCCAGTTGGCGGGCCCTGACCATTTAGGATTCTCCTTTTAATGAAATATCAACTTAAGTACTGATGATGTACACAATATGCTAAATAAGCATAGTGTGACATACAGGACTATGCAAAAGTCAGAGACCACCCTTCATTTATTTTTCAGTAAAAACCTCCACTTGGTTTTCCAGGACCCAAAAGCAGAAAAAAGGCCCTTAAAAAGCCTCAACAATCTAATAATAAGTATAATCAAATGTTTTGGTATTTATTGTGTCCACCCTTTACCTTTTATTACAGTTTCCACTCTTTTCAAAAGACGCACTTGTAGTTTTTCAAAAAATTGTGTAGGGATATTTCTTCACACCTCCCAAGTTCAGTCTTAGAAGTTCGTTGCATTTTCTACGTCAATTCAAAACACATTCAGTGATGTTGACTTCTGGACTCTGGGGTGGACAGTCCATTCAGAAACTGTTGGCTGAGAGTAAATGACCTAAAACACTGGTGATGTATGGTGGTAACGGGTGGCACTATATATGGCTACATATGGCTTACATACATTCCTGTTTTTAAGAACTCTGTTCTTTAGCTCTATACATGTGTGCAGACCTTTGCATGTGAGGAGAGGGAGGACAGAATAGTTAAATGGGTGTTTAATGTTGGTTTATGTGTCATCTTTTAAGGTGGTTCCACCAAGGACCCAACCCACACAACGGAGGACAAGACTGGCTCTACTCTGGAGGCTACTGGAACAGGAACTACTCTCAACTGCCTGACATTTACTAACTTAAACCTTCAGCACTACAAAATCCATACTTAACCCACCGCTGTGCATAACAATTCTTAGCCCGTTCGGACAGAATTGGGTTCAGTTATCTTGCATTTTCAACATGAGGCAGTCCATTTGGAGTAAAACTGGAAAAGAGGACGCATGCTTGTTCACATGACCATTATCTTCAGTGCAGAATGTGAATTATTGTAGCGCTGAAACATGCTGTGATGGTGAGGGAAGCTGTACGACAGTTAACTTGACTGCTTTTGTATTTACCACCTTATACAGTATGCTGAACCGGGAGGTGGGGGCAGATGGCAGATGCTCTTGAATATGCAGTGTGAGGTAACGTTTGTGTATACAGAGACTTGCATTTCAACTTCAGAGAAATAATTTATATACATATCATAGAGTTATATTTCAATAGCTGTAGCATTGTTGTAAATAATAAGGGTATAGATGAGAATTAAGTTTCTGTAGACTTCCAGTCACTAAATGAAATAAACAGTAGGCAAGAAAACACCTCATAATCCTAGCAGCAGACTAAATCTGTTGTTTTCTTGAGATAAATTAGATTTTATAATAGTCAGTGTTTTAAAGGCTAGATCTAGATCTAGACTTAACTTAATGCTGGGCTAAAAAGGAATGAATCTCTGCCTTATTCAGTCTTTAGCCCAGTACTAGGTTTGAACAAACTGGCCCAAAGAAGTAGGTAAACCATAGATCGCAGTTTGGTAGATACAAAATGTTGACATAGAAGTTATTTATTGAATAGTATATTGTAGTTCTTTGATGGTGAGTATTGAGAACCTCTCGAAGGTGTAGACCTGGGGTCATCAAAGAGCAGATTTGGACTGAGAGCAAGTTTTCTCCAGGCCTAACCCATTCTTTCAGTTCTATTGACATTATACTGAATCTATAAGAAGAAGCATTTTTGTGCTGCCACCAACAACTACTGAAACATTTAAGCATAAACAGGAGATATTCTAGCTCTCTCTGATAGAGGACAGACTTTTTTTCACAAGACAGCCGGCGTGCTGTCTTACACAAGCTGTGCTTCACAGCCACCGTGTTCTTTTCTAATAGCAACTGTTTACTTGCAGATGTGATGGCTGGATGGTTGGATAAGCATTTCAGAATGATTGCATAATAACATCATACTAAAGCATTTTCTATTATGCAAATTCTGAAAATGCACATTAAAAAATCTAAGAACACCAGGACCCAGAAATTTGGAAAATGCCTAAATATCACAAAAGGCAGTTTTACACTTGGATGAGGTGAAAAGGCTGGTTTATCTATAAAGGACAAAGGCAAAAAGCTGTGAAAGAAGCAGATTTTTTGAATAAGTGATGACATAGCAAGAACGAAAGACAGGCACTATGCCCTGTCAGAACTGTTTGCCATGCTGACATTCCCAGGAGTTTGACAGCGAAGTGGGAGAGCAATTTCAGCCCTTATTAAACGGGCCACTGTCTACCCTGCACAGCTTCTCTGCATTGTTAAGATTATATGCAGCTGACAGATGGCTGTCAAAAGTGCTCTATCAAGAGCTAATAAAGGTTCAAATCTTTCCAATTTTATACACCACGTGCTCGGCTCACATTGTGTGTGGAATTTGCACAAAAATGGTAGTCTGTGAAATGTTTGAATGCAAAACCTACTCCATTTTCCCCTTAAAGGTAATGTTACCTTTCTAACACCTCTGTGTGGCAGGCTATGTTATGTTAGCACAGCTAATAGTGTATATGCACAGTTCTGCTTTGCTTATGGCAGCTCTATCTTAGACTTTGACATCTGAAGCTTGTGAGAGGCATTATTGTAACATATTACACTGGGGTTCTGGCCCAAACAGCATTTGCTCTGGCAGAATTTGGTCCAAGGTCAAAGCTATTTGATGACCCCTGGTGTAGACGGAAGAATGTGTAGCCTAAAGACCAACCAATCACAAATGTTTTGGACATTCAGAGTTTGTTGAGTTGTTGGTTCAATGTGAAAATAAGCTAGACGTCTATAAAACTATTTAAAACATGGAAAAATGTCATTTTTTTGGTCAGTTTTCCACTCTGAAGCATCAAAACTATACCAATATAGCATAGGACAATGGAGTCTCTATCATTTTTTTTTTTCCAACGACTCCCACACCACACCCACAAACTTTTAATTAAAAGCACAAAACTATTTTAACTATGCAAAACAGTCAGCAGTGTGCACAGCACACCGCTTGGACACCCTTTTACTCAGTGTGTTTATTACTCTTTTGATTAGCTCTGACCGCTGGGAAATCCTGAAAAAATCAATTCACTTTTGAAATTAGGTGCAATTTCTCCTCTTTGGGCAATGTGTGCTGTTATGAAAGTAAATATTCAGAGGGTCGAGTGGGTTCATACATGAATTCACCTCAGTACCTCACTCCAGACGGGGTTCTTTTAGAGGTGCATTATGATTACAGGAACTACAGGAACCTGTACAGTGTTGGTACATTGTGCCACCAGACTGTAGACACTGTAGCATTTGAGCCCTGTAAAGTGCATGTTTTTAACTGTACTGTAAAATGTTTGTGAATATCATAGAACAGAGATCAGTTGTTTGTATTGTTGCGAAATAAAGGCTTCCCTTTTACTCTTCCCTAACTGTTTGCATGCTTGATGGACACAGTGGACACCAGAGCTTCATGTTCTGGCCTGCAGTTGCTGTTGTTGACAATTAAAAGGGAATTCTACCACTTTTCAAATGATTTGCATAATTAAATGGATAAGATGCAAACATCACTAGTGGTGGTGATAGGAACTAAGTGTCTAAAGTGTTTAACGCCGCTAAAAGCTACATCACAGAAAGCTATTACACAATATGGCATGAATACATCGCCTGATGCCTGAGATGTTGTTTATGATAGTTTTGTTATAAGGTTTTAGCCTAAAACAAATATATTATGTATGGTCAAGAGTTACATGAAGGGCATAGTCCCTAAAGGAAATGTATTTATTTCAGATTTACCAAGATTTTACCATTATCACCGTTACATATAAAACCTCTGAAGATACATGCAAAGACATCTGAGTCAGTAAGTTTCCCTACAATCCACCACTTCAGGTTTAACTATTTGGAATGACTTTTTTTTTTACCTTTCAATGAGTGAATAATGTAGAAATTTTGAAAGACCCATGGAGATTTACACACAGGCGGTTGTGAGGCAAAATACTTCCCAACAAAAACTTTTCAGATGTACCACTATTTTACCATTATCGACATCACATATCAAAAGTCAGAAGACGGGTAACGAAACACATCTAGTTATAGCTCAGAGAAAATCAGATTTCCACAGCTTACCCCAAATGTACTCCATCGGCCAAGACGTTTGGTGTCTTAAGTTAACCCCTTAGGATTCTAGGTTTATTTCACACAAAGGCTTATTATTCAGTAACTACAGGGACTACAATGCAAACTAATGGAGCTATTCTTAGGTTATAGAGGTGTGTAATAAAAATGGCTCGTTAAGGGGTCACATTTAGTTTTGCACTGGAGCTTTAAGGCTAATGTGGAGGACAAGTAAAGAAAACCTACGCAATTTGTGATCATTTTATGTCTAAACCATCACACTCGCCCCACACAGCACTGAGACGTTAAATAATCTCAAACAAACTTGCAGATGTGGTTTCTGACACTGTATGACTTACTGTAATCTATAAAAATGGACAAAAGTACAGACAAAATTCAGGCTCTAATATGGCTGCTACTACTGTTTTTAGCTATGTGATGTACTTTTGTTCATTTTTATCAACAATGGTATGTCATACAATGTCAATATATTTAATCAAAACAAGACTGACGGCTCAAGACCCATAAAGACCCAGTCAGTATGTCTATTGGTGTATTGCCCACTGCACTGCTGTAAAACACGTCTGAGGGATGGTCCGTGCTGAAATGTCTCTCCAGCTTCTCTCCCTCTCTCTTGACTCAGTATCCTGATGACAGACTCTTTCAGCGCTGTTGTTTGAGATAAAAGCATCTCAGGACATCATCTCTGTAATTACCACATCCTCTTGAGAACAGCAATCACTTGAATCAGACACGTGACTCTCAGCTGAAGCAGAGTTTTGAGACTCATCCCTCTTCACTTGCCGGTTCTGTGAGGCCTTCAGAGTCTTCTTTGTGGATGGTCACTGCTGGCTTCTTGAATATTCTCTATAACAGTCAGGCAGAAGTGGTGCACCGACAAGTATGTTCTCAAAGCACACTATCTTCCCTATGTAGTGCACTTCGTGGATCATGAAATAGCAAATCCTTCACCCAAAGAAATGTTCGACTAAGTCATCTATAATCAACATTAACAACAGGTTACAAATTCCCTTTTTAAAGCTCAGCTGCTGGTTAATGATGATCGTGTTTGAACAGTAGCGCACTATGAAGGGGACATTGAGTGATCTGAGACGGTGTTATTCTCTTCTCAGAAAGTAAACACTGCAAGCGAGACGAGAAAGCTGAGCTGTGCAGATTGAACTTTTTCAGCGTCTCGTTCCAGAGCTCATTTTGGAGACTGCTCCACAGAAATACGTGTTAAAAGCTTTAGTTTCGATTCACAGCTGATTCACCGATTGTTTTTCTTTGATGCTAAAAGCTTCATTTTATATTATTAACGAACCATAAGCATAGGTTAAACCACACAGACCATGACATTTCTTCTATTTCAAAGTCCCCACAGACTTCTATGTTAAAGTTAACCTTGCATTCTTGCAAGTAGCAGGTGGTGGTCGCGAAGATGACTCAGTAAGGTTTGATGTGTTGCCCCCATTCGCCGCTATTTTCTTTCGGCCTGTTCTGCAGACAGGGTGGTCATCTTCAATTAACTTTCCTTCTGCAGCCTTATAAAACCCAAAACATGACCAAACGTCAGACTTGGTCTTCTTAGAAGGCTGAAATATCTCTGAATCTCCGAGTTTTCACACCGCGGTAATCGACCACGGTTTTAACGATACTTTAAAGTTCAAACGGTACTACTAACCGTCATTAATTTTACCGCGGTTTACCATGAAACCGGTAACCGTTTCATCTCTACAGGCTATATCCCATAATATTCAGTTAGGCTTGCAAGATTCCCTGTAAAAAGTAAGGAATCAAAAAAGTTTCAAATCCTTTAAATGTCCTGTGCTTAAGCACAGCTGGCCTAAATTGTATTAACCCTGCATGGAAAGTGAACAGCACTGCTAGTTATTTTTCAGTTAAGCCAATTTTAATTGTTTGAACTTTAAAACAAAAACAACCTTGGATCTCCACTGGCCTCCGGATTGTCTTCTTGAGAGCACAACTTACCTGTCTTGTGATCTCAAAATAACAAAGTTGTCATCTTGAGATCTCAACACAACACAATTAAGTTCTGATCTCAATATAACAATCCAGAAAATTATAGCCACCTCATGGTCTCACACAACTTCCATAAACAACACATTACTCGATTCATCACCAAATTAATCGCTAGATGACTCAATTAGTCATATAATTGATAGTGACAGACCTAAACAATAGTAAGTTTTGTATCATTACAGATCCAACATGAAGCAAACATCACAAAAATCAGAGTCAAATCTATAAAAATGGACAGCAGTAACAACCATCTTGAAGTCTGATTTTTGTCTGTGCTTTTGTCCATTTCTTAATACAGTAGGCCATCTGGCAGTGGTCACTAACCCTGGTCCTGGAGATCTACCTTCCTGCATAGTCTAGTTTCAACCACTACCTGCCACGCCTCCTCCAGCTAATTAAGTCTTCACAAGTCCTTGATTGGCTGGATCAGATGGATTTGTGTTGGGTATGGCAGGAGCAGCATGTTAGACACAGGCTGGAACTAAATATGCAGAAAAATACATCTGCAGGAGAAGAGTTGATGATCACTGCCATACAGTGTAACAAATGCAGGTAGGTGATAAGAACCAGGGGTCACAGTGTCTACCGTGCAAAAATACCCATTTTATTTGCTTTCCAAACTGACCAGTAAACCCTCACGTGTCTTCTGAGTTTTCATATGTAATGCTGATAACGGTAAGTTATAAGTTAATGAATAACTTATTTGT
Organism: Colossoma macropomum; assembly: GCF_904425465.1. Classification (NCBI taxonomy): domain Eukaryota; kingdom Metazoa; phylum Chordata; class Actinopteri; order Characiformes; family Serrasalmidae; genus Colossoma; species Colossoma macropomum. Next base: position 10,242,528 of record NW_023494805.1, read on the forward strand.
CTTTTTTAACTGTCCAATTATGCAGAAATGTTTAAAGATCTGTGGAAATCTCCTTAATAATAATAAAGTGTAGATTGAGGTAAGTGTGCTGGTGGCGTATAATCTTAATAAAGTGCTGTAAATCAGCTCCTGAATACTTTCTGTCTTACAATACAGTTACTGATGCTGGAGGCCTAAATGCTCTGACGCCCTCTACTGGGCCAGATGAGAACTGCTTTATATTCCCCACCAGTATGATGACAAACCCTGCCTCCTGCTCTGCCATTGGCTGGGAAATTCATCTCCTAGGTTATGATTGACCACTGCTAGCCAATCACATCGTGTCCACAGTGTCCAACAGTATTAATGTTAGTCTCCACTTGGTTTCTTTTAAGCAGCACAAGTTGAAAATAAAATTGCAATATACTGGTTTGATTTTTAGCCATACTGATCAAGTAATTCAGTGTCAGCCTCATTTGTACCACCCTGTCTATCACAGGCTCATTTGATAAAACATACTAATATGCCTAACCTCCCAAACCCAATTTATTCTCCATAGATTCAGATAAAATTAATTACAAAAGTAATCTAAAGAAAAACCCTCAAGGCTCGATTTGATTAAATCAGTCATTAACTCTAGAGAAGTATTTAAAAACCAAACACTGTCTAATTACAGTTTAACCTCAGAGATAATTCCTCCTTTACTCTCTTCTTGTAAAGCAACTGTATTTTTGTTGATAAACCCTTCCCTACTAATGCACTGACCACTTTCAATGTGCTACTGAATTTTAAAGCAGCCAAACATCAGGTATTAAAATATTTGAAATGATACCGTATAATTATTTAGCCATACAGGGATATATAATGAATGTTTATATTTACAATGCACACTGGTATATATAAAATGAATACTGATATGTATTGAAACATCATTGACAGATATTGAATGAACATAAAGGGAGGGGTTTCTGATAAAGTGGCCAGTATGCACACACATCATTTTATAAACAGTAGTGTTCATGGTTGTTAATCTGTGTTTGACAAATATCAAAGTCCATTAAATACACATCAATGCTTATTGAATATATATCAAAGTTCATTTTATATATCTGAATGTTTGTTAAATAGTTCTTGTTTGGCTTGCCCCACATATATACACATCCTTGGGTACATCAAGAAACACATCAGCTTTAGAACGGGTCAGAGCACAAAAACACCATACATTTTTTCCATAGAAGAAACAAGTTGGACCATTTTGGACACATATATAATGAAAATACAGACAATGGGTATGTTCAGCAAATCTAGATTTTCCAGTTTATATGATGATGTATCACACCTTGATGTGTGTTTGTCTCATTCAGAACCAACGTTAATACTTCACTGTCGGCCCTGTGTGCACAGGTCTTCAGTCATTTGGGTTTTGAATGTACATTTCGGTTACCTTTAATGTACTGTTATGGTCATCCATTACTACTTTTTCCACACCGCCTGAGGACTTGCTCTTGTCTGTATGTAAATGAATACTGTATTAAAGATTTATGTTCAAATTTACAACAGCTGGGTGTCAGCACCACATACAGTTCCTCACATATACATATTTCAAATCAGATTTTCAAACAGAAAGTCTTTTAAATTAGAAACTAATCTGTTAAACACACCACATCTTCAGTATTTCCCAGTAAATGACAAAATAACAAGAATATGATGCTGTTTCCTCTTTTATTCTTAATTTTGAGTAGCCCAGACAATGCAAGCCAACAAAATAAATGAAATCCTGCTGGTGAATGAACTGCCCGCAGAAGACATCCAGTCTGAAGGGGTCCATGAAACTTTTAAAAATGTCCCGCTGACTGTAATGACGGCAGAACGTGAATCTACCACACAAGCATGGATAACATATTTGAAAATGTCAGAAACATGTATTTTGCTTACCTATTTGTGGTCTGGGTTGTTGCCTTTTTCTGTATCTGATGCAGAATGCTCTCCTGGAACATGAACACAAAATTTTCAGGAGTAAATACTTTACATAATTTTAACCATTATTGCATTATTAATAACAAATACAGACAGGTGGCAAATTAAAGAAAAACCTGAACAAATGAGTGGAGAAACAGCGTTCAGCGTGAATCTTCAGGGAATGGTCGGACATATGAAAAGTGTGTGTCACAACCAAGATCATTTTATATTTGGCTGTTTTTTAAGCTTATTTTCCATACATGTCTCTTGTGGAATTTAGAATGAATATTATATTTAGAAACACATTTACATGGTACATATGGGGGCTTTAAAAGCTGGAATACTCACGTGTTAAGCTGATTTTCAATGTCCACTCCATGTTCCTTGCTGAATCCGGAGGTGTTTCCTGGCTGTCTCTACTTGGCTCAGGTGCATCGTTGGTCACATAGAGCACACGGATGTAACCGGGAGAGTAAACTGCCTTCCCATCTGAACTCTTCATCTGCAAAACTTGTGTCTGGCTGCTCCAGTCGGCTTCACACAAACTATCCATCGGAAGAACGAATGAGAGAAAACCAGGAAAAGGTGCTCGCTTCTGAGACTTAGCCTGGGGTTTCTTATCTTTTTCACAAGCTTTGTTTTCTAAGTCTGAAGACTTTTCCCCTGATGATTTTTCTCTTTCAGTCATCAGTACATAATTTGGGATGCTTATGGCTTCAGCATCAGCTGCCATGGTGAACCGAGGCGATGTGACTGCTTTTTCTCTTTGACATTCACTGAGGTTTATTCCTGCATCATGTGAAGGCCTCTTTGTCTCAAAGTCGAGCTCAGAACCAGCATCACTGGACGGTGAAGACGTCTGCGTTGTCAAGGATGATGAGCGTGTATCAGATGCCTGGGCTACATGATAAAGGGTCCAGACCTGACTGCCCGAGCTTTCAAAGGCAAGGTTATCAGATGAGGACACATATCCAGCTGCAGTTGGAGCAACTCTCATGTGTTGCTGCAGTGCCACCTCTGTCCAACGTAGAAACAGATCAGCAACCTTTAGAAATCAGCTATTACCAGTGTTAACATTATCAGTCATTATCAGTGATAACAAAAGCATGTTGTAATTTAATATTATTTCTAATTCATAGCTCACTGAAACAAAAGAAATTCTGTTGAATGTGCAGATTACAAATTTCCCATCAATACCACATTTGTGTTTGTAAGTAGAAGAGTTGTTTTATGATAAGTTGAATTTGATTAAAAGTTATTATAGTGCATTACGGTTTTGCCACTGCTTGACAAAAACAAATGAACAGATTTAATTGCATGACTACGTAATCAAATATGTAAACTGGTAACTGACATGACGTAGTTTATGTGTCCAAGTCTGTTATTTTCCTTTTAATTAAGTCAATAAATACATGACTTCACATTATTCTACAATACTTCATTTATGTAAATACATTTACAGTGTATCAAAATAAAATTGTCATTTATGCCTCCCAGTTTAAAAAAACATAAGGTGGTGCAACCATCCAACCTTGCAGACATGGAGATATATTCAGATTAATAAGATTTATATTAATGAGTAATTTAGATACATAAAACTAAAATAAAAAGTCTTCATTAGTTTAATTTTTAAACCTTTAACAACATAGTATGTACGATTCAATTAACAAGTATTCAACTAATTGAAAAATGTAAATTCTGTTTTCCTCAAATGTCATGCAGCACAACCGACAACAAAGAACTTTAATATAACTTTTAACATTCACTCAAGACTCATGTCTATTGCAAAGTCACTTTCTCATAAATGCTTTTACACATTCACTGCTTCTCTCTTGCTCTCTCTCCCCAAAAGCTTAGACAATAAATTCACTTTATACAAGTGTGCAAACCTGGTAAAATAGGCTCTTCATTTGTTCTCTGTGACTCTGCACGTTTAGATTCAGCACTGAATGGTTGCTCTCTACCTTTCTCCAGTTTCTCAGACTCATTAACTGGGCTGGTCGCAGTCATCACATCCTTTGCAGGAGCTGAGAAATCACCATTTAGCAAGATGTAAAATAAATATAATACAATTGATTAAAAATACACAACAATGCAGACAGTAAGCATTCACTCTAAACTAATTACTCAATCAAATGTTGCAAAATGTCTCATTTTCAAGATCAGAACCTCAGTAAATTGTAAATTAGCTGAATTTAAAGGGCACATATAATTTTTTCTTGTATCTTTGATGTCTTCTCATAACATTTGTGTGGCTTTATGTGCCAAAACATTCGTAATTCATTTTTATATGACCATTTTACAACATCTTTTAACCTTTTACAACTAAACAGGCTGTTTTTATTGCTATGCATGTCAGTGAAAGCTGATATACAGCCATCTGGGCACCCCTGGTTAAATTACAAGTTTTGTTGATTTTCTAAGTGAAAATAAGTTAACACATCCTCTGCATTTGTCTACAAACTTAAATATGGCATTTTCTGCTAATCTTACTGCATACTGTTTATTTTTGCTGAGGTTAATTAATTGATGTATTAGGAGAAAAATATAAAACTTTTCACTTATTTTAAACATGTTGTTTGACTGGGGGGGCCCAAACTTTCGCATACAACAGTATGTAAATAGCCTCTGTTCTGATTGGCTGTCCTGTACTGTGCCTCATTTAAAATGTGGTTACAGCTGAAACACTCCTTGGGCTGGGATAAACTGCTGTAAGCCGAACAGGCAGGTAGTATATAGAGTTTTCAGTTATAGACTATTTGGAGAGTAGAATGACTGGTACATTTTAAAATTTTAACAGTGTTTATATACTACATAAAAACTGTTATTTAAAAATATCAGAAAAAAAAGATTTTTTCAAGATAAGGGTGCTTTAAAGTAAATACTGCACTAAGCTCTGAATACTTTGAATGATCAATTAGTGTCAGACATGCAGCACTACATCTCTTACATGGTTTGTGTGTCAGCTGGAAGGAGAGTGAAAGCCTTTTCATGAATCTATTTTTCTCAGCAAGGGCATTCTTGACTATCATAGCTCCAGCTGATTTTAGGCGTTTTAGGCGAGGCTCATCTGTACTGTCTAGGCCCGTTCTGGCAAACGGTTGTTGCTCTACTGCCTCCATAAGCTGGGAACTTTCAGATTTTCGCTTTTTTAAATGTGGGCGTAAATGTGTTGAGGCAAGATGTTTCTCAGTGACTTCCTTTGTTGCTTCTTTTATTTCCTCATGCGAGACAGCTGGCTCGGATGTCTTCTCGGTGCCCAAGGAAGACAGACTGGATAGTCCTAATATAACAGAAGTACAGATGCACATAATGCAGGCACAATAACAATGGCCTTTTACTGTAAGATCTATTTGGTTTAGATGGTTAATGCAAGTCATGGTTGGAATCAAGTCATTAGCAGTTATGTTTGGAATGCTACATGGTGGAGAACAAAAGAAATGTGTTAATTAACTAAACATTTACATAAAAAACATTTACTTTCATTATTTTTACCAGAATGTAATGGAACAGTCTTCTCCGTGAATAACTGTTCCTCTTCTTCTGTCAGTAGAAGTTCATAATCTGATCCATCATCAGAGCTAACCACTGTGTAACCTTCTGTCTCTGAAATGATTTTCTCCTCTGAAGATGAAGTCGATGGTTCTTCCTCAAAAGTCTCCAAAACTTTGGAGGGCTGGATGGCCGCTGTGTACAGAAACAAAACATAGACTAGACATGTCTTAGACTAAGTTCAATGAAGTACTATTATAGAAATTTTCACTGCAAAAACGTTTTACTATGGTGGGCCATATAGCAAAAATATAACATCAAGATACTTCAAGGCATTTTTACGATACATGATACATATCATGTTTTTTTTTAAAGGTTTCAGAAGTTGGGTCAAAAAAAAAAACCAGCACATTTAAATATTTTACCAAAAATTATGAATATAGTGAATTTTACTCAATGATTCACATACTGCACTGCATTAATTCAAAATAAACATGATGAAGAGGAGGGGCTCACACTTCGTTTCTCTAAAGATGTGCGTCTCCCCGTTGCTAAGCAACAACAACGTCATAGACAGTTATCATTTTGACATGTACAGGCAGAAATTTTAACTACTGCTACTAACTAGCAAAATAAGCTAAACTGAAAAAAAAAACATTGCTGTTTGTGTCGTGATTTCAATCTGTGAAGGTCTGCAACCACGAATCCTCCATTACAGCAGTTACTGAAGGCCCACTTTATCTTTGATCTAGTTGGTTAGCACAGAAAAAACCTGAATGATGCAGCTAACTGACCACAAAAAAACATGTTCTGCCCTGTGCACAAAAACAGCGAGCAACATGCATTTCTTATAATGAAACCAACCGTAAAGAGGTACATGCGACACTCTCCCCACACCCCAACTATGCTTTACTTGTAATAAAACATGCAGTCAGTCAGTGTTCTTTAAGTACTGACAATATCCACAATACACTGATATAATGTTAAATAATTTACCAAGATTAACCCTATTTGTATAGCCCCTCTGTAGGCTATACAATTTATAAATGTACTCATTTGGTCTGTGACTAAGAAATATCTATCAGAGGACCTTTACCTAAATCATGTTCATCCAGTCTTGGTTCAGCAACTTCATGCTGTGAACATTCAAGTTCACTCTTCTGAGGAATTTCATTCAGTTGTTGAACCTTCTGAAATAAAGATCCTGTTGTCGCCATGCCATCGTCAGTTAGAAACGCCTCAAGAGACACTTTTAGAGTATCCTCTTTCTTAGGACCCTCTAACAGTGCTTCCAAGCTGTCCTCCTGATGGTCCACCCTGTGGTCCCTCTCCATCTCAGCTTCAGATATAATCTCCCCAAGCTCACTTCTCATACACTGCAATGCACTGTCACGAGTCTCTAGTGCCTCTGTGGCAACAAGTGAGGGTTTTTCAGCAAGGTCATCTGCTTTAGTGAAAAGACTGCATTAGTTATCTATCCACTGTTAAACACTACTTCAGGAAACACTACAATGGAAATACAGCATGAAAGCTAAATATACAAAATTTATTCCATGACAGAAAAAAGATGTCCTCTGCAATGTAATACAAACAAGACATTCCCATTTTCTGTGATTTTTTGAAGGCTTGTAACACAATCATTAAAATAAGTATTTAGTTTAAATAGTCTAACTTCACAGACAATAATGCCATATTTGAAGACAACTGCACCAGAATGTGATGGAAACATCTTCTCTGTGGATGACTGCCCTTCCTCTTCTGTCTGTATGAGCTCATGAGCTGATTCTTCATCAGGGAAATCCACTGTGTGCCTTACTGCCTCTGGACTGGAAGCTGTTTTCTCTTCTGCAGGTGATGGTGAGGTGTCTTCCTCAAAAGTCTCAGAGACTGAGAGCAGAACAACATCTGTGTATAGAAACAATACACTGAAAGAGCTTATCGTCACTGACACGAGTCTCTAGTGCCTTTGTGGCAACCAGCGAAGATTTTTAAAAGAGATGGTCTGCTTTAGTGAAAAGACTGCATTAGTTATTTATCCACTGTTAAATACTATTTAAGGAAAGTTGTACAGCACCATTATGAAATTACAGCCTGAAAGCTAAAACTACTGATTCTTTTCTACAACAAAAAAACAGTGGATGTTCTCTTCAATTTTACATGAACAAGACCTTTTCATTTTCACTCATATTTTAAAGACTTGTAACACAATCTTTAAACAGGCATTCAGTTTTTATAGTCTAACTTCACAGACAATAATGCCATATTTGAAGACAACTGTACCAGAATGTGATGGAAACATCTTCTCTGTGGATGACTGTCCTTCTTCTTCTGTCTGTACAAGCTCATGAGCTGATTCTTCATCAGGGAAATCCACTGTGTGCCTTACTGCCTCTGGACTGGAAGCTGTTTCCTCCTCTGCAGATGATGCTGATGATTCTTTCTCACAAGACTCAGAGGTTGAAAGCAGAACGACACCTGTGTGTAGAATCAATAAACTGAAAGAGCCTAATGTCGCTGTCCAAAGAAAAACAAGTATCTCCAAGATAGTAACTTTACAGGAGAAGGCAAAAACAGTGTTTACTTTTAATGTAAGTTAATATAAAGAGATTTTATACTAAGCAATTCTGGAGCATTAGCATTGGTCCACTCATCAGGAAATTTTTACACAATGTACAGAACAGCTGCCATGTTCAAATGGTGTAGAAAAATAAAAATCACAAAAAATGGAGATACTTGGCTTTTTTGGGCAGCGACCCTATATAAAAACAAATGTAAATGTCTCTCACTAAATGTAAATGTCTCTAACTATTACTGTACAACATTAAATCCAGAATAGGGATGCATCAATATAGCAATTGTGTGCTGATGCCAAAATCCGATATTTTTCATGCACATATCCGCTGAAGATTAGCCTATACATTTAATAAAGCATTATTTCTACAGGGCTACAAAGGCAGTAAAATCATTAATTTACAGATATTTTAACGTAGGAGCCCAGCAACAAAACATTCAGCTCTTCTAGAGCAGAATAAATACACTATCAATTATTGGTTTGAAATATCTGTCAAAGCTAAACATCCTAAACATACTGATGTGATTCCGATATTATCGTGCAACCTCTGCCCAGATCACAAAGCCATAGTCGGTGACATGGCTTGAAATTTACACAGAGATAGACAGCCAATCGAAAGTCCTTCAGATAAAGAGACAAATGCTAAGCAGCTAACATTAGTCTAGTCTACATTATAGCTAAAAACAGCAAGTTTGTGAAGTTAGTTTGCTGATACCAAACCTGACAAATTCACTATATGATGCTGCAAGTTTTATTCCATTAAAGCAATACGAGTATCCTGTAAATTGTAAAAGGAGTTAATCTGTGCTTTTCTGTGACTGTATTTATGTGCTACAGCTGTGCTTCGTACTGTCTGCAGTGTGACACAAGGCTTCTTTTGCAGCATGCGGTAGACTTTAGACGGCTGCCTGCAGTCCTTTTGTGTCCTTTTTTGGAACAAGCAGATCAGAAACTCTGATCAAAACGTAAGACACAAGCTTTTCACTGCCCTCTAATGGAGTATCGCATGGTTCTCTAATATAAGAATGTATAACATTTTGCTTCTGAAAAATCCTAATTAACTCTCATCACAATCCTAATTTACTCTAAACATGAACTAGTATGCTTGTAGTTTTCACTGCATGTAAGTTGTCCATGCATTTCAAAAGGCATTTCATCATCTGACCCATGATTTGTAACAGAGGAGCCTCACCTGAATCACGCTTCTGTAGACTTTGTTTAGGAATTTCAAGTTCACTACGTTGGTAAATGCCAGCATCAGTCAGCTGCTCATCGCCTGACAGATCTGGACCGAATGCAGTTCCTGTTGTCGGTGTGGCATCCTCATCAGTTACAAACGGCTCAGAAGATACTGTGAGAGTCTGCTGTTTCTCTGGACTCTCTGATAATGCTTCCAAACTGTCCACCTGATAGACCAATCTGCGTTCCATCTCAGCTTTAGACAACATTTCAGGCTCTGCTCTCGAGCACGGCACCTCACTGTCATCAGTCTCCAGTGCCTCTGAGGCAACTAGTAATGATGCTTCAGGAAGTTGTTCAGCTTTAGGGAGGAGATCACATCAGTTATGTATTTAATGGCAAATGCAACCTAAGCATACTTGTACATTACAATGTAAATGCTATGTGAAAGCCAAATGGACTGATCTTTACCAGGAAAAACACTTCATTTTCATTCATACTGTACAGGTTTGTAACAAAACAATCTTTAAAAGTACTCAAGTTATACTGTCTACCAACAACAGTGCTATACTTCAAAACTGCCATACCAGAATATGTTAGAGAAGTCTCCTCAGTGAATAACTGTCCACTTTCACGAGCTGATTCAACATCAGAGAACACTGTGTGTCTTACTGTTTCTGGACTGGAAGCTGTTTCCTCCTCTGCAGATGGAGCTAATATTTCCTTCTCAAAGGTCTCAGAGATTGAGAGCAGACTGGCCCCTGTGTAGAAACAGTACATTCTGATGCCCCCATTCATAAAGCATTAACATACATCTTGGGTGATCAGGCTGTAAGTGGACAGAGCTAAGTGCAGGTGTGAACGTGGTACTTGCACATCTTGGAGACACATTGTAAGTGATCACTCAAACCACCTTAAACGGTGGTCAGGGAAGAATATGACCACACAACATTAGCAGTGTGAACGCTAAAGCATCACAATGCATCCCTAACAGCAACAAACTGACATTTTACAGCAGAGAAGAAAGCAGCTGTACAGCTTTTTTTTTCATCTCCCATTTGTTTACATTAGCTGCATTAGCAATTGTACCAGCTCTTACATTTACACAAAAAGAACTCATGGGATTTTTTTCTGACAAAAAATACGTTGAGCCACGATCATTTGCGGTCACTGGAGATGTATTTGAAACACATGGAAATGCCAGGTGTTAATGGCTATACATCTCGCTGACCACTTACGATCGGATACCAAGAGACAGCTGTTAATACCAAGTTAACAGGGTCTGGGAGCTTAAGTAAAAATATGGCTGTGTCCAGAAACTTTGCTACTGCTCCTGTCCTCCCCCTCCCTTCTTACTGCTCCTTTCCTACTCTGGAAGACTGGAGGGGTTGGGGAGGGGAAAGGAGCAGGAGGCATTGAGACAGATGAGCAGTAACAAGCGAAACGAGACAGCTGATTCAGTTCAACGAATTTAAGCCCATCAAAAGGTTTGTTGAAAAGCATGCACTTAATACTCTTGCTAGCCATGGGACAGTTCCTGTCCCATGGCCTTTACATCTTTTTTTGCATTTTAAATCAATTATAAAATACACAAAATATTCAAATGATATAAATACAAACAAACACGGAATGAAAGGCAAAGCTGGCCTTTTCCGTGTTGTCAATCCTTTCTGTATGCAGTGATGTCTCTTCAAAATCTCAAAGACTTCCTGGGAAGAGTATACTCATGTATCCTCTGCTGGAAGCAATTTTGGCAGCTGTTTGGAGCAGCTTTTCTTGTGTACATATGGAATTAACAGATGCTTTTATTAGACTATTATGCTTTTACAATTATGTAAATAATTTTGCACAAATATATTTCATTATATGGCTTGTGACTTAACGACATCAGGAACTTTACCTGAATCATGTTCCACCAGAATTGGTTCACAAACTTTATTTATATCCTGTTGAGGATGTTCAAGTTCACCTTGCTGATTAATTTCAGTATCAGTCCACTGTTCATCAGTTGATGGAACTGGCTCAAATGCACATTCCAAACCTGCATGGTTGAAATATATTCATTAGACTACTACTCTGGTAGTTTACACTATTTACTTATGGTAAGTAGTCTGGTCACAATCATGAAATTTTAGCTGATGACTAATTCAAGTATACATAGCTGTGATTAATAATTGTACTGTCTTTATTTTTATTAATATTAACCTATTAAACAGTCCTTGCAAGTGGAAAATAACTGTGGGCAGCTCAAATAATTGCAGTCAGGCAATTACGTAACAATTCTGACAGGCATAATGGTAAGTAGTCTATTCACTAGTCACTAATTGAAAATAATCCTGCATTTTATCAATATATTTCATTATCTGGCCTGTGACATAATGATGTCTATCAGAGAAGTTTCACCTGATTCAAGTTCCTCCAGAATAGATTCAGGAACTTCATGCTGTGAATGTTCAATCTCACAACTATGCAGAAGTTCTGCATCACTCAGTTCATCAGTTGATGGATCCATCTTCAGCTCAGATTCTGTTGTCACTGGGCCGGCTTCATCAGTTACAAATGGCTCTGGAGATATTCTGAGAGTCTGCTCTTTCTCTGGACTCTCTAATGATGTTTCTCTGTCCTCCTGATATTCCAGCCTGGTTGCAGGAACCATATGTTCCATTTGCATCTCAGCTTTAAACAAAATCTCCTCAACACTACTCTCACACCACTGGAGCAATGATGCTTCTAGGCTTGGCTCAGTATTAGTGGAGCAAACAGAAGACACTTCTTTCTCAGTATCATGTAAATGAGAGAGGTCTTCTACAAGATCAGACTGTATCCCTTTCATATTTTCTGTCACTGTAGCTCTTGCACAAGTCTCCAAGAAATCCTGAGCCAATAGCTGATCAATCATGCTGCTCACAACAGACCTGGCAGTCTCTGTGACTATGACATCTGATAGAGATTTACCTAAATCTTGTCTCCCATGTTCCTCCACACTCTGCTCAAGTAGTTCTTCCATAGCATACTGTAGACATTCGTGATGAATTTCAGCATCATTCAGTTGTTCATTACTGGATGCAATTGCAGGGAGTGAGTCAGTGGTCATATCTGAGGCTGCCAGGGCATCAATGCATTCTTCGCCTAGGAAAACAGAAAACAATGCTGATTGCCACCGCATGTGCATAGGTTTTCACTTACACCAAAAAAGATGGATTATCGCAGTTTTATATTGCTTTGCTTTGTTACTAAGTGCTTAAATTGATCAACAGAAAATTCACTAAAAAGAACGAACAATGACTTAACTGGTGTGTGACTGACATTCAGGTCCATGCACACATGTTTTGGGGGCAGGGGATCAAGGGGAACAAAGGGCAACATATGCGTGAATTAAGCCTTAATGAATTTATTGCATATTGCAACCACTCATCAAGAGAGACAGCAAAATCATGTTTCAGATAAAACCAAACATGGTGTTTACATGGGGATTTCAACTCGAGTCACTAGCATGCAAAGCTATATTTTCACTCCCTACACTCTTTAATCACTACACACTAGTTAGCTATAATTCTGTTTATGAGCGCCACAGAGTCTCGCATGAATCCGTGATTTTTCTTTTACTGATGAAAACTTGGTGTAGAAAGTAATTAACACAGCTTATTACATTATATTTGGATGTTGTTCCAAATAACCAAATTATGGACTGTAACGCTTTCTTAAAGAGATTATCAGTGTTTTAATGGTAGGATTTCCAGTGCTGTGGTGTTGCATGATGGGTTATAGTTGCTGAAGAGAACCACAGGTGGTTGGTACAGCACCAGAGGGGGCGCTCAAGAGCAATGACGCTTGTGGAACGCAAGCCAACATGCAAGCTCTATTTTCGGGGCGAGGCTGAGCCTCATCTCGCTGAAATGGATCTTGAAGAATGGTGAAGGTAATATACAACACAGTAAAAGAGCACTTTTACAGCCTGAGAGCAAAGGGGCAATGGTCAGGCTCAGGTCAGGTAGTGGACCTCTAATGTGTACAGAAGAAGGAATAGAATAAGCAGCTTGGCAATCACAATCAAACATTCAAGGAAAGATAATTACTACAGGTCAATGTCAAGCTTATAAAGTAGAGCACAAGCTGTAGATCTTCTAAGGAGACATCAATACATTTTAATCTATTCTTCATCATCTACCTGCCTTCAGAGCAAAACACACAGTTCTCTAAGAATAAAACTGCAATGTTCTATTCCAAATTAATGCGGAATCTCTTGTAAATAACATGGTAAATGTTCTTCGTGCCTTTCATACAGTGGATTCACCTGCAGGCACTGGTGTGTTTTGAGGCACTCTGGATTCTGCTTCTTTTTCTGAAGTTTCTGTCATCAGTTCAGTAACCCTTACGTAACTGTCCACAGAGTCATCAGACAATCCTAGCATGCAAGGTCTCAGTAGCTTCACTACTGCAGTGTCTGATACCTGTTTACAAACTGGATGAAAAACATCATTCATACTGTCATTCAATATGCAATATAGACTTTATAAAACTTTAAAAAATCTATTTTTCAATGTTACTAGTTTAATTGTAATCAATCAGTTACATTTACTTTTGATGTACATTTTGCATTTCTGTAACTTTTACCAATCATTTCTGTGCCTAAAAAGACAAAATGACATGACAAAAATGCAAAGTATGTTTTTTTTATTCTGAAATCGTTTTCAAATCATAATAAAATGTCTCTTTATCAACTTGCTATAAATGCTGCATTGATTGAAAGTTTAGAACCTGCACAGATTTTCTCCACTTGAGTGAGACAAAATATATGGGGAAATTCCACTGATCTGCATAATTCATTATTCATAACAAGTCATTTCAGAATGGTATGATGTGAAACTGTTCATTATTGAGAAACTCAGATTTCTTTACAGTGGTGGTGACATGAACCAGGAGTTGTGATGTCTACAACGCAAATATAGTCATTTTATGTACTATCCAAAACGACTAGTAAATCTACATGTGTCTTTCGAGTGTTATATGCAATACTGATAATGGTAAATTAATGCACACACACACACACACACACATTTTCTAAGCTGCTTATCCTTCTGGGCCACGGGGGGCGCTGGAGCCTATCGCTCATTGTGCAGAAGGCAGGAAACACCCTGGACAGGTCACCAGTCCATTACAGGGCTGACACACAGACATACATTTAAAATAGTGATAAATCTGAAAAAAGAATATATTTGTGTTCTCAGAACACCCTGCATGTACCTTTCCTTGACTTGGGAAGCTTCTCTTCAAAGGCACATTTCAAATCAAACCACTCTGCATACCTTTGCAAGCATATTAACAATTTAATTATGCAGAAATGTAAAAAATCTGTTAAATTCTTTTTTAATATAAAATTTGGCTACACAATTCAGCTCTTGCCAGAAATATGGCTCCTAAGCGTTAATGGAAAGGTCAGTCTTGGATCACTTGTGGTCACTGCATGACTATATACAGTGTAAGTATTAAATACAACATAGTACCTGTAGTAAAGGATATTTTTGGAGAGACTGTTGCAGATCTCCACTTCAACCTTGTCTCGCTTACATCTTCAGTAACGTCAGTAACTTCCTTTTGAATCTTCGTGCCGAGCACGCATGGCATTGCTTTTGCTGACAGGTCCGTTTCACTGATCTCTATCTGAGCAGCTTCGGCTTGGTCCGTGCCTGTTGAATGCATAGTCTGAGGAAAATCCAAATCAGCGGCTGGGGAAGAGAGATCTTCGGAGATGGACAGAGGGTAAGGAAGATCCCCAATTGAAGGCACTTTGTTATATATCACTACATCAGCAAAAGCACCTGCAGCACAGGATTCCCTACCATGGTCCAGGACAGAAGTGGGAGGTATAAAGGCCGACCTAGACCCAGTTGACGGTTCAGAGATTGCTCCTTTAGTGTGGAATATTATGGTATCAGGAAGAGTTTCCGAGTGAATTACGATGACTTGGTCAGACGGAGGTGGGGCTGTGCATATGACGACTGAGTTTTTGACCAGCTCTGCGTGACAAGGTGTAGGAGACCTTTGGAACACAGCTGATCGCAGGGAGGTGGTACTGCGGCTCATCTCCGACATTAGAAGGTCTTCTGACACCACAGGGCTTTGCTTCACCTTCTTTTCACTGTGGTCTACATCTTGTATGTGACGTAAAGGTTCATAGCTCTGGCCGATCTCATCTCTGGTGAATGATGAGATACTTAGCTTCCCCTCTGCTAGAACTTCTTTCAAGTCATCATGAAAAAGTGGTTTTTGGTCCTGTGGTGATCCAGAAGAGCCTGGAAATGTTCTGGATGCTGGCTCTCCCTCTGCAAGTTTAGTGTAAAGATTTTGTTGCAAAATATATGCAGACACTGTACAGAAATCACCCAGCCATGCTCCACCTATAAATTGCTACGTAATTTCTAGTTTACAATGCTACTCAGAATTGTGCAGTAGGTGCCATCAAGACTGGAACAACTCAGTGTGGCACACATTTACAGTCATACACAAAAGTTTGAACAACATTACGTGAAAATAAGTTAACATCTACAGCATATGGCATTTTCTGCATATTTTAGTGCATAATTTCTATTTATGTGCTGAGTTTAATACACTGGAAAAAAATAAATATAAAATGAGCCTCACTTGCACAGGCCACATTTTAAGTGTTACTATTTCCTATAATGTTAAACTGAACAAATAAACACTGATTATGCATTAAAATGTTCTCTGTAGAGGATGTGTTAAAAATCAACACATGTAATTTAACCAGGAACTCACAACCTTTTTTACATGACTGTTTAAGCCCACTACAGACACTGTTAAGATTTACCTTCAACTTCTCTGAACAGGCGTGTGAGGTCATGAATGCTGAGCTCTGGATGTTCTGCAAAATTGAACATAAGCAATCCAAGAGAGGATGACATGCATCAATAAAAACATCTTGCAGCACAGAAGTTCAGGCACAGTGAAAATTCTTTCATTTCTTTGCTATCTTATTCCAGTACCGTTTTAAACCTCATCTACATTTACTGAGGAAAATATTTTTTTCTAATGTATGAGATAAAAAGTTTGGAATCGTTTGTTGTATTTATAATCTTTGTAATTGTAAATACAACTCTGCTTCCAAAAAAGTTGGGACGCTGTGCAAAATGCACATAAAACTGAATGCAATGATGTGCAAATCATTTAAACCCTATATTTAAGTGAAAACAGGACACAGACAAAATAAGTGAGGTATAACAGGTAAAAAAAAGGTATTTTTTTATTCAAATATATGCCCATTTTGAATTTGATGTCAGCAACATTTCAAAAAAGTTGGGATAAAGGCATGTTTACCACTGTGTTGCATCACTTCTTCGTTTAACAACACTCGGTAAGTGTCTGATGAGACAAATTGTTGTAGTTTTGAAAGTGAAATTTTTTTAAGTGAGTTATCCTTTATTACGAAAATCACCTCCACGATTAACCCATCCGTCCAGTGAAACACCCACATACACAATAGTGAGCACACTTGCCCAGAGCGAGTTCTCAAGTTCTTTGCTATTTTACACTGAGAAACGTAATTGTTGCACTATTTGCCACTGCAATCATGTTACTGACCTGTTGCAAATTAACCATATCAGTTGTGAGATGTTCCACCAGGTGTTTTTTTAATATTGCACAACTTTACCAACCTTTTGTTGCCCCCATCCCAACTTTTTTGAAATATGCTGCTGGCATCAAATTCACTGGAAATAAATTTGGAAATGGGGCTGTACAAAATAATGCATACAATGTAGATTTAAATGTAACATTATTAAATAATTCAAGTTGGGATCAACAATAAGTTATTAAATGATAACCAATATCTAATATCTATAATTACTATTAATAGTAGTTGTTTATTTGCAGTATTTCTGTCCGGCTATAGCCCTTTGGGATTCAAAAACCACTTTCAAGGCATTCTGTAAATTCATTTATTAATTTTAACTTCATTCTTCATATTCTACTGGTTTCTCAGTCATTTTAGAATCTTCTACAGCTCTGTTTATCAATCTGGAGATTCTGGTAAATTTGCTTTCTTTTTGTCTCCTAGCTTTCTACTAACTATTGGTATATGTAAAGATGAAACTGGATGAGCATACTAGAATCATTTTATGCATTCATCTGCAAGAACAGTAGTTTCACGTTATTGAAAACACTGACTCCAAACTTTGAAATGGTAGTGTTTACACAGACTGTACACATTTACAGTTTATTGTTATTTTACTTTTTATTTCACCTACGCCGACAATGTACCAATAAAATAGAAAATTATTTTGAATTTACAGCACTTTAAAGGTAAAGTCCACCGATTCTTTCAAAATTCCAGCTTACTCCAGTTATTGAGGAATAAACAAAGTCATTCAGAGTGATCTGATGTGAAATGATTCACTATAGAGAAACTTACTGACTCAGATTTCTTTACAGTGGTGGTGAAAGGAATCAGGGGTTGCGATGTCTATAACATAAAAATAGCCATTTTACTTACTATCCAAAATGACCAGTGAACCTACACGTGTGTTCTGAGTTTTTATGTTATGTTGATAATAATAAAATTGTGATAAATCTAACAAAAAGCATTTTCTTTGGGAACTATTTTGCTTCACTATGTCCTGCTTGTACCTATCCACCCTGCATATATCTAAAAAATTGGTTTAAACCAAAAACTTATCACAAAAATAAAATTTAATACAATAATGTCTTCTGCATCTGGCAGTATATTTGTAAACATTTCATGTAATAAATTTCTGCAACTTTTAGGGACATTAAATACAGATGTCTGGTTCCTATTACCACCACTGTGAACAATTTTGAAGTTTCTCTGAAATGGCATATTTCACATCAAACGGCTCTAAACCACTGAATGAACGTGTCTACATCTTAATGAATGAATTGTGCAGACATTTAGAAAAACTTGGAATTTCCTTTTAACTGTGCAAAGTTTTACAGTGTACTAAGCCCAGCCCAGCTCAGTCCATGTGAGGGTGTCTAACCTCTCCTAAACTCATGCAGCTTCTGGCAGTAGGTTGCTATGAACTCTGTCACATCTCTGGGCTTCTGGGACACAACAGCTTGGGTCACTGCATAAAGCCAGCTCTTTAGACCGAAGGGCAGCAGCAGAGCCGTTCGCCGCACAGGCATTTTAACCAGGGAAACGGACAAGAGCAGCACAAAACACAATCCAGAGGATCAGCTCACGGCCATCTGCTGCTGAAAAAGGAAAGAGATGACCTAGACACATAGACATATAAGCACCAATGTCACAGAAATAAATACTCTTTGAGCTGTGGGTGAGTAGCTTTAATGGCTTATTCTGACGTTTGTCAAAAAGACCCACTTTATGTCAATTTACCCTAGCTATGTTAGCAGGGGTTAGGTGTTCTTGACCTTCAGGTAATGGGGACACTGTAAAATTTCAGCTGATACTGACTGGTTCCTAAATGAGGGGAGGACTATTTGTGTGGGAAACTAAGTATCATTCAACGACCTGATGTCCCGTAACACCTGAATTCAATACACAGGGTATTATTGTCTATAGTCAACATATCTTATCTGTATGTGTAATGTTTAGTATTTTCAAAGGTTTTCTCTGTGGTTGAGTCGCCTTGCAGTGCTGATAAACGAGTAAGTGATTGTAATGGTCGTAGTGAGTCTCAGTTCACACAGCAGTGCCGTGCTGAGGCCTGAAAAAACTAAGATTCTAAAAAAGATAAAAATGCAGCAGATTGCATTTGTTTACATCAATTATTTGTTTACTAAAGTCAAAATACAACGTTAGAGACGTGATGTTCAGTTAAACCTACATTATGATGCTGTGTTTACACTTAGGATTTTGCTACTTATTCGTTATCATCTGAAAAAAAAACAATAATTTTAATAACAACAGCAACAATAATGATATCGCCATTAGCCCACAAAAAGATAAAAAAGGACATTTTTAATTTTGAAATACCACATTTTCTGAAAAATCTAACCTCTTCTCAGGAACAAACTGTGCTTTTGTAGCCTGCATATGTAACAAAATCATTACTTTCCAAGTATAAAATCAAGTTTAAAATAGTATATAATCAAGTTGTATATCAACTTCCAAGTCAATGAGCCAAAGTCAGCTCCTTAGTCTCAGTTTATGGACTTCATTATTTTAATGTGATCTACCTCAGTTATATGAAATGTAATAACTGGTATGTTCTTGTTTGGCACTGTGGCACAGTTGAACAAATACTGTTCTAGTTAACTTAATGGATCTCAGGTAAACTATTTGCATTAACTATTGCATATCGGTTATCGTGAAAATGTCCAGTATCGTAATATATATTTTTGCATTATCGCCCACCCCTACCAGCTAAAATCTAGCAAGCTAAAATGGCTGCAGGCTGGATAGCATACGCTGGCTCCTACTTTATGCCACTGAAATGTCTTTTTGTACCTCAGTCCTCATTTTCAGTGATAATAAACTATTAGTAATGAAGTTTTTATAAAGGTACACAGCATAGCCTGTGTTAGCCAACAAGCTAACTTGGATTACAGGTCGACACCGTTAGGTTAGCTAACTTAGCAGTACCGTTGGCTCTCAAAGTTCGTTAGCTTGAACGTTTGCTCTCACCCTTTGTTTGGTCGGTTAGCTAACTATGCTGCTAAGCAAATATCGCTTTGCTCAGCATAAGACTTCAGAATTGACGCCGGTTTTACAAAAACTAAATCAGTCTTTGGTTATAAGACGAAAAAGAAGGGAATGTCCGGTTGGCGTGGCCGTTACTCTCACTCCTCCTCACCTTTCTGCCTCTGCGTGTTGTTTTTTGCAGCGGCGCCCAACGTTCGATGCCGTTGTTGACGTTGTCTTGACTTCGTGTTTTCGGTGTTTAACTCTCAACGCAAAATGAAGTATTTCCCGCTCCGAGTTAGTGACGAGGAATTAAAACAGTTCGTATTGATTGAAATAACAGTTGTATATAATCCTATACAGTTATAACCCACAAGGCTGAAGTTGGCTTCTTTTTTCACCAGCTACGCGATCGAACTCCAGCGTTCCACCTTAACCGGCGCCTGGGCACCAGTTAGGTAACTGCTGCATCACTTAAGGTGGACCGGAAAAGTCTTAATAAAAAGATGGTGAAAACCAAACCAATTTCAGCTTAGTGAAAAGAGAAATAAGAAAACATCCAACTGGTTCCTTTTTAACGAGTTCTGACTGCAGTCATGATTTTCTCAGTACATCACTCGGAGTTTCACCTCGTTATGTGAAATAAGTTGAATTATCATCGTATCACTGTGATCTGTAGCCACTCAAAACACTGGGTCAAATGTTTAGGATGCTGCGTCACTTTATTGGGGGGCTTTATCACGGGGTCTCGGCTGTTGTGTTCAACATAAAGTGAAGTCGAAGAGTCGACTCCATCGACGCCAGCAGCAGGAGTCGATACAGTCGGAGTCGATTCCAGAAAACTCGTAGTCATCACTACCCTCAGTCTCGTTCAGGGAGTCGATCGCAAAGAGTCGATTCACCGAGTCCAGGCATTCGGGAACAGTCAAGTTTTTACTCGTATTCTATTGTCTAGACTGTCCCTCCACCACAAACACATCAATCAAATGATTGTCTTTAACTTTATTCAAAGCGGAACACAAAGTAAAATACAAAATTGGGCTTACAATCAAACAACATGGTCTATCTAAACGAAGGAAAGGGCAAGTACACCTAAGCCCATCTGACCACCTACACATTAAAGGGGAATTCCACTGACTTCTCAAAATTTTCTACAGAATTAAATGGTTTACGCTGTAATCTAAGTCATTCAGAGTGATTTGGTGTGAAATGCTCAGTTCTAGAGAAACTTACCAAGTCAGAGTTGTTCACAGTGGTAGTGATAGGAACCAGACGTCTGAAGAATTGAATGCCTCTAAAAACTCCCTCACAGAAAGTAATGTAAACATTGTGATCCCTGGTTCCTATCATCAGTGGATTTCCCTTTTCATTTACCCAGGGTTAGCTCTAAAGGCCAAAATGCCTTGAGGAACTGAGGTGGTATTAAGTTGATTTGCGAAGATTGCTTGTCATTAATACCATCAGTTATTGTCATGCATTATCAATACTGTACTGTTTATTTTGCTCTTTTGTCTTTGTTTTTGAAAAAAACTGTGTGAAATCAATACTTAGAATTGACTTAATTCTCACCACTTTGAACTTCAGAGTTGACTCCAAGATGTCCAGAACCAAACAGCCCTAATCAGTAATACAGAATGAGAACCAGTCTGGTGGCCTGGTTGTCAAGAACTGTGTCATTGAGTCAATTATCAGTACATGCTGCACATATTTAATGCAAAAAAATATAGCAGAGAGCATATTTCCATCCATCCATCATTTCAACTTTCATTTCTTTGTCCATGCAAAAAAACACAACATATTCAATACATTCTTTTATTGCCTGTTCCAAAATGTGGCTTGTTTCCTCAGTTAAGCAAGCTTAGACCTGTCTGTTTACACCAGCACAGCACGAAATTACCTGGATAAAAAACAGAAGAAAGATAAATTAGGAGCAAAACAATGTAGGTGATATAACTTTCTCTTTAATGTATAATCTCTGGATGGTGCTAATTTGCATAAAGATGAAAAACACTTTATTTTAGCAACACATAAGGGGGATATTTCACAAAGCAGGACTGTTCAGTTTAGTTGGAAAATGTAAGCTAAAATGCCTCTTACCTCTTCTACTATTGGAGAGGCTTGTCTTTTAGCTGGCTAACTGAGAAATGCTGCTTTGTGATACAACCACCAAATCCAGTATTGGGTATTCTTTAAAACATTCATTAGCTGGATCAGATACTTGATCTGAAACCAAACCCATGGTGGCAGAGTAGTAATTATTACTCCATTAATATTCAGGGTTCCTGCAGATCTTTTGAAAGTCTTATAAAGCCTTAAAATAAAGTACACTGTATTCCTCTCTCTTTTTTGAAATAAAAAAGTTTGATTAACTGTGTAAACATTCCAAAATGTACTGTTCACTCCTCTGTCTGTGAAATCTCTAAACTAAGCCCATTTTAAATTCATTGTTTTTGTGTAGTAATGAAGACTAATAACGTATATACCTATTTGGCCTACAGGAGTTTAGCCCTGCACACTCACAATAAAGTTATAAGGAGTGTTTTGGCCCAGAAAGCACAATACAGTAAAGCTCACAGTAACAAAAACACCATGTTTCATTTTAATGGATAAAGACTTGCTGGAAATTGGTTGTGTAAAAATGAAAGGTTTTGGTACAGAAAGCTACACAAATATCAATAAAATCCAGCAGAGTTATGTTATTAGGCTAAAATAATCATTTTAAAAAGTCCTCTAGTCACTTTTGTTGTATTTTGTGTATTTTTGCACTCTATTTAACATTGACAGTCAATTTCTCTAAGTGAAGGAGAGCTGCAGCTCACTGATTAACTGATAGTGTAGAGGAGATGGCCTCTCACACCACTTACGTTTGTGATATTGCTAACAAGCTGTAAGTATTTAAGAGAAATAGGCATGCTTCAGCTTCCATGAAGACCCAGCGAGAATCCAACCTATTTCTACACCGGCTGATCATACTTGATCAGCACTTGAACTTTTAGTTATTTTACAAAATGTTTTTCTAGATCCTTAAGCTGGCTTTATACAATTGAAGCTTTAATGCA
Organism: Colossoma macropomum; assembly: GCF_904425465.1. NCBI lineage: Eukaryota > Metazoa > Chordata > Actinopteri > Characiformes > Serrasalmidae > Colossoma > Colossoma macropomum. The sequence continues at coordinate 10,265,389 of NW_023494805.1, forward strand.
GCTAGTTGCATGCTGTGAGTTGCCTGCAGCATAATTTAGGTGCAACTTTTCAGTTACATAATTAAACTCAAAAACAGTCCTATTTAACATACTTTTTGTCAGTGAGCTTATTAAGGTCTGAAGCGAAAAGAATGCCTAAGTATCTAAAACCTGACACTGCTATCTGAAAAGCAAATGTACCTACCCAAGGTGCGTTGAGGGATATATTTAAGGGTAAAGCTAATGATTTAAAAAATATATATATAGTGAGAAAATGTACTGCGTTGTTAAATACTCTTCATTATAGCTGGGAAGGCTTCTTGTGGGTGAGCCATATACAGTCACAAGGCCAGAGATTTTCATACCTGTTGAAGTGCAGCAGCAGTTACAGCCACTATTCTGCATGTTTCTCTTTTCTCGTTCAGCCTCTGGCGCAACCTGCTGGTAGCCGTGGGGGCAGGCGGGGGCGTCCACATGATTCCACTGGTTCTGATAACTGCATGCAGGCTGGGAGATGTGGTGGAGTAGCAGAAGGGGACACTGCACTCTGAGACACGAGCAGCAGCCGTGGCAACACATGGAGTTAGAGGACTGCACTGACAGGACAGAGGAGAGGCCGTGGCCCGTGCAGAGGGGTTTGGCTGCATGCTGGACGTGCAGGCTCCTGTGGGACGAGCAGCCGGGTGGCTGATGGTGGTGGTGACTGCAGTCCTGGTAGACAGGAATGTTGGAGAGGTGCTCCACAGGGGTCTGATGGTAAAGGCATGAAACATCCTGCTGGACCTGAGGGTCAGCATTGGTCAGATGGCACTGACGACAGTAGCTGCCAGAGCCGGCCAGGTTGGCAGATGGATGTGTGAATATTGGAGCTGTGGTGTCTGCTGGTCCAAGTGGACCTGGGGGTAAAATGATTTACAATTCTGTTCTATTATAGTATTCTATTTTTTTTCTACCAAATATATTTGTTTTCAGGAAGGGCCTCATTTGGGCGGATGGTAGTAATTTATGCATTGATTAATATGGATTCTAAATAATTTCACAATAGTGTTACTGGCATAAGAAAAGCTCTCCAATGTGGTACATTTATCAATACTTGTAATAACTTCAGTGTGGTAAACTCTTGAAAAAGATGGTTTTTCAAAGGTTTTTTAGTAAAGAGATTAAATAGAACCATGAATACTCAAAGAACCATTTGCACGATTAAATGTTCTTTGCATGGTGAAATGGTTTTTCAGGTTGATGGAGAATGTGTTGCATTTGGATTAATATAGAACCTTTTTGAAAATGACTTTATATAACACCAAAAGGGTTCTGCTATAGTTACATTGTAAAGCTCGTGACAATAGAAGAACCCTTTTTGGTGCTGTATAGAACCATTTTCAAAAAGTTTCAGTGCATTTAAAGACAAAATTATTGTTCAATAAGAAGATAATATAATATAATATAATATAAAAGAAAACCTTCTCTAAAATAGTAACTTTACAGGAGAAGGAAAAAAACTACTTTACTTTTAATGTAATTCAATGGAACCAGATTTTTTTCTAAGTCATTTTGGGTCAGTTCCTTTAGTCCATTCATTATGAAATTTACACACAATGTAAAGGACAACAGGCATTTTCAAATAATGTCAAAAACTGAAAAATGTCAAAAATGGAGATACGAGGTTTTCTTCCGACAACAGCGATATAATATTATATAATATAATGTGATAAAATATGAGGCTGCTTTTGTTTATGCTACTACATAAAAACCTTCTCATATTGAAGCAAATTATATTAAAGGGGAATTCCACTGATTTTTCAGAATTTTTGCACAATTAAACTATCAAGATGTAAACAGCCATTCAGAGTGGTTTGATGTGAAATGCTCAATTCTAGAGACGCTTACCGAGTCAGAATTGTTCACAGTGGTAATGATAGGAACCAGACATTAGAAGCATTTATATCACAGAAAGTTAGTGCATGAATTGGTTACAAATACGCTGCCTGATGTACTGATGTTTGAGACATTGTTTTATGATAGACTTCTTACACACTTATGACTTTTTTAATTAATTCATGGCAGTGTACATGCAGTGCATTGTACGACAAAATAGTACCTAAAGAAAATGCATTTTTTTAGATTTACCACTGTTTTACTATTACTATAAATACTACATATAAAGCTCAGAAGATGTAGGTTCACTGGCGGTTCTGGATATATTATGTTTTGTTGTAGGTATCGTGAGGCCTGGTTCCTATCACCACTAGTGTAAAGAAAGTTTCCACAATGAACTATTTCACATCAAAGTGCTCTGAATGACATTGTTTACATCAGAACGATTGAATTGTGCAGAACTTTAAATAAATTGTGGAATTCACTGTAAATAACAGTTAAAATATCCTGTACCTGGTCCATGAGCATAATTTGGGATGTAGACAGGTTGTTGGAAAGTATAAGTTGGCCCTGTGTAGGCTGGCTGCCCTGTGGAAACTCCAGCGGGGTACTGTGAGAGAGGATGAGCTGTGTAGACTTGCGTGTTCTGCTGGGGATCAGTGCTTGGACTTTGGGTGTTTGGCACTTGAGCAGAATTCCCTGACCCAAAACTAGGAGCGTCTTGTTGAATGAGGGGGAGGAAGACAGCCTGGAGATTCCTGGGCGATTTTGGAAGTGGGAGGTACCCCAAGACTGGAGTGCAAACATCTGTTTGTTCTGCAACTGAGCGTGTCTTCTTTGATTCACCAGCTGGTGGCGCTGTATGGGTGCCTGCTAGTTTATCAGCTGTCTTTACAGTGGTCTTCAGTATCCCACAAGGAGGTTTTTGCAAGGTTGGGGCTCTCAAATTTTCTAGAGGTTCAGAAGTTGGAGAAACCATGACTTTCTGAAGCTCTGGATGAGGTGGACTTTTTAAAGGACCGTCAGCTGTTGTCACAGATTCTGTGGAGAAGACTGTTTCTAAGCCCATGGCTTTCAGAAGAGTATCTCTAGTGGGTGCAGTGTCCTCCTGGTGCTCCTCTGGGGGCAAACTAGGTGAAAGGGACTCATTTTGGGTTGGCAGAAGAGTCGTGGGCTTCTCAGATTGGTCAATGCTCACTTCAGTAGACGCAGATTTGGATCCAACATCTTGTTGTGTTTCAGCCGCAGGGGTTTCAACAGTATGTTTTATGACCTGAAGGGTCTCTAGCAGAACAGGTGGACTCTCTGGAACATCAGGCATGGACTTTACAGCAGAATTAGGAGATACATTCTCTGCTTCAGTGCCTTTAGCTATTGTTGGAGCAGCTTGGAACACAATCATCTCTGGGATCTCCTCAGTCTGCACCATGATCATCGACTCACAGGGCAGGCTGGAGGTTTGGATGAAAATAGTGTCCACTCCTGAGGCGATCTCATGCAGCGAAACACGCTCAAAAAGTGCCGAATAGACCTGGTGACACTCCACACTTTTGCTGTCTAGAGGTCCAACAGTCTCCTGGTCAGTTTTCCTCCGGAACACTGCCATGTTCTGAGCCGATTCAGGACTAATGCAACCCGAAGACGTGGTGAAGCCAGTGGCAGACTGAACTTCTGAAAGCCCACATTCCCTCATGGTTGCTGGTTGCTGTATGCTTGGAGTGACTGTGATGGAGTCAGAAGTTAGGGGTCCCACTTCACAACTCTGATAGCATGAGGTGTTGCTTTTTGTGTAGACTGTGAAATATGAACGAATATATATGTATAATAATAAAAAAGTAGACTGATTTTGTAGGAAGAAATTTCAATTTGTTAATTGATCAAAACTTGTGACTGATGAATTGTTAAAGCTTCACTTTTGTTATAAAATTGAAAGAAGTAGCATTACTGAGTCACATGAAGGAAACAGGCCGCTGTGAGTTGCCCTGTAAAGCCTTAAATAATAATTTCAAAGTCAGAGGTGTCAAATCTGATATTATGAGAGTTTACATATTAACGTCACTTGCACAGAGTCACAAAGAATGTCCAGCTCGATGTTCAGTTCTCAAATGCAAAATCAACATTATGCTGATGAAGATACAAAGACAATGGTAGATCATTCACTCACAACTTTTACACATTTCACATTCTAAGTGTTATTTTCCCCAGTATGTTAAATTCAGCAAATAAACAGTGATGGTGCATTAAGTGATGGTGTTCTCTGTAGAGGATGTGTTCACTTATTTTCACTTATAAAATCATGTAATTCAACCAGGGGTGCCCAAACTTTTGCATACGACTGTGTCAAGCCCTGTTAGTCCTCACAGTGTTGTCTTATTTACTTACATTTAACACCTTTGGTTCTTCTGAATTCTTGAATCAAGGTGTCCAGATCCAAACCAGGATTTTCTGTAGATATCATTGAACGAAGCATAATTGCTGTCATTGTCTCTTAAAAGGCCATATCATGAAAAAAAAATCTCTGCTTGGTTGAAATAAAGGAGTTTGATGTAGAATTATGAATATTGTTAAAGGGTCAAAAAGTACCATTTGCTTAGTTTTCATGTATTAAGTGTAAATATATTTAATACATTCAAACTAAACTGAAAAAAAACAGACTATTTGAACACATTTACATGCATACAACTGTTCATCCTACATCAATTTAGCTCCATCAATTCACAATGAAGATATAAGAGTGTTTCAGCCCACACTGCTTTTTGAATGACTACAATAGAGGGCCGATCAGAACAGAGGTCCTTTACACATATCCGTCTTAAAGGTACAGTATCAAAAACAGCCTGTTGTATTCTGAGGGATAAAGGCAGGTTAGCAGATTATATAGTTTGATACACAAAACCACACAAGTAGACTTTAGGGGGGAAAAAAAATCTAATATACTCTCAGAAAAAAAAAGGTAGTGAACTGTCACTGCCCCTCTTGTCACTGGGGTGGTCCCCTCAAGGGTACATCTCAGTACCTTTGTTCAGGGAACATAACTGTACCATAATCCAATGAAATGATATTTTCTAAGTCATATTGACTCCACACACCCCGTCTCGTCTCCAGACTTTTATTTTATTGTTCTGTTTCAAGGCCTTACATTATGAAAAAGTACAAATATGTACTTTTCACCTGGAAAAACTTATTTAAGGTTTACAATTGGACCTTAAAACCACTGTTGTGCCTTTGAGGGCACATATACATTGTTTGTACTTTGAAGAAAGAAAAATGTACCTGCACAGAACCTTTATTTCTAAAAGTGTACAAAAAATGTAGGATATGGCCACTTAAATGGCTGAAAAATATATTGTTATTGCTACAACAATTGTAATATTTTAAAAAGAAGAAGAAAAAAAGAAGGAGGAGGAGGAGGAGGACAAGGAAAAGTCTGATGATGAATAAACAAAGTAATAAGCAGTGGTGGACAGCAACAAAGTACATGTAAGTACTTTTTTGACATATCTGTTCAAATATTCCCATTTTCTAAAAATGTGTACCTTCAGTCCACTACGGGAATATGAGTAAAATATTATCTTTTTTAACTCCACTACTTTCTGAATCATATATTATTACTCCAAAACTGAAGAAAACTCAACTGTCTTAAATATCTGAAAGTAAATGATCCAAACCAATTATATAAGTTTAGGCCCATCCATTCACACTCAAGTTATAAGGAGTGTTTCAGTCTGGGCTGCTTTTTTAATGATTCACTATACAGGACAGCCAATCAGAACAGTGATCCTGTACATATATCAGTTTTAAAAGCACAGTAACAAAAACAGCCTGTTTAAGGAATAAAGAGCGGTTGTAAAATGGTCATGTAGCATTTAATTCTTTTTGTTTTTGCTGCAGTGAATACATAAACATAAAGGTTAACACAAATAGGCCTCAAAATACAATACAAGAAAAATGTAGGATATGGAACTATTAAAAAAAGGAAAGGTTTGCCAGTTAGTTTTCCCTTGTTCATGTCCACGTCCATGCATGGCTCTTTTACTATAATAGCTCTTACGTACGTTTTCTTACTTGCATTAAAAAGCAATTACTTTTGCACTTGGATTTGTCTACTTTGGAGTAAGACTTTAAAACTGAACGGTAAATAAATAAACAACAAATGAAACAAACTAAATAACTCCTGTTAAAACCTGTTAGATCATAACTGTACTTCATACCTGCCCTGAACTGTAGGAGCTCACTGGAGTATTCTGAGGCAAAGTGGGAGATGTTCTGCGGCTGGTTCTTCAGCATGGCCCAGCTTAAAGCCTCCAGCAGCAGCTTGAGTTCTGGGGGGACGGCAGCATTTTGCAGCTCAGACTCCGTCTCCATCCCTGATTTTGATTCAGCTCATTTCAGAACAGGGATCCTTTCTGACAACAGCCAAACATAAAAGAGCCCTTACATCACAGAAGCAGTGATGACTGGGCTTCTGTCATAGTTACATCATTGATACATAGAACTGATAACAATGGTGTTTACTTCATAGTGTTGTTGGGTGAACTGATTTTTCTGGATAGCTGAGATGTAAACAAAGTCATTTAGAGTGTTTTAATGTGAAAAGGTTCATTATAGAGAAACTTACCAACTCATACAGCAGTGGTGGTGATGGGAACCAGGAGTCACAATGTCTGCAACACAAGCGTAGCCATCTAATCTTCTTATCTTTATCGTTATTTACTGTCCAAAACAAACTACACGTCTTCTGAGCTTTTATACGTAATATTAATAATGGTAAGATTGTGAAAAAAGTTGTTTTCTCTGGGTACTATTTTGTCTCACTGCACCCTGCAAGTTTTATTTTTTTTTATGTGTTTTAGGCCAAAACATTATCATAAAACTATCATATAACAATGTCACAGATATCAGGTAATGTATTCATAACTATTTTCAATAAGTTTCTGTGAGGCATGTAATAATTTCCTGAGACATTAGAGGGCCCAAATCTTTTTTTCATGTGTTTTTGTTTTTCCCCCTTGAGATTATAACATGTGTGTTGTTTTATGAACCAAAAACATCAATAATTAATTTTTACATGATCATATTCCAACCTCTCTTTATCCCTTACAGTTAAACAGGATATATTTGTTACTCTGCCTTCAAGACTGATGTATATAAATGACTCCTGTTCTGATTGGCGGGCCTCATTTGGAAAGTAGTCCGAGCTGAAACACGCTTTTAAAGTTTGCATGGCTGGGCGGAGCTAAACTGCTGTGAACTCAGTAGGCCTCACAGAACATCACAGAAACAATGAATTCTGAACAGCTATTTTCCATATATGGACTGTATGGACTTAGAATTGAGTGGTACACTTTGACACTTGAACAGTGTTTACACTTTTTATCAGACTAAGCAATTAAGAAAACGGAAAATTCAATTTTCCATTATATGGGCCCTTTAAAGGCTTCAGACATTTGGTTCACATCACCACGACTGTAAAGTTAGAAAGAAGGAAAGCTAGAACATTTCGCATCAAACCACTCTGAATGACTTTGTTTAATCCTTAATTTTAAAAAATCTGTGTAATTCCTCTTTAACTAATTCACCAAAACTCCAGATGCTTATTTGTCTCAGGCATCTCAGCATGTACAGCAAAAGCATGCCTGAAACTGTGGGTGAGTCAGCAGGGGGCGCTACTCTACACAAGACCATGTCTCTGGGAAGCTGAGGACAAACCTCACAGCAGCTGGACGAAGGGCACAGCAGAAGAGCTTCTGTTTTAATAAATAAACGTGAAAGCTACTGAGAGGATGGATCAGCCTTAAGCAAGCATTTAGAATTACTGCTGCACTTGATAATTACAAAGAAAAAAGGCAGTGAAAAAATATTTAACAGAATTTTTTCATAATAATACTGTATTTGTCATTTTGTTGTGAAAACAATTCATCTTAAGATATTTTTTGTTTTTCATAAAGCAGACGTTTTACTTTATTTAAATTTTCTAAAAAATGATCTATCTATCTATCTATCTATCTATCTATCTATCTATCTATCTATATACATATAGATAGTACAGTAAATTATTGCCTACTGCATTACTCATACAGTCTTGTAAAAATACAGATAACTATAATACAGTAATACAGCAGAAATAGAGCTGCATAATCATTACTGCTGAATGCAGCTACATCACGCTAATCTTGAGGTCCGGGCGACGTCACAAAACCAACATATTTACATATTTTAGCCTATTCAGCCTACAGCACTTTAGCCCCGCCCATTCACACTCAGAAGTCAGAACAGAGCTTATTTACATATATCAGGCTCAAAGGACATTAACAAAAACACGATTCTAGGGGATGAAAAGTGGATGAAAATAGTCAAGTAAAAGAAATATGTTATTTATAATAATTATTATTACTGCTTTTGGTATATAAACCCCACAAACGTCATTGGTGGGCCTCAAAAAAAGTAGGATATGGGTCTTTAAAACAAACGTTAGCAAGATCGATATTCTTGGCCATAGATATTTCTATTCTTACAAATAGATTTGAGGTCTTTTGAAAGCACATCTAATCATTAAAGAAAAAGCAAAAGCCGAGTTATAACAACAAAGAACTTACACAGCAGAGAATGTAACTTGATGGGAGGATAGGAGCGGAGAAAAGCAAAACAAAAAAAAGGGCAGAAAAAAGACAGCTGTTTTTAGGGTAACCTAACTAACCAATCAGAGCGCGGGGGGGGCGGAGCCTGTCGGAATACGGGTGTGGAAAAAAAGAAGAACGCAACGGTCCTCGTCGCTTCATCCGGTTACGCCCACAAAAACGGTCACAACAACCAGCCGCCTTCAGACCGAGAGCTGGACACAAGGCTGCTGACCGTGAAAAGAGGGATATGGGAGCGTGAGCGGGTCCAGCGACCACTCGGGGGTCTGTGTTGAGCGCTTTGCCCCCGGCTGGCCCTTATGTGGAGTCTTTTCTTTCGTTTTCTGTGACACTAATAGCTAGTTAGCCTGCAGCTGCTGTGCTCCTGACTCTGTTTCCTGCTGATGGTGTGAGTTGCCGGGCTGTTTTCGGGCTCTGTTCGGTGTGGAGTTGGTCTGTTTTTCTCTCTGCCCTATCCTGCTGTCTGAGCCATGGCTGAGGCCGAGCAGGTCGACGACGCCGAACTGTCTCTCCAAGGAATAAACATGCTGCTCAACAACGGCTTCAAGGAGAGCGCCGAGCTTTTCCACAGATACAGGTGAGCAGGTGATGTCCAGAGCGGTGGGGTTGGCCTTTGGGTCTGAATGAGAGAACGCTCAGCTCAGTTCTGTAGTACAGGCCTGATTTCATTAGTGTTGTCTGGCCCGGGTATCTTTTCCTAGTTATTCAGCAGAGGCGGGTAGTTTTAAGTATAAGTCATGTGATCTAAATGGGGAAAAAAGACTCAAGTAGACCTAAAAGTAGCTCCCAAACCATCTTGAGTTGGAGAAAGCTCCTCCTAGAACTGCGGTGGAACTTTTTAATACATCCACTGTCCATCCTACTGTAGTAATTAGTAGATACTCAAGGGGTTCCTCTGCTTGCCCCATTGGCAGAACCCTTTAGGGAGCCTCCAGGAACCCTTTTTGAAAAGGGTGGTTCTTTGAGGAGCTCAGCTAACCTGTAGCTGGATGGATACTCAAGGGGTCCTCTGCTGACCCATAGGCAGAACCTTTTAGAGAAACTCCAGGAACCCTTTTTGAAAAGAGAGGTTCTCTGATAAGCTCAGCTAAGCTATAGCTGAATAGATATTCAAGGGGTTCCTCTGATTGCCCCATTGGCAGAACCCTTTAGGGAGCCTCCAGGAACCTTTTTGAAAAGGGCAGTTCTCTGGGAGCTTAGCCAACCTATAACTGAATTGGATACTCAGTGGGTTCCTCTGCTTGCCACATTGGCGGAACCCTTTTGAAAAGAGCGGTTCTCTGAGGAACTTGGCTGTCCTTCAGTTGAAGCATGGTGCTTGGTGGAACCCAGTGAGGTAGTTAAAGGTTCCTGCAAGGATATGTAGGCTTTCAAGGGTTCCTGCAGCAACCCTGTGGGAATGGGAAGGTTTTTTGTAGACACCCAAAAAGATGATGTTATTTGAGAACTCTGTTGGATATTCAGCGCAAGTTTATATAGTGGAGATTTGTTAAGCTCCTCTTTTGGGATCTTTTTGTCTAAAATAAAAGGACAAAGCTTAAAAGAGAGAAGTGAGTGCAGTCCAACTGCTGATCCATCAGAACAGAATGAAACTAAAAAAAAAGGAATTAGGGACTAAATGGGAATGGAACTGAGAAAAAAGTGGGTTTCTCATAAATAAACTCAAGGAGAAGTAAATGCAGGCCCATTAGCTTCTGAAAATGCTCATAAAAGTACAAATCCATCAAGATGTTGACTGCAACTGAGTAAATGTAGCTGATTACTACCAATCTTATGGTCAGTCATTAGAGCGTTGGACAGTTCTGTTAAAGAAATAACAGGTTGGTAGGCCACTGGTGCAAACTCTAATATATGCCTGTACAAGTTGCTCTTGAATTCAGTCAGAGCGGCAGGCTCATAGTCATCTCTAGAAAGTTAGAGTTCAGTCATTGTGAAATAAAAACAAGTCTGTCTTGCTTTCAGACACAGATGATTGCACATACAGCTTTACAGTCAGAGATGGGACCACAACAGTTGGTGATCGTGTAACCTCAGACATCCTGCATGTGGGAGTTTTCATAAATCTCAGTCCCCAAAATGCTTAAACTGCACAAATTAGAGAAATATTTGAAAAGGAAAATAGAGGTGTTGTTCGCTTTGGTCTGTCTGAGAGCAGATAGTTGCTTGATCATGGTGCAGCTATATTTAGTGGTGTTAAGTGTCAGTTCCCTCTGCTAGCAGCCCGTACTCCCAGCATGAAGTGTTCTGCTTAGCACAGTTAATGAGCTAAGTGACATTTAGATGCACAGTGCATGCTGGGACTCTCCAGCAGCTCTATAGATCTGAGGAGCATCATCTTCAAATGAGCTTTTCTAGGTGTAAACAGCAAAAGCATAGGATAAATCATGTTTGAGTGGGACTTTTGTACAAATGTCCACTTTTTTCCCCTTTGATTCACATCTGTGTAATAGTGGATGATATGGTAAAATTATAACGTCACAATAGAGCTGGGCAGTATGGCTGTATATAAAGTTATCGTGATAAAATCACAATACAACACAGTGTGCTTTTCTGAATGTACTGTGGATATTATAAAACCTGTAGAACATTGACCAACTGCATGTTTTGATATGAAGTGAGCAAATTTAGTCCAGTTTAACTGGATTTAGTGCAACACAGTTTGCCAAATATGGAATAAAAAGCATCAGTTTTTGACAGTATTTTTTAAAATGTAGCACTACTAGTTCTTTTTTTCTCTGTTCCAACTGATCAGACGAAAAAAAATAAATATCATGACACATTGTGTATCGTGAAAATTTGTTGAAGTATTGCGATATTAGATTTTTGCTATATGGCCCACCTCTACATCACAATATGCAGTTTTGTGAACAAATCAGAACAGACAAAATATACCTGTAATACCTGGATGTAAATAGGTTTTGAAAAGGATAACAGCTGATGTAAAAATGGAAAATAGGTTTTTACTTCTCTAATAAAGGTGGTATTAATCATAATATAGCATTGATGTGTAAAGCCCACTCCCTACAGCATATATCTGAAAAAACAAATATTCTTGAAAATGGTCTATAATGCATTTTGGAACAAAACCCTTCAGTTGTTGTTGTTTGCAGGTTCTCTATAATTGGTTGAAACTGATCTTTTCCATGATACTTTCTGTTGTTCAGTGTTCCAGAAGCCCAGATGGTACCCAGATATAGCCAGGATAGCGTATTGTGTTACAGTTTATCATGATAACAATAATATAGTCATATTGCCCAGCCTTACTTTGACTTACTGCTGCTGGTAAACACTGTGAATTACCAAGTTATGTAATGAAAGAGTGCATATCGCTGCTGTCGGAACAAAACCTTGTAGTGCTGACTTTACAGGAGAAGGAAAAAACCTACTTCACTTTTAATGTAAGTCAGTGAAACCAGACTTTTGTCCAAGTTATTTTGGGCCATTTCTTCTGGTCCAATCATCATGAAATTTACACACAATGTAAAGGGCAACAGGCTTTTTCAAATAATGTCAAAAACTGAAAAACGACAAAAATGGAGATACAAGGTTTTGTCCCGACAGCAGCGATATGAAAACTCCTGTAGTTGGATTTTAGATCAATAAGCTTTTTACAACTCACGTCGGTCAGTGTCTGTCTCCAATTCCTTAAGCTGAATGAACAGTGTACTCTGAAGAGCTTGAGTTTCTAGTGTTCTGACTGTTACTCACATTGCTCAGATTGTAATATTCCCACTGGGGCACGGCATGAGCACTGAAACTGAGCTGGGGTCAGTGACGGAGACGATACCCAAGATGCTGTGTTTACAAACATTGGAACAATTTGACCGCACTGTTGCGTCTATTTACACTTCTGCTCAAATGTTTGGAGTCACTTGTCTTTTTGGTTGTTGTATTAAATAACAGTGTCTGAAGTGTATATTGAAATATTATAATCTAGAAACGAAAGTATCTGAAGTATTTGAGACGGGTTATACAATAGTTCAAGTTTTTGGGTATCCATGAACAGATCTATATAATGGGTTATAAAATATTAGACATTCTGTACACTTAAAAAAGATGGTACTTCAAAGGTTGTTAAAGAAAGTGTTTCTATATAGAACCATGGACCTTTAAAGAACCGTTTGCACGATTAAAAGGTTCTTTGCATCATAAAAGGTTCTTCAGACTGATGGAGAATGTGCTGTAGATGGTTCCACATAGTTTAATAAAAAAAGGTTCAACTTTGAGAAAGAAATAAAAACATAATCACCCTTTAGATGGTCTAGATAACATGTATGTGAATGATACCTTCCACAGTAACACCTTTTCACCATCTCATAATAATTCTGACTAATTTACTTACATCCATCATTCACTGCAGGTTTGTCATGAGGAGTTTTTCCTTCACTTGACCCAGACAGTAGTGCTTAGAGATGGTTCTGATTGGCTTTATTACACAAACAATCAGTTCCTTCAATATAGTTAAAAGGGAATTCCAGCGACAAGTTCTGTATGATTTAGTGTTTGCGGTGTAAACAAAGTCATGGGTTGGTGTGACATTGCAGAGAAACTCATAAACTGAGAGTTCAATGCCAGTGATAGGAACCAGGGGTCGTGACATCTACAACACAAGTACAGCCATTTTGTTTACTATCAAACATGACCAGTGAACCTACACATGTCCTCTGAGTTATATATGCAATGTTGATGATGGTAAAATAGTGGTAAATCTAAAAAATGTGTTTTCTTTAGGGACTATTTTGCCTTACAACACCCTGCATGTACTTCTCCACCCTACATATGTTTAAAAAAATCAGTTTAGGCTCAAAGCTTTTCGTAAAACATCGTGAAACTATGTCTCAGGCAATAAGCAGTGAATTTGTCATCATTTTGCTTAGTAACTTTATGTGAGGTTGCTTTTTGAGAAGTCATTTGAGATGTCTGGTTCCTATCACAATGATAGTGAGCAATTCTGACTTGGTGAATTTCTCTAGAAATATGCTTTTCATATCAAACTGTTCTGAATTACTTTACTTTATTTTCGTCTTAACCATTTAATTATGCTGAAATTTTGAAAACCTGGTAGAGTTTCCCTTTACGGCTCTTAAAGTACATTTCAGGAAGGACTCACTTGCTCATTGCATTGTTTGAATGAGGTTCAGAGAAGCTCTAGTTCAGCCAGTTTATTTTAAGGAACAGGAATCACAGAGAAATAGAACTGTTTAGTGTTGAGGCAGTCATTTTTAAACTGTTTGTGTCATGAGTTAAAACCATATTTGAGTTCATTTGAAGTGGATACACTTCTGAAAGAGGCTCTAGAGCGGTGCGAGTTGCTTATGAGAACGGTTTCTCATCACACTTGTGGGCCTCCCACAGCAGTACTTCCTCAAAATGTGCTCTCGGCGAGACACTTTTAATTTGTTTTTGTCTGCTTACACAGCTGAAGTAAAATAAATATTAACATTTCAACGACATACAGTTTATTGAATTTACTTCTCATGAAGTGCATGGAGTGATCCACAGTCATAATACATGGTTCATCACATCAGAACACTGCTTAAGCAGCTTTGAGTTCACTTGCAGTTACCATTTTTAAGAGGAAGTGAAAGTATCAGTCTTTTATGTGGTTTTAGCCTTGGGGAAAAGATGGATTGTTAAAGTATATTGTTGTTGTTGATGTTAAGCTGGTTTGATCCATGTTAATGTACAGCAGATATTTAGACTGAATCATCATTTATTTATAGCATCCCCCTCGTTTATGAAACTAGAAGGTGGTTGCTGACTAATATTGGTGTGTATCAGTAACCTTTCTGCCTGGTGTTTGTTTTTTGTCTTCCAGGAATTACAGCCCTCTGATGAGTTTTGGTGCTAGCTTTGTCAGTTTTCTGGTAAGTAGTTTCTTATTGAGAAAACGAATGAGTATAATTAGTATAAAGGAACTGTTTAAGAAAGATCAGGAGGAAAAATCTAACAGTCAAGAACTGCTCTATAAGTCCTGATGAGACCTACAAAATACAGAAAAGTGTGTGGCAGTGCAGTTTGACATGTTAATGATAGCATATTGTCATATTGCCCACCCTTGCTTTGGAAAAGAGTTGTGCTTTTGTATGCATTCAACTGCTGAACAGTGCACTCGACCTACTACAGAATGCCCCGTCAGTTGTGAATGTGCTGAAAACTAGGATTGAAGACAGATAGTAAACCCTGTATAGTTTCCCTAATACTTTAGAGCTTTGGTAACCAAACCTCCTCATTTATAGTTCCCAACTGCATCTAACATGCATTACAACCCTTACATAACACTAATGCATCTGATTCGACCATTCAAAGACTTCTGAAGAAGCTTGTTAGTCCAGATAATGGTTGGACCTAGACTCTACATGAAGGTAGATCTCCAGGATGAGGGTTGTTGATCACCATCTTAACCATTTGCAGTTGTACTGTAACATTGACGCACCTGACCTTGTTGACATAATAAAAAAACTTGTAAATGACTATTCATTATGCACCGTTCCAGTATCCTGGATCAGTATCGCCAAGTGTGCTGCCCTGATTAAACAGTTCTGATGTTGGCCATAATAAGACCAATCAGTATTTACTACTGTTTCTTATAAAATTGTAACAGTAGCCAGTTGCCTATATTGTCATGTGCTTTTTTTGTCTTATTTGTTCTTTAGAGGTACTGTGTTAGTTGCATTACATACAGTACTGTGCAAAAGTTCAAGACCACCTTCATTTATTAGTTTTTAGATTAGATACAAGATAATCCACATCCATAAGGAAAAGGAAAGTTAAAGTATGTAAACAGAATTTCTCAAAGCTGGAGTTTAAAAACGATTTAAAGATACAGGGAAAATGGGACTCCTAACAACCAATCAAGACCTGGTAGACACCAAACCTGTCCCGTCACCACAGGTGTTTCTGTCCATTCTTCCACTGTGAGAAGACAACTCAATGCTATGAGTCTGAAAGGATGTGTCTCTGTCAAGAAGCTCTTACTGAGAAAAGGAAACAGACAAAAAAGAAGAAGATTTGCAAATCAAGCAAAGCTGCTGGTGCTCTTAGATCAATAGACTGACCACCCCAGAGTCCAGACCTCAACATGACTGAATTTGTTTGGAATTACTCGGATTGTGGAAAGCAGAAAGTACAACCAACTTCAAAGACTGAACTTTGGAGGTGTGGAAAAATATCCCTGCAGATTTCTTTAAAAACTGAAAGCAAGTTTCCTGAAAAGAATGGATGCTATTATAAAGGTCTAAAAAGAGTGGACACACTAAATGCTAAAACATGTTTTTTATACTTAGTTGCTGAGGCTTTTTTATGTAATTTTCTGTTATATTTTCTGTCTTTTTTCCTGACATTGTAAACCTAATACCCAGTGGATGTTTTGACTGGAAATTAAATGAGGGGTGGTGTCTTATTTTTGCACAGTACTGTGTAAGAATAATTCCAAGCAGTTCCACACAGTGAGCTATACAGATTTTATTTTGAAGAAGAAAAAGTAGTGCTGGTATCACATCTGTACTCGGTGCCATGAGCTGGAATCTGTATCGGGAGAGAAAAAGTGGAATTGGTGCATCACAGAAGAATAATGCATATAAAGAATAGTGCAGTAATGTGCTGAACAGCCTTGTTGAAGAATTTGAACCGAACCATTTTATGTACAGGATATTACCGAAAGGAACCAGACACCCTCTTTTTTTGGTAGCGCTACCCTTCTTCCTAATTGCTGCTTTTAAAAAAAACTTGCTTAAATGAGTTGGACGGATATTACATCATCCAAACTCTTGAAGCAGTGTTGAAATGTTTTCACAAAAATACCACGACTGCTTCTTGTGCAGTGAGAGATTTTCCCCTGCACATGATGCATTTGTCAGCATCATCTTTTTTTTTTCCACTCTGCATTTTTTTTGTTCTGTTCCAGGCAGCACAGCTGAGTCAGATAATCAGTGCTCACAGAACTTAATGTGGATCAAATGTGCTGGAGAGCTTGAATAGTAATGTAATGTAATTCATAACGGGCTTGGAGTTGGAGGCTTTGTCTCTGAGAAATATTCCAATCCAAATGTGGCAAAATGTGAGCTGAATATAGGAGCGGGCATTATGACAGTATATTGTGAATACTGTGGTCATTTATTCTTAGCAAAGTGTATTGTTACACATCACGGCTGTCCACAGTATTTAATAACTGAGCAACTGCCTGTATCACAGAACAAACAGATCTAGACAAGCTAAAGAGTAGCAGATCATTATAACATGATCGTATTTTTAGCAGTCATTTAATTTATTTTTTATTTAAAATAGTTCATTTGCAAAAACAGTTGTATGCGTAGTCTGGTCAAATGACATGTTTTGTAGAATTTTAGTGAATGTAAGTGAATGTAAGTGAACACGCGTCCTCTACAGAGAACACGCTTCGGCACATAAAGCATAAAATGTGGCCTGTGCAAAAGTTATGGCCAATTTTGTGTTGTATGTTTTATCTATTTCCAGTATGTTACTATACACACTGTATGAATTATTTTCAAGTTATAGGAGGGTGTAATAGAAGTTTGGACCTGCTGCTGGCCTCTGGCCTTTTAGCCAGGGTCATTTAACATCTGTTAACTTTGAAAAAAGGTATTAAGTCTTGCACTGGATTCAGGAGTTCAGGACCAGGTTTAGACCTTTTTGAGGAAACCGACTTTAATAAATAAATTCTATTTAAATAAATAGAAACAATAATTTTGTCCATTTGTCATGAAATGTTTATAAAATGTGCAGCTGATCTAAGATGAATACTTCTCTAAGGTCATTAAAGAAGAATGACTCGGTGATTCTGTTATCGATACATTTCTTTATATAGTGATATGAGACTATAATAACGTGAGGTGGTGATCATGTTAATTTGGTGTTGAGTGCTGTTTGTTTTAGATTTATAGGTGCTGTAGAGGAGAAAACTGTATTTACATTGGCAGCGTTGAATAAACAGAGTTCGGTACATAGAACTGACATACCGAGAACCTCAAACACTGTGGTTTCCTCCTTTAAATGCAAATCCTGCTTTTGTAAAAGAGGACGGTAGAATAATAATAATTCTATCCAAAAATCTAAACAAATTCCATAAACTCTTATATAATAGTCTTGACTCATTCATATTTGTGCCCCAAAATTTACATACACTAGCCTGGCAGGTATTGTGAAGAATGAAACTAGGACAACAGAGCAACAGCAATGAAATGGCAGACTGTGCATAGAAATGTACCAATCCAGGCTGTGAAGGCAATGTCGGCACTTTTCATACTCTTCCCAAGAAACCGACCTGTCAGTAGGAATGGCTGATGTTCATCTTTGAACAAGGCTGAATTTGGCTTACTATTCGCTGACTGCTTAATCGATTGTTCCTTTCCTCCTTAAATGCTACAGCTTGTACAAGCACCAGAATGTTCACTCCATGTTTCTCAAACCCTGGACAATATCGAGCAGCTTCGCTCAGCGTTTGACCCTGAAGGGAGGGGCAGTTCTAACTTTATTAGTATCACAACCCCAACAGCAACCTGTAGGTAGCCATGCTGTGTGATTTGTGCACTATTTGACGGTTGAAGCCAGATCATCTTAATTTGAAAGTTTCATATTGAGCTAACAACTTTGATTTACTTTGTGTTGTCATCAAGATCAAAAGCACGTAGCTAGTATAGCTTAACGTTAGCTATTAGCAAGCTTCAAATAACTAGCATAGCTAACTAAGTAGTATGACAACCTCATTTATTTACACAGAGGTTCGTTTTTTTCCTGCGTATGTCTATTTTGACATGTTGCTTCTGTGTGAGCCATCGCAGCACCTTGCTGTAAACCAGCCAATCAGAGCAGAGCTCATCAAATTATTCATGAGTCAACAAAAAAAGGAAGCAGTTGTTTCATTCTAGGGCTGCAAATGGGCTTGTTAAACCGCGTCTAGGCATTTTTCGCCCTGACCAAAATCACGTACCTTCTATGTATCAGAAATTAATTTAAAATACTAAATAAATGCCCTTTAACCTTTTCACCTCCTTGAGACCACTGGCGGTTCCAAAACGCACTTTGTCATATTCTTCATAACTTTCATATTTCATAAGCTACATTCAGAAGGTGGGTGTCATATGAGAGCTGTAACTGTCTTCTTTCCAGTCAAATAGATGGGTAATGTCATTTTAAACCCTTATAATAAAAGAAGCTGAACTCACAGTTTTTTTTTTCTACTGAAAGTCGACCCATTTTTCCACAAATCTGGGCTATAAACTATGAACAGATGGTGTCTCTTCAGTGATCTGCTCTGTAAAAATTATTTTTATTTTTTGGGTTTCAGCAGTAAATTGTAAGCATATAGCAATATGTGTATGATCATAAAACACATTTTCTGTTAATTTGAAGGGGAGCTTTTACTAAAAAATAAAAATAAATAAACTAAAAATTTACATTTTATTTTATGCAGTTACTGAAAAATTTGCCTTACTATTTGGGCATGTAAATTCAGATGGAAAAAACAAAATATACCCTGGGGAATAAGTGACACTTTGTGTGTATGTGTTTTTTTACCCAACACGCAGAATGCCATGATGACGTTTGAAGAGGAGAAGATGCAGGTGGCATATGAGGACCTCCAGGCCACTGTGAGGCTGTGCGAGTGTGACAGCACTGGTGTCATCGAGACCATCAAAAACAAGATCAGGAAGAGTGTGAGCCTTCCAGGACTTTTTATTTTTATTCCTGTTTACTGTATGTTTCAGTCCAGCTGTCCAGATAAGCTCAGAGTTACACAGTACAAGTCTTCCATGATTAATCGCTTTCCGAATAGAAGCAAGTCATGATTAATTTGGCAGATCAGGAACCCGAAAATATTGAGTTATCCAGCTTATTTGTTCGCTTGGCTGTAGTGAACAGCCAAATAAGGATATTTTGTGTGTTTAATATTTTGTGCTCTAAAAATTGTAACAGATAATTCACTTTTTTGGGTAAGCAAATAAAACCTGAATATTTGCAGTAACCCTTTCTTAGCTTCCAGCTGAGAGCATACAT
Organism: Colossoma macropomum; assembly: GCF_904425465.1. NCBI lineage: Eukaryota > Metazoa > Chordata > Actinopteri > Characiformes > Serrasalmidae > Colossoma > Colossoma macropomum. Next base: position 10,284,897 of record NW_023494805.1, read on the forward strand.
GGAGCAGAGCCAACATAAAGTTCATGCATTTGTAAAGTGATGTAATTCATGTTTATTCAGTAGTTATTTATACCAGAGTATCCAACTGAAACAACTAAAATCCACATTAAATAAAAGAAACAACCCATTTACAAAAACATTCATAAGCACCGCCAAAAATGGAGTTTTCTTTTGCACAGCAGCAATAAAAAGTTTGTTTACAGTTACAGTTTCTCATCCACTCTGGACTGTGCAGTATTAAAGCATATATTAACCTTGTTTAATGGCACTAAGTTTTAGAGTTTAGACTTCACAAGTCTTGGTGTAGGTTTGTAATGGCTGAATAATCCCCCTGTAGTCTAGAGGGGATTTATAAAATGGAGTGCTTTGCTTTGTTACTAAGTGCTTGAGTTAATTAAAAGAAAATGCCATGCTGGAATAAACTGATATTTTACACATCTGTAATACACAAACAGTGTTTATTATCAGTAGAGTTTTATGGAATTGCTGATTGTACCTGACAGAGAACAGTGTCCACCTTCAACTGTTAATCCCGCTGTGCTAAAGTTCCTCTTGCTACTGCTGCTACTGCAGAAATGCTTAACACATGGCTGCAACAGATGTACTGTTAAACTTCATTCCTGGTTTCATTCAGGAGCACGTTCACTCACTCCTCAAAGTCGGAGGCTATTCCAAATGCAGGTAGTCATATCCAAAAGTTTCAATGCCCCTGGTCAGATGATATGTTTTGTTGATTTTCTAAGTAAAAATAAGTTACACATCTCTACAGAGAACACTCTTCTGCAAACTTTAATGAAAAATTACTGTTTTTGCTGAAATTTTAATATTTTAAAATTTTAAAATTTTAATAATAACTTATTTTCACTTAGAAAATGAGCAAAAAATGTAATTTGATGATGGCTGCCAAATTTTTGAAACAATTGTAACATTTTACGAGAGAGGGGGAGTAGACATTTTCATTCAAACAAAAAAAAATCATTAATTACCCTACAAACCTGAGCTTGAATCAAGCCTGACATTGTACATGAGAAATTGACCCGAAACCCAGTATTTTGCTGACCCCATCATACTTTGATACCAGACCTTTGATCTGGTTCTAAAATGTGATTGGCTCTAAAATGTGAAGTCACTGGAGGTCTTGTGTTACAGTGATCTTACCACAGTTAAGGGGGTTTGACTGCTTTAAAATGCCTGGATGTCTCATTTAGCTAGAGAACTTAAGCCATGAGTCAAGACTGTCCAGTGAAATCCCCCTTACCTCATCTCCTGTTTGCTGGAGTTGTGGTTTAGGTGTTTTTTGTGAAACCTCCTACAGCCCTCACAGTTCTGTGTGTTTATATCTAGCAGGTAGATGGTCACAGATCAGAGGTGGCCATGATGGAGCGGCTGCAGAGGCTGATCATAGTGGCAGACTGCCAAGTCTACCTGGCTGTGCTTTCCTTCGTCAGACAGGAGCTCTCAGGTTGGTTGTTGTTCATGACAGGAATTGCAGCAGGAAGCGGCTGAATCTGACAAGCAACGTCTCGCACGCAGTGACCCTTAAGCACACATTCCAGTTTATGTTTTCAGTCCAGTTTTTCAACATACCGTCTCAACCCATATGTCTGGTTCAATAGTCTTATGCTGTATTAGACCATTTCCTACACTAAAATCATTACTGAAAGTGTGTTTTTTAAATGCCACATTTTTTAATGTGAATCAACAATGGATTTCATCTACTGCAGTTGCCAATCGAGTTGGATGATATAAATGTCAGAATAGTCACTTTACTGCCAACGGGTTTTAAGACATACAAAAGTAATCACATTTGTCTCATAACCTTTGGTTTCTTTTACCATGTTTTCTTTTTCTAAATATGTATCTATGTCCATATCAGTCTAAATCTGCTGTCTGACTTTCTGTAAGAACATTCTGTAACAGGCAAGGCGGCATTTTTTTTTTTCTAAACCTTGGTCATGCTTGTTAAACAGATAAAACCTTGTGGCAGTCTTTCACTAAACGTGAAGAAGCCTAGATGGGAAAAAAGACATCTAGGTTAATATTAGTCTATAATAATAATATTAACAATGATAATAATAATAATAATAGGCTACAGTGACAGCAGGCTAGACTTCAGCCTATCGACGATAGTATCATCAGTCACCATTAGTTTCCATCTGTTGGGATTGTCAATCAAGTTGGACGATTTAAATGTCCAAAAACATTTACCAAGATGCAAAAAAGTAATTAGATCGTTTTGTAGCACTACAAAGTAGATGATTTCTACCCATTATCATGCTGGTTAAACTGATAAAGCTGTGCAGCAGCCTTACACACACACAATGCCTACCATCACGAAAAAGGAACGGATCCCTTATATCGCCGGTGTCGGAAGAAAACCTCATATCTCCAAAATAGTAACTTTACAGGAGAAGGAAAGAACCTACTTTACTTTTAATGTACGTCAATGGAACCAGACTTTTCATCATGAAATTTACACATAATGTAAGGAACAACAGGCATTTTCAAATTATATCAAACACTGAAAAACGACAAAAAAGGAGATACAAGGTTTTCTTTCAACAAAAGCGATATATATTTTTACTTTGTAATCACACCAGTTATTAAAACAAGAAAGACAACACAGCTACAGTTACAGCTACAGTAGGCTGCTACACATGGTTAAGCTTTAGCTGTTTTATTATGGAAATATGAACATCAAACACTTGTTAGTTGAACTTGTCAGACCTGTTCATATACAACACAACATAAAATAGTGACTAACATGATCTCCCCGCACCCAGGCAGGAACGCCACCCTTGTTCTGATAACGCTATCACCATGTCATCTGCATACGCGACACGTTTTGGGTCTGAAGTTTGCTTCGTTAGTCTTGAACTGGAGTTATGAGGCTAATGTAGCTAACAAGTAATGGGAGCTTATAACTCACAAATTAACATTGTGAACTATGCATAATTCGTCACACTCTTGCCTCAAACTGTGTTTTCTGTAATCTCAAGTAGATTGCTTATGTGGCTTCTGACACTGTATGAGACTGTTATCCATAAAAAAGGACTGAAGTACTTTATGTAACAAAAAATGGTGGGGGCAGCCATCTTGAAGCCTGAATTTTGTTAGTACTTTTGTCCATTTTTATATACAGCAGCATGCAGAACAGTGCTTGACACAAGTATATGGTGGTTTAGACATACAGTTTACACCAGTCTTTAACTATTAGACGTATTCATTTGTATTTGAGGAGACCGGTTTGAAAAGAGTCTTTAATTCAGAATAGTTCACTAACCAACAATATCCACTCTCCAGTGGTCCTGTGCTAAGAAAGTGACCACTGTTTGAATAAAACAGACATAAAAACATGGCGAATTTGAGAATTTGTATTATTTTTCTGTGTTAAAAAGGTATTGAAATGCATTGAATTTGGTTGTAAAAAAACTGTGCAGCAGGTTTATTATGCAATACTAATTGATGGCTACAAGCTTTCGATTACTTGTTAGCTGCATTAGCCTTGTAGCTCCAGTGCAAAACTAAAGAAGCAGACTAAAGACAAACATGACATTACTAACTAAGTACATTTGTGTTAAGGGGGTAGAACTATGTAAATTATATTTCTGGCTGAACAGTCAGATTAAGATTGTCATCTAGCTTTCAAATTCATATGGCAGAAAAACAAACAAAATGATTCTTTATAGTATCTAGTTGTTATTTTTTCATATCCCTTTACACTAGTTAAATACCATTTGTCATTCTGTTTGTGCAGCATATATTAAGGCTGGTTGGATTCTCCGCAAAGCCTGGAAGACATACAATAAATGCTACAATGACATCAGTCAGCTACAGGAAGCCTGCCAGAGGAGGTCTTCTGCACCTCAAGGGGCGCTGTCCTCTGATCGGGCCAAACCCAGTCAGAGTCCTCAGTCATTACTGCCTGAAGCCCAGGAAGAACGCTGTAGTGATCAGCCCAAAGACAACCAGAAATCTGCTCTACCTCCTGTACCAAAGGCTGCACAATCTAATGAACATCCTGACCACCAGGAGGCGAACACCTCCAGGAAACCCAAACCCAGCCAGAAGGCTCCCCTGCGGTACGAGGCCGGCTTGACGGCAGAGTCTCTGAGCCGACTGAAGGGTTCAGTCAGCTTTCGGATACGGCCTCTTCCACCTCTGCATCTCCATGGTGCCTCCTCACCTGCTCAAGATCATTAACCTGCTGGGCTTCCCTGGCGACCGGCAGCAGGGGCTAACGTCCCTCACGTATGCGAGCGAAAGTAAGGACATGAAGGCCCCTCTTGCTACGTGAGTAGGTGTAAAGATGAAGCTTCCCAAAGAACCACTTGCAAGTGGTTTTTGTAAAGGCTTTTAATGCAGGATGATTTAGGTGGGCAGAATTGGCTCAGTAAATAAGCTTAAATCACACATGTATGATGTAGACCTATAATATGTATGTACCAAAGGAGTTGAAAGAAATTCATTGGTTAAAAATGGGGAATTTTTAAAAGCGATTTTTCTACCTTTTTGCAGCACTCAGTCATCAAGGTGTAAAAGTACAGTGAAACACCCACATACATGCACACTAGTGAACACACACACTAGGGGGCAGTGAGCACACTTGCCCGGAGCAACGGGCAGCCCTATCCACAGCGGCCGGGGAGCAACTGGGGGTTAGGTCCCCAAGGACACTTCAGTCACGTACTGTCGGTCGAGGGGATCGAACCGGCGACCTTCCGGCTGCAAGGCTGGTTCCCTAACCTCCAGCCCATTCTCAGTGACTGAATTTTGCAGAAATGTTGGAAAATCTTGGCAATTCCCCTTTAAACAAATTCTGTTTTGTGACTTGATTGCTCTTAGCTTCTATTCATTTTATCTACATTAGCATGTTTGATGGAGATTTAGTTTTAAGATCTCTGTTAACAGTAGAACAAGCATTATACCCACATGTAGCCAAAATGTGGACATAAACTGGACGCACTGAATGCAAAATATCCGTTATCTAGCTGCATTTTTTTGGTTGTTTTCAAGTTTAGAGGCAGACAGAAACATTTTTTGAATTTAGGATAAAATCCAAACATATAACTTGGTAGAAGAACATGGAAAATTTGACACTTCATCATTGTATGTGACTTGAGTTTGTTCTGTTTAGTCTTGTCATGTGTTGAAAGAGGAGGAGTTTCGAGTTGCTTTGCATCTGTGTTTCAGACTTGCCCTCTTGTGGTACCACACGGTAGTTCAGCCCTTCTTTGCTCTGGATGGCTCAGAGACGGAGGCGGGGCTTCTGGCTGCCAAAGCCATTCTTCAGAAGAAAGAAGCGGAATACCCAGACTCCTCCCTCTTCATGTTCTTCAAAGGCAGAGTGCTGCGGCTGGAGGTGAGGACAATTTCACTTCTAGTGGGCTGATAAAGGCAAGTTGCTCTAGATTCATGCATTTATGCGCACTGTTCTGTGTCACACTGATTGCAGACCTTTGTGGCTCAGATGAACATCTATAAAGACCACTGAAAATCTGATTCCAGGTCATTTTGTGAATACAGCCTGTTGTGTGTCCACTTCTGTAAAAGTTTTGAATGTTGGCCAACTTGGCGAGCAGTTGGACGTAACTAGCATTGTTGCGTATAATCAGTTATTTGAATGATTTGTGCCTGAAGTCAGACTTAGAACCCGCTATTATCGGAGCATTTGCGTAAAGCATCAAGGAGATTCAGATACTTACTGCTTCCTTGTAAAGCGATGCCAACTTGTTATCTAATCAAAAACAGTTCCTCAAAGAGGAACAACAAAAAGGCTAAAATGAAGACTGGGGGAAAAAAGAGCAGACTGAAGCAGACTTGGGAAACAGAGCAATCATGCAAGCTTTGTTAGAGAGGAGGATGGTGATTTAATGTGGAAAAAAGCTTAAAAAGCTAAGTACAACATTTATTAGGTTAGAGCAGTGTGGGAGAATACAAGAGAGAGAGAGAATCTAATTCTGGTGCTTAGCCATACTTAGTCAAGCATAAGTGAACCTTTATAAACATCTAAAAATACATCCATAGTTTTTCCCTTTTATCCTCTGGGAAGGAGCTTTAAAGTATGTGAGGGGAAAGTTTGATTATGTGATTAATTGGAAAGGAAATGTTTCATTTTCACAGTGGGAAAAAAGTTTCTTTGCAAGAACACGTTTGACTGTTAGTGGACATCGCAGGAACCACTAGGACTGTGTGGCCAAATTACAAAAAAGTAGCTTTTTAAAGCTTTTTCACCAAATTAGACCTACAGATTGTTCTTTTTTTTTCTTTTTTTTTACAGTCGGCATGAATTGGAAATTGTAGCTCATGTTCCTTCAGTGACATATTTTTGACTAAAACACAGTATCAGGGAGGATCTTTGAGCTAGCTGAGCGTTTTCTCTCATTGATAGATGGGGATGGAACTTAAAATTAATGTTTAATATTACAAAGTCACCACACTTCATGCAAAGACTACAGAAAAACTAGACTATTGTGTTTCAAATGATTTGACATGCTTAATTGTGTGTAATATGACCAGAGATTTGAAGTAACAAGGTTAAAGGAACAATTTGGGTTACACATTGATCTATATGAAATATCTTTTTTTGAATGTGAACAATAATTTCCTAATGGTATAAAAATGCTTTGAAAAAATTAATAAGACCTTCTTAAGTCCTTCAGTCAGGATGCAGAGTGACCTGATAACTCTCTATACTGATGTGGCATACCTGTTTTCTTTTTGTTAGTCTTCTGCTCTGTGCCTTGGTGCCCATGTCATCATGTTAGCCTTGTGGTCACTGCTGAGTCTTTGTTATCTGATCAGTTTTCTCTGTATTTTCTTGTCATGTGTACCTGTCTGATGACTTCAGTGCCAAATCAGCAGTGCCTTAACGTCCTTCAACAGTGCTTTGGAACTGGCTACGGGCCAGAGGGAGATCCAGCATATTTGTCTCTATGAGATTGGTAGGTTGCCCTTTACCATTGCTGTTTGTAGACCCTGTGATTTTACAGCTGTGAAGTGGATTGGAAAAAAGGTTACTTCTCTCAGATTCACTGGACAGTAATCTAAACACAGGGACTGATAGTAATTCATGTAGCAGTTCTAGTGAGCGTTTGTGTGTTTGAATGTAATGGATATATACACGTAGGATATGTAATACCCTAATTACACTAATATTTACTTGTTTATATATATATATATATATATATATATATATATATATATATATATATATATATATTGATTGTGTATTTTAAGAGATTGATTAGTTTATTGGATGAACCTATGAAGGTTTGTTTGTGAAATGTAAGAAAGAGCCTCTTTTTGGTGGAGATTTTGATGGTGCTGATGTTCGGAAGGTTGGTGCAGTATGATCGAGTTGAGCTTCACGGATGCATTCAGAGCGTTTGATCGTCTGAGGACGGAGTCCCGTTGGTCCCAGTGCTACTACGCCTACCTCACTGGAGGTAAAAAGAAGACTTTGTCTAAAATTGATCACTATTTATTTATTCTTCAGTGTTAGTATTACTATGTAGAAGTGGAACTGTTTACTGAATAGTGGTAAAAACTAGAGTTTCACAATATCACTTTTTCTTTCACTGCAAAAAATGGTATCTTGTCAAGTGAAATTATCTTAAATATAGTCAATAAATCTAATATTTCTCTTGTTGAGATTGTTGTAAGCTCAATTTAAGATTGTTCACCTTATTTCTAGACATTTTTATGTTCTAAGTAATTTTATTAAGTTAAATTATCTCACTGTGTTGACAGATAATTTTGCTTGTTTTAAGAAATGTGCTTAAACCAGCAAAATTATCTGCCAGTATAATTTTGCTTAATAAAATGACTTAAAAAGGGGGAAAGTTTCTAGAAATAAGCTCGATAATCTCGAGTGCACAACCATCTCAAAAGGGGAAATATTAAATGTATTGACTAGATTTAAGATCATTTCACTTGACAAAATGCCATTTTTTGTAGTGTTTACAATACAGATCTTACAGCCTGGTGTTCACAGGCATTGAAACCTTGGGTGTCTCCTGATACCAATACAGTTAACTTTAAATTGAAGCGCTTAAGCTGAGCATCTAAAAGTGAGCTATCACACTCAAACTACTCAAACATTGTACTGCTCCACAGGACCTCCCTATTTCTTTTAAATGTTATACAGTTTTTGTTTTTGGGCTTCATTCTCAGCTTTACTTTCTTATTACAATGAAGTCTGCTGACTTGTAAATCTTTTTACCTCAGCTACACACAGCGCACTACTAGGATTGGCACTAATTTCCTGAACTAACTGACCATATTTCCCTATGTTTGTGGTTCAGTGTGTCAGGGAGCAGCAGGGTGATCTGGATGGAGCCTGCTCTGTGCTTAAAGATGCTGCTCGCTTATTCAGGAGGAAACACAACCAGATTGAACAGTTTTCCATGAGGAAGGTAAGACCTGATAACAACTGAGAAACATTCGCAACAACACAGTGTGTACATGAATTAAGGGGATACTTCACAAAGGACAGTTTAAGTAACCAGTTATCACATCTATCTGTAAATTTGAAAATCCATCTTGAGTCAGCTGAGACAAATTTAAAATGGCATGTGCAGCACTGTTAAACTGTGCTTTTAAACCTCCAAACTGGAATACATGTAATGCTTGTAACTGAGAATCCAAAACAGGTGAACTGTACTCTGGAACATTTACAGAAGAAAAAAGACAATCAGATTTACATTCTTGCAAATGTGATTTTTTTTTTTTTTGATGGGAAAATGCAACTTTGTTTGTCTCCTGTTTAGTTTTTGCAAACTTTCACAGCTAAAATAAACCCACTCCACCAATCACTGTTGTCTCTGTGGTTGGCATAGTAATAGTCAAGCTGACCAGATGGTTGTGTCTCAGCAACTTGGAATAAACATTAACAGGTTTAGCTTGTCACGCATGGTGTACATTCTCAAAACAAAATGCTCAAGACTACTACTTGCTGCTTTCACTTTACCAAACGGACAGTAGCCTACCCAGTGCTATTTGTGAGAAGCAAAGAATTTTTCACTTGAAAATATTCTTCCATTTGTTTTTTTTTGTTGTTTTTTTTTTCTTCACAGCACAAACACAATGGCAAAATTGCATTTTGTGTGGTGCACATAGTTTCAGCAGACATGACTACAATATATAATTTTATTATCTGATAACAGCATGTTTTTCCTGTTTGCCTTGTTTAAAGATATCTTTCAACTTTGTTTTAATTTGTCTTTACTTGGTTATAAGACAAGTAATCCAAAAGGCATCAGGTTATGTTACTTTAATATAGTAATCCTTTGGATTAGGTTACAGATTACATATTTCAGCAAGTAATCAATAATCTGTACTGGAATACATTTTTAAATTATCCCTATTAACCCTGTGAATGTGTTGACAGGCAGAGGATTTAAGAAAACTCCCGCCTACAAGAGAGCGGTGCACTATGGCAGCCATTGAGGTGCTCTACCTTTGGAAAGCTCTGCCCAACAGCTCTACCTCCAAACTGCAGCTCATGATTCAAGGTAAAATATCATAATCATGATTTTTTTTTTTAAATCTTGGGTCCTAAACATGCTGCTAGAAATCTGGCCTGCATTATTTAGTTCCAGCCCTAATTTAACACGTGGCTGTAATATCCAGATGCTTCTGAAGATCTTGATTAGCTGGTTTTTAGGAGGGGATCCATGATTTGAATGGGCTTAGGGATAGTTAAAATGCTCAGAATGCACACACAATTGAATTGTGAATAATCTGACGTGATTTAAACAGCCGTAAACCACTTTTTACACTCCAGCTGCTGAGAATATTAACCAGGTTGGTAATTGTTGTGGTGCTCTTGTGCTGCATTGGAGTTATAGCCTCCGCTGAGAACAGTAGATAGAAGAGGAAACTCTGTGGTTCTTTAAATGCTGCTTTGTTGATGGCTTAACTGAAGTTGAAAATGTATGCAGGAACTGTGTGAAGAAATGGTTAAATGGGTTTTGTGAGAAACAGACAAACTCTATTTCATCAATGTTTTTCTGTGTGTCAGTTTTACAGCAGATGGAGGACTCTTCGTGTTCTGGTCTAAAACACCTCCTGCTGGGAGCCGTGCACAAGTGCCTGGGCAACAGCGCAAACGCAGTGCAGGTAAACAGCATTGAACTGCAGTACAACATTCATGCACAGTTATGTGGAATAATAAACATGACATTACTACAAACCCAATTCCAAAAAAGTTGAGATGGGAAATGCAAATTAAAACAGAAAGCAATGATTTGCAAATCCTTGTTGACATGTATTCACTTGACAACAGTAAAAAAATACAAAAAGTAATGTTTCAACTAATTATGCTTTATTGATTATATATCGCTGCTGTCGGAAGAAAACCTTGTATGTCCATTTTTTCTCGTTGTCCAGTTTTAGACATAATTTGAAAATGCCTGTTGTCCTTTACATTGTGTGTGAATTTCATGATGAATGGACCAAAACTTTGTTTACTGACAGGGGTACTCCCTAGCCCATGTGGTTATATTCATTACAGAAGCATGTCTGTTTTTAATGCAGTGCCTTCTGAGGGATCAAAGGTTGGCCTCACCCTTTACACACAGAGATTTCTCTGGATTCTCTAAAACCTTTAATAAAGTTAGGGACTGTAGGTGGTAAAATCCCTAAATTCCCTGCAATCGCACGTTGATGAATGTTATTGGGGCGGTTTCACACTTGTCCCGAGTACTTGAGTCCGTACCCAGGACCGATTCTGAGCTTGTTTGGGGGAGGGGCTCATTATTGCTGGGTTGCTTTCACACACGAGAATTCCATCCGAGCTGTAGATCGATTACGCAGTTCCATATGTCACTTTTCTGCATGCAGCTTTGCGCAACAGTAGGCACTAGCTTCATTTGTTGGCTGCTTTTTATTATTTTCTTTGGATAAGAGCAGAGCTTTTTTCCTCCGCTGTCCACAAAGATCTTTTCCATGCCCTCATGAAGCTTAAAAAGGGAAGTATTGCACTAAGTTGAAGCAGTCACATTACAAAATGAACCAACCATGTAACCCCACTTACAGCGCCGGGAGTGGATAGCTTCCACGCGCACAGAGAACCCCACCGATTTCAGAAGGACCGAAAAATCGGCTCTCTGGACCTCTCGGGCTCGAAAAACTGTGTTCACACTTGACCAAACGTATCAAACACGCAGAGGAAGCAGACCTGGGTCCGGGAAGACAAAGCTCTAGTGTGAAAATGCCCGTTAAACTATTGGACTATTCCCTTAAGCAGTTTTCTTTGCAAAAAAGTGGTGACCTAGCCTTTCATGAATGCTTCTTTTATTCCCAAACGTGGTAGCATCACATGTTTACCTGTGGAAAGTTCCAAAAAGTTGTTTTTGTTCATTATACAAGCTTTCCAGTCTTAGATTACTCCATCCCAACTTTTTTGGAATGTGTTGCAGGCATCAAATCTGGAGTTATATATAGAAAAATCAATAAAATTGATAAGATAAAATATTAAATATCTCTATTTTTGTGCAGTTTTCAAATAAACACCTATAAAAGATATAATAAGTATCCAAAACACTGCTTTCTGTCTTTATTTGCTGGAGCGAATATGTGAGGGGGAGAAAAACAATGAATGTGATCAAATCTTGAAACAAATCTATCCTGAAATAACACTTCATATTTGCATTATGTGATGATGTGATGTTAGCTGTGTATTTCTTTTCATGGATTAGTAGAGTGTTTCAGTAGTTTTAGTATGATGGTCTGCTTCTAGACGGATAAGTGAAGTGCCTCAGTTTAAAATAGAGTGTTAGATTTTACACTTTTCCAAATTGCAGTTAAAAGCGCTTATTGAACTGTCTGTCTATATCAGTGCAGCTATCTAATGGTAAAGTGGCCTTCCGCCAAGTTGTATTAGATGAGCATGCATACATACAGTGACTAATATATTTGCGTTTGAACTCTGCAGTGCTTTCAGGTGGCTTTGAGAGATGAGCAGGGACATCTGTGTAACTCCTACGTGCAGCCCTACTCTCTATATGAGCTGGGATGCATATTTCTGGAAAGCCCAGAGGTAAGTTTGTGTGCGTGCGACTGTGTTTGTTTTGACGGGGTACAAATAAGCTAATGCATTGTTTTAGTTTTAGTTTTATTAATGCTGTTGCTATCATAAGGCTATTATTAACAATTATTGGCTTTGTCTTTTTTGTTTTTATTAACTATTCTTTAACCACATCTTCAAAATCATTTATCCTTTGGTGAAAGTTTCGCAAGGGAAGGCGTTCCATGTGTGGAGGGCTGCAGCATGTTCATAAAGCACAGTTAAAATATAAAAACAGACAGAAATGGACTACACGTTAAAAGAAAATGCTCTCAAAGATTGTGATTGTGATTCCTTTAGTGCATTTTAAACCTGCAGACAGTGTGTTTTCTAACGTTTAAATCATCCAAGGTGATTGGCAGTCACGACTGATGGACTTTATCAGCGATTCGTGCTACTATAATTAATTGGCTCAAGCCCAACTACATCAAATTCTGAACCTGTCCTTGCCACTGAGCATGCAGCTGTGATGGCAAAACAACTAAACAAAAACTGTATTTGGTCAGAAACAAACAGAATACAATTCAGCAAAAAAGAGGCTGTGAAATGCTTCATATACCAACTGGAACAAAAACACATTCAGGTTAAACTGACACATTGAAAAAGCTGAGCTGAACTTGATATTGCATCAGTTTATGGCTCCATCTGTTTTAGCAGAAGGAATAATTCATATTAAAACATCCTTTGATACAATGCTGGGCTTCTTTGCTTTATGTTTTTCTTTATTTTACAGTGCTGTTGTATGAAAGCAATAGACAACTTAAGGGCTTGTGTTAATGCAGATAACATCACACCTTTGATGATCTACTGTACTCACCCTCAGCTTTCCCTCGTGTTTCATTGCGTACAGATTCTTTAGCCACTTAGTAGTAATTTAGCCACTGAGCAGTCCTGTTTTTTTCTTCTTATTTTTAGTCTACAGCCAAAGGAAAGAGCTCTTCTACTTCAAGCCAAGGTACAGTGTCAGGTTGTTTGTTGTGTCTCCTTTGTTTAATATGAGTGAATTTTCCCTTATACACCCATATACAAACTTCTGAAATCTTGGGGTCACTTCGCCTGCTTCTGACAATACTGACTATTGTTTGATTTTCAGCATTATTAAAGTAATGCTAAAAATCTGCTGTGTGCTAATCCTGTGTATGTATTCAGCTTTAGCAATCTAGGCTAAGCTAGTTCATCAATGTGTTTTTCTCAGAATGAGGAGCAGGTTTGTCTAAACAATGATTTGACAGTTTTCTTGTCCAATTGTTAAAAGCACATACTGAAACTCTTTTGACTCAAAGATGGTTTAATCATCTAAAAGGTTTGAGTGATGATGAGTGCTAACATTGCTATAAGAGGATAAAATTGGGAAGGGGGGCATTAGTATTATTTCTAAGTTATCAGATTTTTTTTTCTTCAACTCTGTTTGCAAACAAAAACAGCTTTATATTTAAAGTAATGTTCATTGATCTTATTTTTCTGTGATATTTTCTCATATAAAGTGGGAAGTATATTGTCAATATTGGAAAAAAGTCTTAACTTTAATATACTTTAATAACTTTAATTTTGGACCATTTCTATTGGCGCATTTGACATGTTTGCCCCCTGACTGTTGGTGTTTTCCAATATTATTAAGATTTCAGTATGACAGTGATGGGGAGGTCAGGTGTGACTCTGTGTTTAAACACACAGATGTCGTTTGTGTTGTGTTACTTTACAAAGTGAGACAACATCTGTGTGCTGTCTTGTTCTGCAGGAGGACTTTTCTGCGTATGACTTCGAGAACAGGCTACACGTGCGAATCCACACAGCGTTGGCTTCGCTGAAAGAGGCAGCAACCCGATAGCTAGACTTTTCAAGACTTCACTCCCCTTCCAGAAGCAAGAGCAATATGATCTTGTGTAATAAATGATTGACAGTTTGAGCGACTCTCGCCTTGAACAAGGGGAAAAAAAACGAACGTCAAACATCCGTAAATGACTGAAGACCCGTGGGACAGCGCTGGTTGCACCCGAGCGCACTCCACTGGAAGAATTAATGTTGAACATCACGACACAACAGTGTCCGAAAAATGACACAAACGTCCCCTTTAAACAGCGACGGAGGCGATGGATGGAATGGCCACAATAGAATGAAAAGAGGAGCCAGTAAAAAGCCTAATGTAATGAGATTCATCCAGTCAAGACAGTTCATCACCAAATGCCCTTTAACCCTTAGAAGTTGCAGTTATCGCTGGCGATAACAAGAGCGTGTTAAAATTTGATATGAATTATTTCATAGCTCTTTGAGACAAGAGAAGACATTTGTCAAAAGTGCAGATTCTAAATTTTCAATCCAGAGTACTTTTGTGTTTATAAGATTTCATTGTAGTATTTTGTAATCTTGTCAAATTCGTATTTTGCCTTTTGGTGTTGTGATTTTTCTGACATTGAAACAACCAGGAAAAAGTCAGAAGTGCAAACTGGAATCTGTCAATATGGAATGTAAATTGAATGTAAATGTAATTTATTATATTGCTAACTACATAATTAACTATGTAAATACACTTCAGTAGTAAAGGAAAACAACTTTAACTTGACTTCTAAGGGTTAAAGCTGTCTGACTTTTCTGGACCCACGCACAACCCTTCAGTCCCTCCTCTTGGAAGATACAATAAGACCCTGTTAGTTCTAATCTATGGAACTTATTAAGTTCTCTCTTCCATTGTGAACTTTCTGTCTAATTGAGTCATAATTCACTTGTTATAGAGGTATTTTTTCACTCCAGACATCTGTCTTGAATGTGGTCAGGTTTAATAGCAGCTCTGACTTTTTTTCTAGTCTTTGCATAAATACCAGAGAGTAAGTATCTCTCCCCTAATGGAGTCTCTGTTACACTGGCGACTGTTTTGCACAGAAAACGGAAAGTACGGAATTATTCTGCAAGAATGAATATGGTTTACAGTTGTTTGGACTGCATTGTGTTAAAGTCTTAAAGCACAGTTAGACACTTACAGCGTAGTCCGTGATCAAGTTGAAAGCAATTCAGTAATAATGTTGCACAAATTAACTATTTTACTTAGATTGATACAATAACAGCATTTTTAAACAATTACATTTACTTATATTTCTGCAGAATATGAGAAGCACACTGAAGGTGCATCCAAGCTGTTCTCAATTCTCCTAGTTGGAGAATTGAACTGCCTGCTGCTGTTTCTGGTTACGACTATCTAACTGGCTTAGATGTCTGAAAAATGTCATGCGATTGTTGACATTACTGTCCAACAGAAATATGTTACTCACTTACTGCACTGGTGTCCTCTAAGGACAGCAGGCTGAAAGCATTCCGCATGTTCACCCTCAGCACCACGTCTTTTAAGTTGAAGGACAGAGTCCTTTTTTTCTCATTGATAGCTAAAGACATACACTGAAAAAACGAAACATTTTGAAAAAACTCAATGTTCATTTGTTTAATCTGCTTATTTGTTCATCCAATGTTAGGCTGGCAATAAAATAGGAATTGCAAAGCAGAGCCTATATTATAGCATTTGCTAGACATTGCCTTTCAGTCTAATCATCTTAGAGAGGTAAGCTAACATAGCATTAGGAGTCTAACTCACAGATGCTTATTGGAACAGCATGGTGTGCTTAACTGGGAAAGGAGTGAAACCCCAGTCTGCTGGGTGGAGAGCAGAGGTATTACCTGCTGTGTTATACAAACTGCAATCAATATTTGGAATAGTGTAGTGGATAACACTGCTGTCCTCCACCCAGCAGACTGAGGTTTGATTCTTTGCCTGGGACAGAACCAAGAGTCCCTGAATAAGACTCCTAATGCACGTCGGCTACCTCAGTAAAGTGGTTAGACTGTAAGTCTGATGACGGATGATGGTGTCGTCCGACAGATGTAAATATAATGTAGGTTGTTTCCCCTTTTTAAAAATGTTCTGTTTTATTGGCAGCGTAATGCTGGATGAACAAATTTAAGTTAGTTAAACAAAATAACCTTAGTAAGAGGCACCACACACTCGGCTGCTGAGAAAATCTTCACTCTAGGCCGTGGTTGAAATGTCTTGAAATCCATTGCCAAAATATTGAATTACAGTGTTAGAACTTCAAAGAGCACAGTGTATTACAGATAATCAGATAAGATCATTAACATGGAGGGTGTGGCTTTAAGACACTAGCTACAGCACTGTTAGTGGACGTAGTTTGCTTAAAGATGTTTTTGATTTCTAATGAACCAGGCTCAACAGTAGGTGTGTTGAATGTAATTTATATTGTAGATGCAACTCTTGACCTCAACTTTTGAGAAATAAACAGTTGAAACAGTGTGTGGCCTCTATTCTTGACCCATCAGTAAAGATCTTTTAGAATTGAGAACTCATTATGAACCTGTCAACTATTTTGTTATTGAAAGTACAAGGAATGAGTTGAGTACTGATTTTGCACTAAATATGATGCCATAAATTATGCTGTAAATAAATGAATAGATATATTGTGGGTAGATAACGCTGGTAGTGCTGCGTTGTTACGAAAGAATATTTTACTAATCCTTTTACTTGAGAGTTATTTGAGAGTAGTGCTGCAATTAATATTTTATAGGTAAATAGTCAACAAATGTAAAGCCACTCAAATGAATCCGTACACTTCTGTGGGGGGGAGAAATGATTATGCTAGCTTGTCACCAGCATCAGTGTCCAGCTCTGCATACCAGACTTTTTAAAAATGAAAAATCTGATTTAAGGTGACAATCGGTTTTAAGTGCAGAAGCTTTCCAAATAACTTTCCTATTGCTCTGGATTGCTAGCTAACAAGCATGAAGGCTTGCAATGCAAAACATTATGGACCACTTTCAAGAGTTTCCTGTTATTTCATGATAGTGTATCATGTATCAATGGGAGGGTGTCAGTGCTAGACATGTAAAAAGGATGGTTCTTCATGGAGTCTTTAAAGTAATGGTTGTATTTAGAACCATTAGTCCCATACAGGATCATTTTATGCTTAAATGTTTTTTTGCATGGTGAAATAGTTCTTCAGATTGATGGAGAATGTATGTGTAATATATAGTGTTGTATGTGGTTCTATATGGAACAATAAAGGTTATAAGTGTCTATAACGGTTCTGCTATTGCTACGATGTCAAGCTTGAGACAACAGAAGAACCCTTTTTGGTGCTATGTAGAACCATATACAACAGATTCTTCATCAATCTGAAGAATTTCACCATGCAAAGAACCATTTAAGCATAAAAAAAAGATTCTATATGGGACTTAAATGTTCTAAAGAGAACCATTGCCTTTACTAAAGAACACTTGAAGAACCATTTTTTAATCATTATGCTTAATGCCACCTTTATTAAAGAACTGTATATTCAGCTGTTTGTCTTTTAAAAAATTAAAATATCTAAGAATGTTAGCATTTTGGAATGAATCTCATTTTATTTTTGAGAATAAATTGAAGTTTGCAGGTTGATGAGCTGTCCAGAGCAGAAAAATTCAGACTAGGAAAACTTCAGGAAACTTCAAGAAACTTCAAGCCTGTGCTGTAATATGTGGCCTTGCTGTAGCTGCCCGCTAAACTAACATTAGGTTAGCTGGCAGACTACAGACCCAAACACAACAGAACAACCTTAATTCAGCCTTTCGGACCCTCTAACTCGACGGCACTCCCACAGAGTTGTGTCATTATCGTCTAAACTTAGGGTGCTTTAGTTGGCCACAATCAAACCTGTCCTGTGGTGAAGAGAGCTGTTATCATGCTAGCTAAGCTAATGCTATCCAGCTAATCTCGCCTAGCTAGCAGCATTGTTTAGCATTTACCAGTTGTTAGACAGATGGCTTGACATTTATTGAATGATGGACATAAAAGGTTTAATGTTGCTTCTGTCACTTTTACGCATGCTTTTGTAATACAAGGCTAATATTTGAGGATAGTGGCCAACTTTAATTCACATCTCTATGATGCTCAGTCACACTTTTGCATTGTGATCTCATGATGTCACGATGCATTTTTACACCCCTTGTCAGAAATTAACTTTCATAATTTTTGGAGACACTAAATGTTGAAAAAAAGGGTTATTTTAATCATATACATAAATACATTTTACAACATTATAAAAATGGTCCATGATCTTACCTTACAAGTCTTTACACAAAATATAATACAGCTTACAGAGAAGTACTTCAAGTGGTAAACATTATAATGGTCAAAGGCGCTACTTTGATATACAGTACATCAGGACACAGATTTATAATCATTCGTCTGTGTTAACATGAAGAGCCCTACTTTAAATATTTGCAAACAGGCTAATGAATTAATATATTACAATCCAGTTCACCTGCATTAGAACATAAACATCTATCTTCCTCATAAGAGAAAAGCAATGATTTTGCTTGGACCCCTTTGAACTGCACAGTTCATTCAGTTACAGGAATATTCCAACATTTAAAAAACAAGCTCTATCTGCCGCTTCTGTTGCATATGTGATGGTATATGATGGACAGGTGCTGGAGCATCGAACTTCTGGCATCTGCTAAAAGCATGTCGACAAGTTATCTGTTCTTTTCTAAGTGCGGGGGAATTACTGTCGTATGCTGCAGATGAAGCAGGTAGAAAAACATTAGAATATTCCTTTAAGCAGCTGCACAGACGTCTCTTCAGGGCTGGAACTGGTAAACATTGACCCCTAACAACCATCAGTGGTAGATTTTGGCATAGATTCTACACTCTTATGGCCTTCTTGCTGCAGACTTCACTCTGGGGCTGTGCTGAGGCGGCCTCAAGTTAACTGGACATTCTCTGAGGTTTACAGTACCAAATACCCCAGAGAGCTTCTCAAGGACAACCACATTCCTGTTGATCACAATGTTTTGGAGACAGCCAACATAGGATTCAGCAACAGGGAGGGAGGACTTGAGATGATCTGAAAAACAGGAAAAAAGATGACTTTCACATGATACTTCAGCTAAAAATCCAGTTTACAGACTTTTCCCCTTTTACTCAAAATGCAGTTGATCAGCCAACACGTTTGTCTGAAGTTTGCTTCTTTAATAGAGCTAACATGTAATAGCTTTTGGCCAAACATGGACAAAAGATCATTGCATAGCTAAAAATAGTTGTAACAGCCATCTTGAAGCCTGCATTTTGTGTTTTTGTCCATTTTTATAGATCAGCATGTCATACAGTGTAAAAACCATATAAGCAAGTCTGTTTGTGATTACTTAACGTCTTAATGTGCTTTAATGTTTTTAATGTGCTATTTGGTATTGGCGGAACACTTTAGCTATTATTTTAAGAATATAATAACAGAAATGTTCTTTTAGCCTAAAATTATGTTGCAAAGAAAGATATAAAATGTAGCTAAAAATATGTATGAGCCTGAGGTCATCCATGCCCAATGCAAAGCGTCAGCTAGAGGGGTATAAAGTCCCCCAGCATTGGGCTGTGGAGCAGTGGAAGTGTTGTCCCTGAAGTGATGAAGCTCCATCCAATACCTCACTAATGTACAGAACCCTGCTTGTGACATCCTGTATAAATTAAAACAATGTGTGGCCACAACTTAGTAAGGCATGAGAACAAGATAATTAAGTTGTGGCTATGACTTAGTAAGGCGTAGAAACAGGAGCCACGATTTGGTAAGGGATGAGAATGAGATGATTAAGCCTTGACCACAGCTTAAAAGGGTATGATCTCATTCCCATGCCTTACTAAGTTGTGGCCTCATCTTAATTATCTCGTTCCCACACCTTACTAAGTCATGGTCACGCATTAGGATCTCATTCTCATGCGTGAATACGGCATGGTCATGCATTATTTTTATTTACATAGGATGTCACCAGCAGGGCTCTTGTGATTGAATGCAATCAAATCCTCACAGCAATGTCCCAGCATCTAATGTAAAGCCATACCAGAAGAGTAAAGACTGTTACTCCAGCACAGGGGCTCAAACTCCCTAATAATACCCTTGATTTTAGAAGATGCTTTGGATAAGCAAGTGTCTACAAACTTTTGGACATGTATGATCTAGAGATACTTAAAAAGAGCCTAATCTGTGATAAACTTCAATGTTCTGTGTATCATACTGTACCTGGAACTCCGCCTACATAAACAGGATGAGTG
The DNA here is from genome assembly GCF_904425465.1 of Colossoma macropomum. Lineage (NCBI taxonomy): Eukaryota > Metazoa > Chordata > Actinopteri > Characiformes > Serrasalmidae > Colossoma > Colossoma macropomum. The sequence continues at coordinate 10,305,047 of NW_023494805.1, forward strand.
TCCTGGGTGGGGGAAGAAGAGCTCGGGCCTATGGTGTAATTGCCCTCTGTGTCTACATGCATCTCCACCACGTTGTTGCGCTGGATAACTGATGCAGAGGAAGAACAATCAAACCCAACATCTACACACTGAGTAAAACATGGTAAAGGAAAGTCTCAAAGATGCTATGTAAGAACGTTGCTTTGCATCAGCTGCATTGTGTGGTTTTGTTACTTCAAGAAAAGATCCATCTGCAGATAAGGCAACACATACCTGCTATCCTGTGGAACACCCCGTCACACAGAGGCTGTTTCAGCTGCACAACTACACTGAATTTACCCCCTCCGTTGTTCACCTGTGCCACCACCTGGAAATGCAACAGACTAAAGGTTAGCTCTATGTACTCAGCTTCAGACTTCTCTCTCCTTTATCACTTAACATTATCACTTAATTTCATCTTTTCGTAATATGAGACTACTGATGTTTATCAAAACAACCAAAATTCTATATTTGATTGTAAATAAAAGCATGGACGCTGTTAAATGTTCCTTTGCTGTAAACTATTTCATCACTTTAGACCAATCAGAACAAATACTAAATGTAGTTGTTGGACATGAAATGGTCAACTTCCCTTTCTATCCTATCATCCCATAAAGAAGCAGAAGTATATATGGTAAACATTGTAACGGTCAAAGACACTTAAAGTGACACAGAGTGATACAAATCCATCAGTTTCACATGTGTTAATATAAAGTGAATGAACTCTTACAAATGTATCTGATGATGTGGCACGTCATTAAAAATAAATGGCATTTCTGTAATTATCAGAGCTGTTTTGATGTTCACATACACTGGTAGAAATAAAAGTGCTGTGCAGGTACATTTTTCATTCATAAAGGAACAAACAGTGTAAATGTGCCCTCAAAGGTAAACAGTCCAACTGTGCCCCCTAAATCAGTTTCCCAGGTGAAAAGTACAGATTTGTACCTTTTCATTACCGAATGTTTTAAAACAGAACAATAAAATAAAAAGCCTGGAGACGAGACGGGGTGTGTGGAGTCAATACAACTTAGAAAATATAATTTTAATGGATTATGGCACAATTATGTTCCCTGATTAAAGGGACTGAGATGTACCCTTGAAGGTAGCACCCCAGGGACAGTTTAGGACCTTTATTTGCATGTCATTAAAAGTAAATGGCATTTCTGTAATCATCAGAGCTGTTTTGGTGAGACCATTTTGTCATTGGAATTAGGTCAGCCAAACCCACTACCAGCTTCACCGAGGACTGAATACCCTCACCTCTCCTCTCCTCATGAACACAGTGAGATGGTTTTGTTTTCCCACATGCAGCAGGAGGGCGCTCTGCTTACTGGGCCGCAACTCGAACACCAGCTCGAAGCTCTGACCCACGACAAATGACTCATCTGGACAAAGAGATTCAGAAGACCAGCGTTAAAAGAATCTAAGACTATGAGTCACGACCAACTCATTGTTGATTTTTCAGGGCGTATTAAAATAGATCTTTGTATGCTTACACACTAACACTTAATAATTGCTTAATTACTAACACAAATCCAATAACCTACTATTTCTTGTATAAGCCTAAGTTGCTTAGATAAATCTACCAAAGATCAGTTAATCAAGCTATGTCCTTTAGATTGAAGAGTGTTTTGTCCAAAAAGCTTAAAGCATTCTTAGTGGTTTATTAACTCATATTTTTCTAATTTATGAATATAATGCTCTTTGCCAAATGTTAAGTTAACTGTTAGGTTTGAATGCATTTTGCATGTTTTTGTTATTCTCACCATGATGGTGTTTTGTGTTCAGGTTTACCAGCTCAGCCTGGAGCCATAAATGCTAACAGAATGGCAAACATGTTATAACATTGTTATTAGAGTTTTCAGAAATAATTGATTCCAGTCTTATCTAAGCCTTTTCTTTGTTACTGTACAAAACAGTCCCTTTAATACAGTGGAGTTGTTTTAACTGATGCCAATACGTTACATAAGATTAACCTGATTCAAGTTCACTTAACTAGTTCAAGAGTAAGCAGAACTTGAAAAAGTAGCGTTCTGCCAGCTGAGTGGACACCAGTTATGATTACTGAGCTGTTTGAGTTAACCTTACTTGCTGCAGATGTGGCTCACTGAATATCAGCTAACAGGTATCAGTAACTATAACTCATATATAGTTATTTAAGATTGAAATCGTAAAGTAACTTTACTTCATTGTTTTCAAAGCAATAGGTTTGCAGGAATTTCAACTCATTTAAGTTTACAAATTTTTTTTATCAGATTTTTTGAATTAATAGCAAAACAAAGGATACATTTCTGTGCTCCTTCAAGTAACTATTGTGTAGATTCTTGACTCTTGTAAGATTGTTGAACAGATTTTTTCTGTGCTTATCACATCTGATAGAAGTTGAAGGAGAGGGGTTTGAACAATTCTCTTATTTTGAGTGGTTATCTTATATGTGCACTGCTGAAGGCTTGATGCCAAGTTACACATAGTTTATGATGCCAAATTTTATCTGTTATAAAATTGTTATAATACTATTATAAATAGAATGTTACCTACTATAAATAGTACTGCTACAATACTGTTATAAATAGAATTTTACCTATTATAAACAGTGCTGTTATAACAGTATTAAAAACATATGTTTCACCTATTATGAATAATACTGTTGTACCAGTATAATAAACCAAAAAATGACCTATTATAAATAGTACTGCTGTAACAATATTTTGAATAGACTAATTTTGCCTATGAAAAACAGTACCATTATAACAGCATTATAAACAGAAGAATTTCACCTATTAGTTAGCATGTTTATAACAGTGTTAAAGAGAATAATGTCACTTCTAATAAATAATGCTGTAATAATAGTATTAAATGTATTAAAGAATACTTTCACCTATATAAATAGTACTGTTATAAGAACAGTGCATTATAATAGTTTTAGTATAATAGTTGAACTATATTATAGATAGAATAATTTCATCTATTATAAATAGTTCGTCCAGGACTCACCAACAATAACATAAGCTCCATGTCCTGAGAAGTAGGCCCCACTCTCTGTTGGCCCCTCAAAACACGGACCCACACCACGATTCACCGTTGCTGCCACCATCGGTGAGCCATTCATTTTGAAATTGCGAATACAGCCAATCACTCCATGCTCAGGCAGTCTCTTCTCCTGGAAATCAGTCCAAGTCATTAACCTGAACTGTTTGCATCTCCTTCAACTGAATATCACACACTGCTGATCAAATATCTGTTAAATTATAGATTTAAATAAACGCAATATTATTTTCATTATAACTTCATTCTCAGTGCTGTATAGCTTTCTTATATTAGTACCATCAGCATCACTACTGATCAGTTTTGGACACATTTAAAATTTCTGACACTGTTTCACAGCTTCCTACCTGGTATTTGAAAGCTAAAGGTTACACAGTACTGACATCATATCATTTTATACACAGATCTGAAACAAACTTTATGCAGTTTTATATGAGCACCTGAATTCCACACTCTGGTAGGTTTTCTCCACTGCAGTCAGCTTTTCTTATCAGTTTCTTGAATCACTAACACAGAAATGTCAGTCAGTGTAGAATTACCTTCAGAACCTTGTGTGTGGACGGTGGAGGAGTGCCCAGGTAAATGGCTGAGCTCAGCTGGATTGAAGAACCCTCTCTAGGATTCAGTTCGCCATCCTTTGCCCTCAGACCATCAATCACCAGACGGAACTTGCGCTTCTCCAGGCTCAGAGTTACCTACAGAGCAAAGCAGACCATGAGGAACCATTGACTTCAGTATGATTTTATTTAGACATGCACAGCCTAATCTGACTGATATAAATATATCCTTGCCTCAGATTGTCTTGGTCATAGACAGAGCAGAGGTGCAATGCCCAGGTCATTTGACCTCTCAATTCCAAGGTAGATAGACATATACAGTGGTCCCAAAATGTGTTTTGTGCCATACTTAAAAATATATTAGGTTCACTGTACAAGGATACAAAATGTTAAATCAAGAAGCCATTATTTTAAATAGACCATTCAAAGACTGCTAATTTTTATTGCATTCTTTTAATACGTCACTGTCTTTGCAATCTAGTTGGAATTCTTCTCCAGGCTTTCTCCACACAAAGAGTACCAATATTTCATGATGTGACCTTAAGAATTTCATTATAGCATACCAGTGGTTAAAGTGTCCAAATATTTTAGGGCCATTGTACAAAGAAAGAAAAATAGAAAAAAACTGCAAAGTTATAGCAACAAAAAAGGACAGTTCAAATCAAGAATATACATTTTTATGAGATTTTAAAATGTACATGACTATTAAAAGACACTGAACAACATCTAATATAAAACTTTAGAAAATTTTAAATAAACCAACAAAGATATGAAAAAATAACTCACAAACCAGTCTACACTAACCGTGTGCCACTTTCCATCGTTGTACTTATCCCTGTTTAAGATCTCTCTCTGGCTTCCAATAGAAAAGCGGATTCTTCCCTTGGAAACGTAAAGAGCCACGTGGTAGTTGTCCTGCTCAGCTGGAATGTAGAACAGCAGCCCCTCTGCTGACCTCGTCTTAATGTCTAAAGAGAAATAGGGCCTGCGGAGCAAACCATTACAGCAGTCCATTAGAGTCCCTGAGCAGACTTATATTCCAAACAAGGCAAATCATGACTTATAAACAAAATAAAAATGATCTAAAGTAGGGAAAGGTAGATATTAACATCAGAAAAGTGCATTTTCTGAAGAAAATATAGAGGGGTTGCACAGTTTGAGCAGTTCTCTGGTGCTACTGCTGTGTTGCTAGATGACACTTTAGGATGTTGCTAAGCAGTTCATATGTTACTCCAGATGGTTGCTATGTGGTTGCTGTAGGACTGAAAGTGGGTGCTAGGTTGTTGCTAGCGTATTGCTAGGCCAAACAGTTGCTATGTTATTCTGGGTGGTTGCTAAGTTGTTGCTAGGTGGTTCATATGTTACTCCAGGTGGGTGATAGGGGGTTGTTAGGTGGTTGCTATGACATCCCAAGCAGTTGCTACAGTGTTGCTAGTTTTCTTGTGTCATGTTCACATTTTTGTGCATTTTGCAATTCATTCCAATGGGAAAAAAATCCAACTTTGAACAGTTGCTAAGCCTTATGTCCAGTCAAAAAGCTTTACACAAGCACACCTCTCACAATGAACTGAACATTTTGGAGTTGGTTTGATATCATGAAAACTGCAAGACAAGTTAGTCGGCAAAAAATCAAGCAGAATAAAAGAAAGAGGAAGAACATAAATCGATTGACAATAGTGTTGGGAACCGAGCAATCACTAATAACAGGGTCTTGACCAGTTACTGATGTTTATGCAGACATTTGCAGATCAACGACATACAAGCTAAGAAACAAGGCATTAGACATTATCTGTATCAGTTATGCCTGTTTAAGTGAAAATGGACAGTGGACTCACATGTTGGTGAGAGTTGTGGAGGGGACGATGTAGCTCAGACTGCTGGAGGCACCTGCCAGGTGAAAGGAATGTGTGATAGGAGTGGGAGTGAAACAGTCGGAGCCTTCGTCCACTTTCACATCTTCTCTGCCATTCTACACAAGAAACATACACAAGTGAACTGCAGGGTCATTCCGATGCTACATGCAGCGTTCTCTCTGAAGGGCACCACGGCCTCCTTTGATTCTGTTGCGAAAGATTCAGTTTATCTGTATAGCACTTTTTACAGACACACAGCAGCTTTACAGAAATCCAGGTCCAACAGACAGTTACACTGTTTACTGAGACTTATGTTACTGGAAACCCATCCATCATTTAGTGCATAAAACTGTCTTGCTTTCTGAGTGGTGGAACTGTCAGAGAACCAGAGGAGCACTGTGTGTTTCCGAAGCTCTGCTTGAAGGGAAATTTCACAATTTTTCCAAATTTCTACACAATTAAACCATTGACATGTAAACAAAGCCGCACTTTGATGCGGTTTGATGAAAAATGGTTTGTTAAGAAACCCAGGCTTCTTTACAGTGGTGGTGATAGGAACCAGGGGTCACAACATAAATATAGCCATTTTATTTGTTATTAAAAACCACCAGTAGCCCTAAACGTGGCTTCTGAGTTTTTCTATGTAAATAGTGGTAAATATAATGAAAAAACAGCTCAGATTATATATATGAAGTTCTCTCAAAAAATATATGAAGTCACCTCAAAATTATCATTTTGGAGATACAAGGTTTTGTTGATGTATAAATTTAAATTCTGCCAAACATTCTCATAAAAATTGCCAAAAAAGTTTGTGATGGTTCCAGAAAGAACTCTTAAAATGGTACAGAACGTTTTCATTATGTGAAACCTTTAAAGGGTTTCTCACACATTTATTTGGTTCACTAACTACCAAAAGTGGTTCTTCTATGGCTCTACTCAAAGAACATTGGTACTATATAGAGCCAGGAATGCTTAAACAACCATTTGCATGCTGAAATGGTTCTTTGCGTGGTGAAATGTTCTTCAGATTGATGGAGAATGTGTTGTATATGGCTATATAGCACCAATAAAGGGTTCTGCTATTGTTACAAGCTTGACATAACAATAGAAGAACCGTTTTTGGTGCTATATAGAACCATTTTCAAATAGGTTCTATAAAGAACCATGTACAACACATTCTCCATCATCTGAAGAACCATTTCACCATGGAAACAAGCATTTCTGCTTGAAAAAATGGTTCTTCGAGTGTTCATGGTGCTATACAGCACCACTGTCTTTACTAAAGAACCCTTAAAGAACAATGATAACTGACGTAAACTTACATGAACAATAACAAACCCTTATTCCACAAATTCACTGTCACTGGTAGAGTTAAGTGTTAAGACAACTGACTCTTGTTTGGAATAAGCCTAATGCAACAATCGCTTTCCCTAAAGTTTTCTGGTATCCATGGTGATCAGGGGACAGTCGTGAGCACTCCACCCAGACCACTGCACTTCTAACATTTTGCCAGAAATTCATCCCTCTGAAACACTAGTCTCAGCTTTCAAATAATGAATTATACAGATTTACTGCTTAATTTATAAACAACCTAAACCAAAAATTAATCAAAGCATAAATTGCATAAATGTTCACCTGCTGGAAATCCCAAATCACGAATGCATTCTGAGCAAAAAGCTTTTCTCTTCTAAGTAAAAGAAAACGTGAAAAATAATGTTTGTGGTTATCGACTGTATATTAGAAAATTCCTTTAATGTTTTCCACTTTACTCAGCACGGCTCTCCTTCCTCTACCTTATAGTACATACAGTCATCTGCAAAAGTTTGGGTTACCCCTGGTCAAATTAGCCTACATGTTGTGTTGATTTCCTAAGTGAAAATAAGTGAACACATCCTCTACTGAGAACAGCAAAACGTCATTTGACTAAGGGGTGTTCAAACTTTTGCATATGAGTTTTGCATTTGCATATACTTTGTGACATTGGCTCTGAGAAAGGCACGGTATGTAATAAACCTTTACTACTGTTCAAACCTTTGGAATCCCCATTTTAAATAAAATAAAACCATTTTTATTATTATTATTATTATTTTTTTTTGCAGATATATGTAGAAAACTGTTCTAATACTTTACAACCTAATTGGCTTCAAATAATTAGAAAGTAGTTATGAACCAAGCTTTGGCTGACTCTGTATTAACTGAAAAAGCTGTATACCATTGAAAATGTTATACATATAAATATAAATATAAATATCCTAGTATCAAAGCCATACAACTGGACCTTAATAAAGTAATAATAAAATGAATATTCACAATATGGTAAAATTGAAGGTATCTACCTTGACAGTAAGTTGTAAATACATACATGTAATAAAACCTTTGCATGTAATTCATGGTCTCTATATAATATCCAATTATTATGGAAAATTTGACTAATATGCTAAGTTATTCCAGACCTTGGAACAGTAATGTATTGTTATTACTACAGCATTGTTTTTGGAAAACTAGGCCCATGATAAATACATTGTTTTTTACTTCTGATTCTGAACCAGTGACTAACACACACACTGTATCTATGGGATGAATGAGTCTGTGGACAGAACGCAAATGTATTTAGTTTTACTAAGACTGCACCTGTCCCATATCTTCATAAAATGCAGCCTAGATCTCTCTGATGATCTAATTTGTACAGAATGAACACTCTTTGCTTCAGTTTGTGCACCGAAAGTTTTTATGTGGTTTGTAGATGTAATCACAGATTACTTTTTGCCCTTGAAGGAGACCCATGATACAGTACTGTGCGACAATGCTTACATTTATTTAATTTCCAGTCAAAATGGCCATTAAGTAAAACTGACCAATGATCTCAGGTGTCCAGTTTTGGTGCTCTAATGCAAATATTTTTTTGTGTGCTTTTCTCAGTGAGGGCTTCTTGACAGCTACTCATGCTTTCAGACTCATAGCGCTGAGTTGTCTTCTCACAGTGGAAGGATGGACAGAAACACCTGTGGATTTTTTCGCGTCTTTCAACTGACTTTCCCCTTTTTTTATACAAGTGGTTTATGTTATATTTAATCTCCTCAAAAATATCTCTTAAGCCATTTTAGATGCACGTAAGAAATTTCTATGAATTTGGTGCACAAGTTTTCTTTTTTTATTTGGGAAGGTTTTCTGAAATTAACACAGAGTCAAAGTTCTACATACAGGGTCACACATATACATACACCAACTTGGATTACTAATTCAGTGGTGGTGAAAGTTTCAAAATGTCTTAACTTGCCAAGGTCAAGGCCTCTTAACTTACTGTCAGTAATCATGATTGATTACAGCTGGTAGCTTCTCTGTGCCCCAATAAAAAGGGTTTATTTGACAGCACTCATTGGATTGACCAAAACAGAGTAAAATGGATGTCAGTGTTGAGCTTACACAAGTCAGGAATGTCTCTCAGGGCCATTTCTAAACAACTGCAGATTCCAAGACCATCATTTCAAACAATTGTGAGTAAGTACAGGTTATTGGGAGGTGTAGCCACTTTGCCAGTCACCCTCAGCTCAGAGGAAATTGGTTCAGAGGGTCAGGACCCCCCAAAAAACACCAAAGCACAGGCCTGCCATTAACTGGAAGCTGCTGGAATAGCAGTGTCACTGTGTACAGTCAAGCTAGTTTTCTATCGCAATGGACTAAGAGGCTGCCATCCAAGAAAGAAGCCCCTGCTCCAAAATTGACACCTTCAAGCTTGAGTAAAATTTGCAGCTGACCACATGGACAAAGAAAAAGCCTTCTGGAGGAAAGTTTTATGGTCAGATAAGGCAAAGATTGAGTTGTTTGGCCACAGTGAAAAGAGGAAAGTTCAGGCATTCATCCCCAAGAACATTGCACCACTTGTTAAGCATGGTGGCGGTAGCATCATGCTCTGGGGTGTTTTGCTGCCAGTGGAACTGATACACTGCACACAGTGGATGGAATAATGAAGAAGGAGGTCTATCTCAGAATTCTTCAACAGAACCTCAAACCATCAGCTAGATGATTAAAACTTGGGCCCAATTGGTTGTTTCAACAGGACAATGACCCCAAACACACATCAAAGCTGCTTCCAGAAAAGTTCTACTTCCAGAATTCTGCTAGAAGCAGCTTATTGATGGCTACCAAAAGCAGCTGGTTAATGTACATCTTGCTAAGGGACATTTAACCAAATATTAGGTGTGCTGTATGTACATTTTTACCCTGTATGTATAATTTATATATTTTAAACAAATATTAAAACTTGTGCACCAAATTCATGTTTTTTTTTTTTATTAAAGATGTATGTTGTACACTGACTCTGCCCCAGAAAAAGAACAGCTCAAAGAAATCACTGAAAGCCCAATATGGTCATGATATTCACGTCCATGATGAATGTATGTAAATTTCTGACCACAACTGTATTACATTACACTTAGGATTCTGTGTAACGAGCCAAAACATCATGATCACTCACAGATGAAGTGAACAGTGTTAAGGTCTGGGATATAGTAGACCATAAGTGAACAGTCGGTTCTCACAGTTGATATGTTGGATGTGGGAGAAATAGGCAGACGTGAAGACCTGAGCGACTTTGACAAGGGTCAAACTGTCATGGCCAGAGGAGTAGGTCAGAGCATGTCCAAAACGGCAGGGCTTGTGAGGTGCTCGCAGTCAGCAGTGGCGAGTATCTACAGACAGTGATCCGAAGAGGGACGAACCACAAACCAGGGACAAAAGAGCTACTGCAACACAAGTTACAGAAATTTTTACTTATGGTTACGGGAGAAATGCGTCACACCACACAGTTCATCACACTCTGCTGCGTATGGGCCTGCATAGCTTCAGACTGGACAGAGTACACCTGCTAACTTCGAAAGCACCTAAAACAAGAACAAGAGCATCAACACTGGACCTTGGTGCAATGGAAGAAGGTTGCTTGGTCAAATGAGTCCCATTTCCTGGGGACTGTACTGTGATTAGTACACTGTTTATCTAGAGATGTGATGGCACCAGGATGCGCTGTGAGAAGATGATGAGCTCTGCTGGTAAACCCTGGCTCTGGCTATTCATGTGGACATCAATTCGACACAAGCCTTCTACCTCAACATCAATACAGACCAGGTACACCTCTCATGGCAGTGGCCTCTTTCAGCAGGATAGTGCGTTCTGCTATACTGCACACATTGTTTGGGAATGGTTTAAGGAACATGATGAGTTCAAGGTGTTTCCTCGGCCTCCAAATTCCTCAGATTTCAATCTGATCAAGCATCTGTGGGATGTGCTGGAACAAGTTCGATCCCTGGCAGCTCCACCTCGCAACTCACAAGACTTAAAGGATCTGCATCTAATGTCTTGGTGCCAGATATCACAGGGCAACCTTAGAGGTCTTGTAGAGTCCATTTGGCAGGTGGGCATAATGTTTTGGCTAATCTGTGTATGTTTCTGTTTTTTTACACTGAAAAATTAATAACTTGTACTTAATGGCTGTTTTGACTGGAAATGATATTAAACGAAAGGGTGGTCTTTGACTTTTGCACGGTACTGTACATAAAGTGGCATTTCTTATGAGCAAGTGTAGTAAGCACCATGTGTTATTAGGCATGATTTAACATGAACTACTAATACCCTCAACAGTTATCTTTAAAAGCATGTTTAAAGATCTTTAACCTTATGCAAGACTGTAATATGGTAATAGATATACAAGTACTATCATAAAGGTTTTTACAGATGTATACTTGGACTACGTGTTTGAGGATCTTAAGTTCCAATATTAAAATGCAACAAAGCAATAATAACTTTAAATAAAATCATATTGCATATTTTGCTCCTATTAACTATGTTGGCACTGTATTCCAGAATATAAACAGAATATAATGCAATATATCTTCAACATATTAATGTTTTGTAAAAGGGTTCAGAGAGTGTAAAAGCCACACCGTGTAAAAGTCATGAGTGTGCAGGTGCAGTAATACTGAAGATTCCTGAGGTCCCTTTATGCACCACAGCCATTAAGATTAATAACTTGGCAAACTCATAGCTGGCTCCAGTTGATTTAATCTTGGTCCAAATCCCTCAGAGGTACTTCAAAATCACAGCTTTTCCCAAACATTCCATCATATTTTAAACACTCTCTCTAACGGCACTGATGATCCTCACATGTAGCCTTTGGAAGAGCACAGCCTGAATGGTTTTTGCAATTCAACGTTTGCAAAAACAATGATTGACACGCCTCTCAGTCAATTGCAACTCTCTATAAATGTTCCTTCTTCCCTCAAATGAAGGAAAAACGGCAATTTCTTAAAACAAACCTGCAGTGAGAACAGTGGCGGCAGTAAATTAGTCAGAATCCTTAGACTAAGAAAGGAAATGTGAAGAATGTACGATATCGGACACATGCTGTCCCGATCATCTGGATGATGGGGATGCTTTTATTTCATTCCTGAAGCTGAAAAAGTTTTGGATTAAGCTATAAGGAGAACCACACTAACAGATCAGTGTCATAACCAAGCTAAACTTTATCTGTTACTGTTTTTGCATGATGATGTATAAGAAATATTAATGCACTTGTACACGTGCCATTCTTTGTATGTTTGCTGATCTAACATTGCTCTGACTGACTACAGTGTTAGCTTTAGCATTAAGGGGTAGCTTCCACTGATAGCACAACTTCTCCTTATTAGACACGAAAACCTGCAGCCTTGACTTCATTTTTTCTCTGGTTTGATTCAGGTACACATGGCTTCCAGAACCATTTTCGTTTGGTTTAAATTAGACTCACATGCATATTTTCAAACAGGTACACCCTCTGTGCAAAATAGTGATATAAATAAAATATAATGTTTTTTTTACTGATGGTCTGGTCACAGTCTAGATTTACACCTTGTAGAGAATATCTGGTCTTACATTAAACACAAACTAGATCTGCATTGTTTTTCAACTGTTCAAAGCCATCAGTGCTGAGTGGAACAATAGAAACTCTTTCTGTAAAAGACTGTTGATCAGTTTACCCAGAAGACCCCAATATTTAAAGAAATCAAAGGGAACAGCGATCTACACTAATTAAGTTTATCTATTTGCTTAATGATTTGAAGTTGAGACTATTCAAAATCGTAATGTTTTGCCATTTTGGGCTTGGTCTATGTTGTTAAGCCAGTTTATTCTTGAAAAAAATTTGCTTCAAATGTACTCCTGTGTGCTTCTAAATGTTCCTTTTGGCCACTGCTTTAACTTTTTAGTCTGTTAGCACAACTGCTACAGATGCTACAAGGCAGGCTGAACTGAAAGATTGACAGAGCATGTTGCTAACGGTCAACTGGTGGGGAAATTGGTGCAAATGACATAATACTGAGACTGATCTACTACACACCCTGTAACCTTAACACACACCACACCACATACTTGCATCCATATATGCATGCACACACACACACACACACACACACACACACGCACACACACACACACACACGTTCATTTGGTAAGATGTATTGAGAGACATGGATTTTGGGATTATTAGTGTTGTTTGAATGGAAAAGTGAACAGGAACAAATGAGTATTCTGTCTGATTAAGTGAGAACATGGTTAGAAAATTTATTAGTAGCCCTCTATCTGACAGACACAGATACTGAAATTGACAGTGATACAGAAATTGAGAGACTGTGAAAAACTGAAATAAAATAAATGAAAAATGTTTTTTTTTTTCTCTCAATGGTTCTGTCTTCATAAAAAGGTTAGAAATGGCAGAAACATATGTATCTGTGGAAAACATGTTCAATAGTGAAAGCACTGATAAATGTTCATGCAGTAGTCAAATTAGGCATCACAGAGTAGTGGTCTAAGTCGAAACATTTTTATGCAATTGGAGGGCAAGCTGAGCCAAACATCTCCATGTTAGTCCACTCTCTCAGGATTGTCTTCATCTCTGGAAATAAAGTACACAACATACATGTGAGCAGTGCAGCAGTTTCAGTGCAAAGATGGACGGATTCCTCTGAGAATGTTTTTTTTTAGTATGTCTAGAAGACAGATTAATGAATGAAATGACTCAATATTGATAACAGAATGATTAGGCTAAATGCTTTAATAGACTTTCCTTAGCTCAGTTACTGAATGTTAAATACACAGTATGTAGCAGCTGTTCAGAGGTACTGCCTTCATCTACACTAGGTGTGTTCATGTGTTCTTCAGATTAGATGTTGGTGATGTTTCTGTGGTGTTGTGCCAGATATTTGCAGCAGAAAAAGTTTACACAAAAAAGTTAACAAACCTAATAATGAACCTGGACTTGCAGCCATCACATAGCATTACTGTATTGTTTACGTTCACATTAGTAGCATTAGTGCTAAATGATTTAATCAGGGATCAGGATCAGGGATTTAATCATGTATCAATCTTGTGTACACCAGTATGATGTCTAAATCTGCACTGTGTAAATATGTACTATGTTTGAATATGGAGTATATCTAAACCTGGATTATATCTGATCCTGTATTATGTGTAAACCTGTATTATGTCTGAATCTGGATTATGTGTAAACCCGTACTATATATTTGATCCTCTATTATGTGTAAACCCATATTATATCTGTTTCTGTATTATGTGTAAACCTGCATTATATCTGAATCTAGATTATGTGTAAACCTGTACTATGTCTGAATCTGGATTATGTACAAACCTGTACTATGTCTGAATCTGGATAATGTGTAAACCTGTATTATACGTCTGATCCTGTATTATGTGTAAACCTGTATTATGTCTGAGTCTAGATTACATGTTAAACCTGTACTATGTCTGAATCTGGATTACTTTTAAAAATGTATTACGTCTGAATATGAATTATGTGTGAACCTGTATTATAACTGATCCTGTATTCTGTGTTAAGCTGTATTATCTCATCCTGTATTATGTCTAAATCTAGATTACGTGTAAACCTGTATTATGTTTGAATTTGACTAATGTGTAAACCTGTATCATATCTGATTTGTATTCTGTGCAAATCTCTTTTGTATCCAGTCTTGTATTATATTTGAACCCATCTTATATGTAAACCTGTATAAAATCATGATATAATATGTGTCCGTGTAAAGCATAGTTGCCTTTTCTAGAACCCCACAGAGAATGGATTAAAATGGGCAGATGTTTACCTGATTGAGTGTCTGATTGCGGCCGGCCAGCATGTTCTCCGGCGGCCGCGCGGCACTGCACACATCCAGGAGCACGTCTCCATATGGGGTAAATGTACTCAAGTCTTCTGCTTTGTATTCAACATCAGGCCTGCAAAGATACAAATTTCTTTCTTCAATAAAGTATCAATAAGGTTCAATCTAACAGTAACAATAAGAAAGGAAACCACAGCAGTTCAGGACACAAATCATTGAGAATAATCACTGCTGACTGCAGGTAGGCAAGAAAATTCATGTGATTGGTAACCTTCTCATGTAGAGATTGGACAAGCAACCCGTGAAGGTGCCCTTGCCCAAAATGATGTCATTAGATTTGAAGCTGAGTGCAGGGAGTGAGACTGTGGTCTTCTCTCCTTCATCATCTTCATCAACTCGAAACTCGATGCTACAACACAAGAGACAGCAAGATGAATTTGCACTCATCAGATATCAAACTGTGTCCAATGAAGAAAAAAAAAACAGTGTTTTAAAACTGTTAAACAATAAACAGTGTTTATTGATAAAGAACTGAAGGCATGTCATTCCATAACTGGCCTGGGCCTAATCTTATTGCTTCTATATATAGGTACAGGATGTGTTTCCCTACACACTTTCCACATTCCTCACTATTCCCAGTAATTAGAAGAACCTTAACTGAAGCTAACATGGTCAGAACACAGTCTATCAATCAGTAGGTAAATAACCTTTTTAAAGCACAAATTTTTGGTCAATACTTTGAAACATGCATTCACAATTCGTGCAATAACCAGCAGGGGTGATGTTGTTGAACTATTTTTTTTTTTGCTTATGGTTGTACGAGGCCATTATGGACCTGAATATGAATGCACTGTGCATTGGGGAAGACTAAATAGGGTCATTGCACCATGTGTTGTTCAAAAGCACATATTTAAAAAAAACAAAAAAAACACCAATGTCATTACACAGCAATCTGAAAACTATAAAATATGTTTTGAATATTTTGTTCAGTGAGACAGATCACATTTTAGAAATTGGACACTTACTTTTGCCCTTTTTTGACAACAGTCAGATGATGCCATTCTCCATCTTGGTATTGTTTTTTGGATTTCCACACACTGTTTCGGAAAGTCAGCATCACATGACCATCAACCATATCCAGCTGAAGCTCGTTGGCCTACATAAGCGTTTAAAAAGAATGACATTCAGCCTTATAATCACAATAATAACAACGGCATTAATAATAACAATGTATATAATAGTAAAAACTATAATATAAACAAATATTATTGTTCCCAGCAAGTAGTAGTCAGTTGTAGTTGTCATGGGTTTGAGAAGTATTACAACTAGGACAATCATATCTATCAGTAAACCAATGCCTAACTAAAATGAAATTAAAATGTAATTTTTGATTGTATCTGCCAAAATCATGAGTACCTAGAACTGGTATCGGTATCGCCCGCAAAACTATAGTTTGATATGGGTCGTCCTGGATATGTATGCATATGAATATGTATTTGTGTATGAGTTTGTGCATGTGTACTGCAGACAGAGACTGAGAGCTGCTTGAAAAAGAAACTAACATCCTGTTTGTTCTGCAGCAGAAGGCCTTTTTTCTCTGTGCTTCTGAAGCCGATGGACAGGACCACATCGTTAGACAGATCAAAGCCTGCGGGTGGGGTTTCCAAGGAACTGCCCGCACTGAACTCTGCCTTCCGAGTGTTCTGCAAAACACCACCACGGTGAAAACCCAAAAATGCACAGGTTACCTCCACCTGTTCTACCACAACAGTAAAGTTCCTGTTCGTAAGAGCTACACATATATACATGGTCAAAATGTTTTATTTTGGTAAAGACATATCAAAGAATCGGATGCTAGATTCACAAAAAGCTAATATTTTGGCATAAAGAATAAATTATCTTCTATAGACATATTTAAGAAGACTTTTTGTAACTTTCTTCCCCTCACCAGCAATTCTGGGTTACAGCCTCGCCCGACGCCCACTCGCTCAAGAACATTTGGAGTTCTGCCACCGGCACTCAAGCCGTATACACAGCCCTTCAGAGGCAGCACTGTGATGTTGTCTCTGTGAGGGGATTCAAGTATACCAACGCCAAGTTAGTAACACAAAACTGGAATGAGTTTTGCCAGCAAATGGACAAGATACAATTAATCTTAAGCATATTTGAACCTTTTTTATTTCTTCTTTTAGAAAATAGTCTCGCTTTAGGACAGCGGTCAGCAACACTGGTCCTGGAGATCTACCTTTCTACAGAGTCTAGTTCCAAACACAATCTGCCACACCTGCTCCAGCTAATTAACTTCTTCAGAGCTTCCTGATTGGCTGGATTAGAAGCATCAGTGTTATACTCTTAAAAAAAGATGGTTCTTCAAGGGTTCTTTTGGAAAGTAAATGGTTCTACATAGAAGCATATACACTCAAAGAACCCCATTGCATGATTTAAAGGTTCTCTGCATGGTGAAAGCATTCTTCAGATTGATGGAGAACGTACAGTAGATGGTTCTATATAGAACCTTTTTGAAAAGGGTTCTATATAGCACCAAAAAGGGTTCTGCAAGTGTCAAGCATGTTACAATAGAAGAACCCTTTTTGGTGCTATACAGAACCATCTACAGCACATTCTCCATCAGTCTGGAGAACACTTGCACAATGCAAAGAACCCTTTAATCATGCAAAGGGTTCTTTGAGTGTTTCTGAGTGTTCAAAGGAAATGGTTCTATATGGAACCATTTTCTTTGCTAAAGAACCCTTGAAGAACCACCTTTTTTAAGTGTGTAGGTAAGAGTGAGGGTTGCATGTTAGATGCAGGTTGGAACTTAACTCTGCAGGAAAGACGATCTCCAAAGGGGAGCTGGTGACCACTGCTCTAGGGCAAGTACTTTATTATCATATTAAATAAATATCATATATAAATATCTGTCTAAATAAATAATAAGTTCAACAGCATTGTTTATCACAGATTTGTGTTATATGCTTTATCATACATAGACTGTATGTCGGGACACCACTTCTGGTCAATTTACCTATTTTAAGGTGCACTTAATGCAGATGTAGACATTCATTTGTACACACAGCAGTATACTGTCCACAGAAAAGCACTGACCAATAGAATGGGACATTTTGGAGAAGCCAATGACAAGCATTAGTTAAAGGGGTATAAAGCTGGCTAACATTGGGCTGTGGAGCAGTGGAACTGTGTTTGTTTTTGGGGATGAGTTGGAGTGGCGTTTGTGATTCAGAGCTAATCATCATCAGTACCTTACCTCACAAATGCTCTTGTGGCTGAATCTAATCAAATCCTGGAAGAGCAGGAGTCTACAAACCTTTGGACATGTAATGCAGGATAGAAATAATAAAAAAAAATACACACCTCTCTCTTAGATCCTTAGGAAGGCCTCCAATGTAGTAGCTGTCAAATGTTTGTGGAGTGTATGGAAAAACCAAGACCTCCGCTGTATTCATACGGACCCTTATTCTTCCCTCGGAACTTTGGAAAATGACCTTCAGGTCCCCATTCTAAAGAAATGAAAAAAACAAAGAACAACAGTTTACAAACAGCAGATTTGGAACTAAACCCAGAACACTGACTGTACAGAATAACTCAAAAGTTTTAATTGCTTAACACACAACTTCTTTTCCTTTGGTGAGAGAAGAAGTGGAGCTCAGTAAAAGTGTCAGCCTGAGCAACCTGACGATATCAACGCCACAGTGTTTGCAATCTTGACCTCTGATGTTATTTTTCCATCATGACACTGAGTGTGTTTACATGCACTCAATAATCCGATCATAATCGGATTTCTGCAGTTATCCGATTATTCAAAGGGTCTTGTAAACACCATACTCCGATCTAGATATCCAATTAAGAAATCCGATAAAGAGAGCTGGAGTTTAGCTCAGTAATCAGATTTCTCAGTGCATGTAAATTCTTACTCTGATTTCTTTAGAATTTCTCAGCCTGTGAATGTGCAGAACAGACTGCTGTACTGGAAATAAACAGGCAGCGTTACCGCGAGATGCAGCAAAACACTTTTGGAGCGACGCTGAAACCAACTACATGCTTGACGAAATGAAGGATTTGAATATTCTTCATCTTATAGATGATGTATGTTCATATTTTCAGGTAAAGTGGTTCGACGTTTAAAGTCACGGTATGCAGTTTGAGTTTTACATTTTTTTTTTACAGGTTTACGTCGTCTTCTGTGAGTTTATTGGCCGGTTGCAAAGCAGAAATCCGATTACTGATTGACTCAGGTAGACCCGGAATTTTCACAACAGTTAGCAGGCATCAGAGGAATCAATGCCACCATGTGAACAAATCATAAATACAAATTTATAAAGGGGGCAAATAGTTTTTTTGTTTTTGAGCTTGTTTTGGAAATAAACAATAATATTGTGCACCAGGATATTAATACAGAAAACTGAGCACTGCTTTATGACACATTTGATTAATATAATAACTGTCCGTTGACTCTGTAAGCTGATGATCTGTAAAATTCGGGTCAGACTTTTTACATCTCTTTCATGAACACACTGCATTCTAGTGCTGAAAGACTACTTGTTTTTATATTGAAATAGCAAATTAGAAGAGTGCAAATTTGTTCACAAATTGATATTGACATCTTACATTATCCATTGCTGTCTTAAGTTTTAAGAGGAAAAATGTAACCCAATAAAGCAATGCTCATGAATGGTCTGGACCTGCACTGCACTGGCAAAAAAACAGCTGGAGTTCAATTTATAGAAAACACTTACTTTTAAATTGCAATCACAATATTGGTCAGAAAAAATGCTATTAAATGCTATTAAACAGTTTCTCCAAACTGTCCAACCCTACTCTATTGCATCACTTGCTTGCTGGTAGATGGATGAATTTTGGGTAATGTAGCCTTTTAGACCAACACAGAACAATGCTGAGTTTGAAAGGCTCATCCTGTTTACACCACCTGTTAAAATACACTTTAGTCTTGTTTTTTTTTCCTTTCTACTCCACATGTACTGGTCTTAAACCGTTTCAAATGTCTTTCTTTATCCAAAGAAGTGCCCTATACTCTTCAAGACCTAAAGTAGATTTCACAGAATCAGGGATTATAACATGGATTTATCTGGTCTAGATATTTCTTGTTGAGCAATTTTATGACCCATGTTATCTTGCAGTACTGCCAAAGGTTTTTTGTATATGGATTACAGGAAAAACACACCACCCCTTCCATAAGCTTCCACTTTTTTAAGTGAAAAAAAAATCCATTTTTGCATTGAAATGTAGATAAAATCATTAACATTAAGGTAATAATGACTGACAACTCATTAGCTAACCAATGATGCATCTAACATGAAAACGTACCATCATGTGTCTTTAAGACAAATGTCAGCAGTACAAGAGCAGAAAAAGATGCTGAACACAATGTCTCACCAGATCGTGTCTGCTGGTACTTATCACTTCTTTCAGGACCCTAGCACCATCTCTGCCACGCATCACCATATGACCTTTCTCGAGAGTAAGACAGTAAAAGGAGCTCTGCAGGAGAGTAAAATGAGGTGGACTAGTTAGTGAAATGCAGGAAAAAAACGGTGAAATTAAAAGAAAAGTTAATACACTCTTTATAATTGAATACTTATTTAGTCCAGCCCTTAATGACTGCCAGAAAATCCACATTTCTGGTCTATTCAAGTTAAATAAACACCTCAGCTGCTTAAACTGAAACTGGATCAGAACACATTGTTTTTTAGTGAGCAGATCTATCTGATATCTTTCTTATTTCAGAGAGCAAAGGGAAATTTAGCTTTTCATGACATGGCTGCCTTAAAATGGAAATAAATGGAATTACATAAAAAGGACATATGATATAACTGTACGATATATTGAGTAAAAGCAGACCTCGTTTGTAATATACAGCAAGACAGCGTTGTCAGCTTTGGATTCCATCTTCTGAGAGATGATCAGTACTGGGGGCATCTTGTCGAGCTGGACTTTAGCATAACCTGAGCCTTCAAAGTAGTCATTTCTGGGTGGAACGTATCTAGGAAGGTCAAAAACATCGGAAGAGCACATAAATCAATCATACATTTATAAATAAGTGAACCCAGTCACACAAGTAAGGTCCTGCAGTTCTGAATTACCAGTAGGCCACTTACTTGGCTAAAAACAGGGGGCTCTTTTCTAATCCCAAACAAACGGCTATAAACATGAACTATGGATGCAAAACTGCAACGTTTCATGTGATTATTAGAGCATAAACGGCATTGTGGCCTTACCTCTTACACGGCTGTCGATCGCTGATGTTCTGAGGTGTCAGTGACTTAAAGTTGTACAGACTGATGAATTTCTCATTCAATGTAGCAAACTCGATGCAGCCCTGATATTTGGGATAATTAAGAGGAGCTGGAGGCTAAAAATGGGGAAATAAGTGAAAACAATGTCTTGTCATTTGTCCTATTTTAAAAAAACGGCAACATATTTTATCATGAATCCTAATTAAGCCCAAGGCTACATTGAAATTTTGTCCTGGACAGGGTTTAGTCCGTGACTGAGTAACTGGCCCACAGAGAGTAAAGACTTACAGTGAAGTCATCTGGATAACCACCAACATAAAAGACCACTTCGTTGGGGTCGAGGTTCAGCAGGTTTTGAAGGGGGTCTCCTCGGCGGGTATAAGTTACTGGATCGGGAGGATTAGTCGATGTGAACACTTTTGTGAGTTTGACCTCAACATCTTCGTAAATTCTAAAGACATAAAAAGCAGGTACAGTAAGTACTCCAAAATGGTGACTTTACTTTTAATGTAAGTCAATGGAACCAGACTTTTTTCCAAGTAATAGTTTCCAAGTAGTAGTTTCTTTTGGTCCATTCATCATGACATTTACACACAATGTGAAGGCCATCAGGCATTCTCAAATTATGTGATAAAAAAAACTGAAAAACTGACAAAACTTGTCAAAAAACTTCAGACAACAGCCATATATATATATATATATATATATATATATATATATATATATATATATATATATATATATATATATATATATATATATAAACATCTCACCTCTCACTGAGAACATAAAATGGCTTTGTCTGTCTGCGTGCCTGTGTACTGGTACTATCTGTCCGATGGGAAACGGCTGTTTATCGAGCTAAATTCTATCAGAAGGCAGTAGCCTCTCCATAGGTAAGTCTTTCAGTGTGAGATATAAGACTAGCAGTTAAAACAGAAAAAATTCAAGCTATCCCGTTTTAAGAAGTTATTCCAGAATTTTGAAATCGTGGGAGGTAAGTTTGGCACTTTATCTAACCGATATTTGTTTTTGTCATTGGCACATGAAGCTAAACATTCTGTGACTGCTTGCTTCACATGTCAGTCAAAAGGCCTGTTCCTATTAAAGACAGCAGTTCGCAAAACCTACCTGGTCTGGCTTATGAGCCTGAATTTCAGCAGTTTTACACAGCTGGCAGTGGAACTGGCTTCATTCTATGCAATATTACTACACAAATAAAGGACTCTGGGCTTTGTTTTTTTCTGTCCTCCTGTCTATTCACTGCTATATTTCAGGCACTGTCCTGAACTACGTTCCCACAGTGCCAACTTGTGAATTTATTAGTCTAAACTACCCAAACAGTCTATGCAACCATATGCACATATTGACTTGATGTAGCTCACATTTAAAAAAAAAAAAAAAGCACTAGGTAAGCAACTGCTTATCAATATGATTTTCCAAGAAGTCCAATTAGTGTTATTAGTTCTGTCATTATAAACAAAAAACTGATTCTTGCTGCAAAGTTGTGTAGCCCAACCTGTGGATATCCACTCTGTCGAAGTAGGACGGCTCCTTGTCCGACAGTGTGATGGAACCTGTCTCCAGCTCATAAGACCTTCCGTTCAGCTTGTAAATGAAATAGAGGACGTTGTTTCTCAGAGCCATGCCAAGGTAGTTCTTTGATGCCTGGGGGACAATGCAGTAATATCATTTAAAACACTGATCAAGTCATTAGACTCTGTGGTTCTGTATATCACTAAAAGGAGTGATGCATGCTTATAGAAAACTGTTTCTTCATCCACGTTTAGATGAAAAGGTAGAGATCTAGATGTAAATGAAAAAACAAACCATTTTCAATAAACATGCATTTCTCCCTACAGTGATACACAGGACTGCAGTGTATCCAGTTCTCAGAGCATGATTAGAATGCAGTTTACGTTGTCTCATAACTACACACACACGTAATGTAACAATGCCTACATTCATGTTACAGATTTGAAAAGTCACAAACTTGCTTTTTGCCTGAATGTGGCAAAGATTTTTTTTTCAGAGTGATGTAAACACAAAAACATTGACATTTTCCATCATTCAGTGTTACCATGGCAGCAGCGCTGAACAGACAATAAAACCTGTAAACAGTGGAAAAGCAACACATCTCACCTTTTTCACCTTCGTCTCGCTCTAATAATGAACAGCTGAGAGCTGATCAGAGTTAATTATCTAAGCAGCGAAGGCTCGTTCTGACCGTTTGCTGATGATGCTGATGATTCATTCACGTGATGTCACTGAGAAGGATGTGCGCATGTGGGTAATTTCAGGACACCAGTTTGTTCACATTAATGACAGATTTGAATCACTTACCTAAACGGGTGTGAACCATCGTGTCAGAGAGATCGGATTTGAGTAAAAAATCTGATTTCAGCAATAAGGCTTGCAATGTGAACATAGCTAAAATATAGTGTGACCTGTTTTTTTTTAGCTTTAAATCACACTTCACTTTACTGTGCTCACATTGTAGCCATCATTCAGTGTCAGCAGCAGCTTTAACCTATAACAACTTACAATAATAAAATGCCAGTGGTATGTTTGCACTAATGACCGATATAAGTGACTAACAAACACAGCCTATAATGTGAAAATACCAAATTCACGTTATAGCCTGTTCATGTTTGACAACTATCAACTCAGTGCAGCATATGTGCAAAGCACGCCGTGAAAAAGCAAAATCATTATCAGAACAACACTCACATCTTTGTTTCCAAGGTAGAGCACAAACAAATTGCCAGTGTCTGCGGTGACCTGGCGACGTCTGCGTCTGCGTCCTAAATCCCCTCGGGGGTTGTGAAATGGGCCGCTGAAGGAGGAGGCTAAGAGCTGCGTATGCTCGCAGGTCATCAAGGTCCTTCGGGGGACGCAGTTCCACATAACCATCACCATTGAACTTCATGGGCACAGCAATCTGTCAAAAATCCAGCACAGAGTTAGAGCGAGAGCTGGGCAAAGACGGCAAATAAGCACAACAAGTTTCCACGTCTGCACGCACCATATCGTTAAACAATGTAAAAGTATGATAAATCAATAAAAAAATAAAGAATTATAAAAAAGGCATGTAAAGTGCACCTACTGTGCTGCTTGGCTTTGTGAAATGGTCTTACCCTGTTGGCGGCGGCTCGAGCTTGATCAATCAGGTCCTTAATGCGGTTGATGTTGTTGGATATGTTGTTGTTGGGGTCAATCTGAGAACTCAGTCTCTCCACCTGAGCAATTTTATCCAGCAAGGAAGGGATGGAGCTGCTCAGGTTTTTCACTGTGTGTAGGGGGGGGGATAAGGCAGATTTGGTGAGGGGTCAGAGCTAATGACCAAACTTCATTACTTATAGATTTGTTATAGCATACTATAGCTTAATACCAATAGATTTTGTAAAAGCAGACCCATTATTTACCACAGGTGCAAATAAACGTTGCAAAAACTGGTGCACTCACCTGTCATATCGACGTCATTGAGCATATGGTCAATGTTTGAGCTGGACGGGGTGGCATTGATCTTAGCTACCTCTTTGTTGATGGCCTTCAGCTGGTTCAAGGTGTCGGTAGCTGAGGCATTAGCCGCTTCTGCTGTTTTCTTTGCTGCATCAATCATTCTACCAATGTCATCTGCATAGAGAGAGAGGACAAGGATTAAAAGTGGTGCTTGGAAGGAAATCTTACAAAAATGTCTAAATCCCTAACAAACTAATCCAGACCTTTAAGAGCACGAGGAACAAGCACTGCATTTACATGCGCACCAAGTGTTCAATATTAATCTAAGACTGCTAGCCTGACTGAACTACGACCATGTTAACACACTATTTGTTTGTCATAGTCTTAGTCAACCTAAGCTTAACATGATTAAAAAACATGGTCCAGATTGATACTGGTCTGAGTACTTGAGATGGATTCGGACATGCAAACACTTTTTGTGACATTTTGCAGCATGTCTAGAGTACTATGAGCTGTTTTGCCTACCTCTCTGAATACCCTTCAAACCAGAGTTTATAGCTGCCAGCTCCTTCTCCAATGCATTCTTCTTCTTTTCTGCATCATCCAATCGCTGCTGTTGGTCAGTCAGGTCATCCGTGGCCTCTGATAAACAATCATCATATCCACATCAAACAGTGGATTGAGACATGATGTTTATTATGTACATAAAAACAAATGGAAACACCATAAAATAGTACAGCTGCTTTCAACAAGGTTCACATTTTTTAAACATTCATTTAGATGTAAGCACATTACAGCTTTGTACATAGATTTAAGCATGTAACTGCAGTTCTGCTCACGTTTTAGGTCTTTTGCAGCATTCTTGGCGTCTTTGAGGAGCCTGTTTCCTTCGTCTTTCAGATCTTTTGCTCTGTTGGTTACATCTCCCTGAATAACGTCCTGCATATACAAAACAACACAAAAACAGGAACACTGAGTTTCTATCATATTAATACATTTTCCTGATACCATCAAATGGGAGTCTTGTGGGACAGCTATTCAACCCTCTAAGGTCCCCCATGCCATACAGCCTATGAATTATATAATATATAGAACAAAAAGACAATATTTCTTGACATACAAGGGTTAAACAAAACGGCTGTGGCGTAAACACATTCTAAATCTTTCCATGTCTCCACTAGAAAGAAAAAACTTATTTTGGCCAACTTGATGAAACCACCGGTCTTGATATACTGTGATGCTTTTTCAGCATTGCCCTCTTACATTCAGAGCTTTGTCAGCTGCCTCCTTGGCCTTCTTGGCCGCCTCTTCTGCAGCCTTGACTGCATCTGTGATGCTCTTGTAGGCGTCAATGGCGGCGAGGGCGTCTTGCACATCAGCGCGTCCACTCGAGTTCCTCACTGCCCTGTGGGAAGAAGCATATTTCAGGTTGGTCTGTATTATGTCACGGTGAAGGCACAGAATATGACTAATCCTATTTAGTAGGATTGGGATTAGAAGTCTAGGATGTCATTTTGCTGTATTTAAATATAATAACATGATTACATCAATTGCATTCACAAATATGGCTTTCCTTTCCACAGAACAAAACTGTACTTGAAGAAAACACAAGGATGTACAGATAGACCAGCATGCATGTAAACACACGCCTTTAGATTCCTAAGCATTTCCATGAAAGAGGAAAAATATCAACTGCATCATCTTCTGAAGCCAAAGATGAACACAGAACCTAAACAAACCAGCAGGGAAAAGACCTGCAGTGCAGATGCAAAAATATATGGTATGAATATATGTGGTTCCAGTGGCTACCAGTGTGTGACCGAATGGAACATCTTACTCCTGAAGTTCATTGGCCAGTCTGCTCAGGGTAGCAGCGTGATCTTCTGCTTCTTTCACTAGGCCCTCCTTAGCGGCTGCCTGCGAGATGGTGTTTACTTTGTTCATAAGATCCGTCTTTGCACCATCTAGCTGTGCCGCCAGCTGTTCATACTCCTGTCAGAGCAGAAAAATGAGAATTTACAATTCAATTCAATTCCACATTTCCACCAGAGGGGTCTCTAAATCGCCAAAATTTACATAGTGCAGCTTCAAGACCACAGTTAGGACTGTTCAACAGAAATGTTCATTATCTCCTTTCCTATTGGACAGGCCTGACTTTGAATTTGTTATCTGGCTAGATAAAAGGCTTTTTGAAATAGGTCCATATCTTCTTTTTAAAAGACATACAAAAGGTTCATCTGTTTCCACAAGATTTTACCTTTTTGCTGTCACTCAGCATTTTCAGCAGGTTTTCTGTGTCGTTAAGCTGCCGCTTTGCTAAGGCGATGTCATTAAGAACATTGTCTCTCTCTTTCTCCAAATTCTTAATTTTTTCCTAAAGGGGTGAACACAAAAACAAAACAAGCAAACAAATGGCATTAATGAACTTAATTATTTTGCTTATATTTTTCATTCAGCAGTAAAAAGAGTGCTATAATATATGTGCTTGTGTGTATTTGTGGCTACATTTACATATTTTTTTAAATATTTTCCCCTCTTTCTGGACTGAAGCAGAGATGATGCTCTGTATTCTTACCAGCAGATCATTCAGGGTCTTATCGTTTAGGCTGTTCTGGCCTTCGGCTTTTTTCACTGTGTCACTGGCCTGTTTGAGGGCCTCCTCAAGCTCCTTCAGTTTGGCTTCATAGTCACTCAGGAGTCCCTTGAGCCGATTGGCTGTCTCCTGGTTCTGGTCGTACTGTTTAGTGCAGTTGTTCTTAACATACTCTAGAACTGTCTCACACACACACACACACACACACACACACACACACACACACATTCTCAGTAAAAAAAAAATACTGATGACTTTGTTTTCCATCATGTTTTTGCAATGAAAATGCAAAGGTAAAAGCCTACCAAGAAAAAATAAATTGTTCAAGATAAACTATTCCCAAATGGAGCTAATTATATCGGTAATTATTGTTAATTATTGTTAATTATATTGCAAATGCAATGTGTCTTCCAATATACTGAAGTTAGTGCAATTCATCTGTCCGAATGTGGCAGGTTAGTAAGGTGATTCTGAGGTCAAGCATACGTTTCTGTGCTTCATCCAGCTCTTTCACAGCTGCGTCTTTCTGGGGTTTAAGGCTCCGCTCCTGCATCTCCTTCACCATGCGCTCAGCTTCTGCCATGAGTCCAGCCACATCTCCGGAGGGCAGAGTCCCATTTCCCCGTTCTGCATCCTTCAACTGCTGCAGGAGCTCTGACAGACAAAGAAGACATCATTAATACCATGATAGTTTTATACAGTGAATGTCAATATACTGAACAGTGAACATCAATTCATGAAACTTTTTATACACTGAACGTTTACATACTGTCCAACACTGAGTGACATGGTAGTTGAGAATTAAGCAGAGTAAATTCACTGCTTATTTTTTAATATGACATAATTTACGTGTGAATATGAAAAGGAATTATATATCCAGTGACGATAGTTTGAACAAAACGAGGCTCATAAAAACATACATAAAGCACATTCTTACCTAGGATTTTCTTGAGCAGGTCCAGGGTCTGACTTTCGAGATCTTTAGCTCTTTGGTGTGTCTTTTCTATATTAGCAGCAGCAGTCTGGGCATCATCTGACCTCTTCTGAGCCTGGACACGTTCACATATGAACAAACACATATACACACTTAGTTTTAATGATCTCAGCATTTCATTTGAGCTTTTTCAGAGCTTCACTGCTCTATGTTAGTAAAAAGTGTCTTGTGGAGCCAAGCCTACACAGTACCTTCAGTAACAGCAGTTTGATATCTTCACTCAGACTGAGCATGTCCTGCTCCAGTCCAGCCACTTTAGGACTCAGCCTGTCCACTGCAGCACTGTAATCAGTCACCACATTCTGAGAAATAAAAAAATGCAGTTCAGTTGCACAAAGTACATGGATTTTTTTGTTGTTTCTAGTGAATATTCCAAGCAAAAGAATAGTCCAGCATCTTGCCATATCTTTAGCACAGGATCACTGGCCACAGAGAATAATGCTGATACATTGCCCTGCACTAGGTAAACTCCTTAACACGCAACACACTGAAAACAGAAGCCATTTTGCAGGTGATGAAGCCACCTCCCATTAGCTTCTGTTACAAGTGTGTTTTCTGGTTTATGTTTCTTTCCACATACAGAGACACGTGTCAGCATTACTGTCTGTGACTGACTGTATGCTACCAATGTGTTAGAAAGAGATCAGGGACTGCATTACAGCAACACCCTATCTTTTTGTCTTAAGATCTGACAGGTCAAGATGAGATTTTTCACAAATTCATATTACAGAAGCAAATCTGATCTTAATTTCTGAATCTTATCTTACAGCATCTTTTCTTATCTCAAGTTAAGAAATCTTAACTTACTCTATCGAAGTCCACAATCAACTGTCATGTCTGTAACCTAGCAACCGACTATATGCGTACAGAATGTGCGATAAACTGAAAGTAAAGAATATTGTGTCTGCGCTTCGTGCTGTTTATCAGAGCGTCGCCGCTCCAGGTTCAGTTTTATTTCCCAAATGCTTTAGCCGAGCACGCTAACGTTATTCCTCCTAATCAACAGACACACGTTCAGCTCTGTCTCCTCATGTTTCACCATCAGTGTAATATTTTATTTAATATTTTT
Organism: Colossoma macropomum; assembly: GCF_904425465.1. NCBI lineage: Eukaryota > Metazoa > Chordata > Actinopteri > Characiformes > Serrasalmidae > Colossoma > Colossoma macropomum. The sequence continues at coordinate 10,334,071 of NW_023494805.1, forward strand.
TAGCCCCGTTTTCAGTGTAGATAAATGTAGCGTCATTATGCTGGTTATAGTGATCTATGCTGCCTGTCACTGCACAAAACAATAGAAACAGACGGTTAAAACAGAAGTTAAGACAGCTCTGGGGTTTATCTTAAAGTTAGGACAGAACTGAGGAAATTTTGTCTAGTTAGGATGTTTCTGTAAAACTGTTTTCTTATCTGGAGTTAGAATAAGATTCTGAACTTAAGAACTGTTGTTCTGTAATAGCTTCTGTCCTAAATTCAGTCCTAACTAAAGTTGTCATGGTGACTAAGCAGATAAGATAAGTTTTCAGACTTAAGAAGTTTCTGTAATATGGCCCCAGCTTGATAAACCCTGGAGTATTCCTTTTACCAAAATGGGCTCAGAAAGCAGCATTAGGTCATTGTCTCATGAAGTCTGAGATTGCCTGAGAAAGGCACCTCAAAAAACATGCCACTAAACACAGAAGAGTGTGTCATTATGAGTGTAAGTGGGTGTGGCAGAATACCTTAGTGTCAGCAATGGCCGCCTCCAGCTTCTTCAGACGATCATAAGCAGAGGAGCTAGAATTTAAGGTATCTAGCTGAGCCTTAATCTGACTCAACTCGTCTTCGAGACGATCCAGATCGTTTAGTAAGGTCTGGGCACAGTTATCACACTCTGGGGGGGAGGCAGACATAAAGATCACGCTCATGGAAAGTGCTGAATTCCTTTGTTAACCATAAAAACTACAGAGCCAAAACATCTACCTCGACATTGCTCATCAGTGTTGGTGTCTTTAGGCTCCTGTCCATTATTACAAACTGCAAAAGGAGAATTACATTCAGTAAAACACAGAAAAACTCAATAATATTAAACAAACCATTTATATCCATCATACAACAACAGTGATAAATATCACAAGGAAGTGTTGTATATACTCTTAAAAATTATGGCTCTTTAAGGGTTCTTTAGTAAAGAAAATGGTTCTATATAGAACCATGAACACTCAAAGCACCCTTTGCATGACTAACGGGTTCACTGCATCGTTAAATGGTCCTTCAGATTGATGTAGAATGTGCTGTAGATGGTTCTATACAAAACATTTTTTAAAAAGGTTCTATATAAAGCACACTTTCAATCTGAAGAACCCTTTCACGATGCAAAGAACCCTTTATTCATGCAAAGGGTTCTTTGAGTGTTCATGGTTCTATATAGAACCATTGTCTTTACTAAAGAATCCCTGAAGAACCATCTTTGTATGAGACATTTTTGGGCCTTGAATGTGGTCTTATACACCTTTCTGTGGACTCTGAATATATTAGAAAAAGACACTGGTACCAATTTTAAGGAGCCAAAAAAATTGATTAAAAATAATATTTGTCAATGTAATTTAATATGGTCAAAAATTAAACAAGCTCCAATAGTTTTAGTTACACAGTGCTTCTATTCACTGATAGGACTGTCAGTTAGCAACTGTGAACTGCAAGTTTCTCAAAGTAGAAAGACAAAATTATTTAATAAATAATCTTAGAACTTTCCCAGAGAAACTTACCTATAAAACAGGAAAAGAACAGGAACTGCTGTAATGTATAACTATCAAATCAGAGCCAATTTCAGCTATATTGTCTGTTCCATTTAACCAACGCACCTCACAAATTTACTGTCTTTACACACAACACAAACAACTGTCTGGCTGTTGTTCAAAACAGCAGCAAGTTCCTGAATTCTGATTTTATTATATATCCTTTAAAGATCCATTATCTGAGCTTTATTAATGACATTACTGCCAATGCTGTGGAAATCCCTGGAACTTTCATATCAGCCAAACTATATATAGGTCTGATCCTTGTAACAAACCACTGATAATCATGTAAAGATAAAACAGCTGAAATGCCATAAGGATATTTACCTCCAGTCTTTGGGGAACAGGGGTTTCCATTGCAGTTGCATGGGCGACATCTGCCCCCTAAAATCTCAGGTTCGCCATAGTAACCAGGGGCACACCTGAGGGGAGAGGAGAACTCATTCCAGTCAATCTCATCATTCTGCTGAATCATAAATGGCATGCTACCTACTGCCAGTACACTGTTTCTCAATCCCAGGTCCTGAAGTCCTTCTGCCCTGATCATTAAAACATTTTCCCTGCCCTAATTTTACTGCTTCAACATTAGCTGTTTAAGTAAGCTTAATTAGATGTGTTAAAGAGGGGATGACAGCAAAAATAAGACTGAACATATACACTGACATTAAAGGCATTCATTAACATTTAGTGCAATTCCAGAGATGTGTGATCATGCCAGGGTCATTGTGACACGACAGTGAAACTCACCTCTCGCATCTTTCTCCAGTGTAGCCTGTTTTACACAGACACTGCAGTCTTCCAGCCACTTCACTGCAGCCCACAGCGAAACTGAAGCATAAAACATCAACCGTATGTTTATCATACTGTTAGTGGAGAGGATGCTACAAAAATCTGGACCTTAAAGTGAGAGTTAAGCTGAAAAGTCAGATTCAGACAGTTTTCCTTTGTCCCAGTTGATCAGCTGCATTTTTTTGTGGGGACATTCATTTCTCTTTTTCACTTCACTATAAATGTCCCAACTCATCGTTTATTATTACTCATACAGATACAAGGTGGTGTGGTACTACAACCACCCAATGCCCCTGCCCACCCATTCCACCCCTTTAAGTGAATGGAAAGACAGAGATAGCTGAGAGACAAGGCAGAAGAAGAAGAAGGAAAAAAAAACAACAACATTTTGACAACAGACAAACTGGACAAGACAGGACAGACAAACAAGAACATTTAACAAAACAATAAACAGAGTACTGGTTCTGTCCTTCCAGTTGACCAGCCAAGACATGTCTGGTAGCTTAAGTTCACTTTTTTAGTTTTGCACTGGAGCTATTTGGGTCTCACCAGTTAGTACTGTGTAAACTGCATGCCTAAACATACCTGCCTTTAAATATCCTCACTGGGATTTCTGACTCTGTGACTGTTTTCTATAAAAACAGACAAATCTAAAGCAGGAGTGTTTGGCTGAATGACTATATCTGGTAAAGGGGAAAATTGTGTGAACTTTTCTTTAAACATCTGTTGACCATAACCTACTGCTAGAACACAGGCCGTATGGTTTATATATATTTAATGCAGGGAGCTAAAAGTGATACAGAGAACATATGTCTGATGTTACTTAGCAACAATGCTTAAGGGATGTCCTAAGTACTAAATGGTGTTTGATCACATCAGCCCCACTCAATGACAGCACTGACTCACTTGTTGCTCTCCAGGCGAAGTGGACAAGGACAAATCTTACAGGTCCTCAGAGCGGCGCTGCCGTAGTAACCGTCCTTACACCGCTCGCAGTGGTCTCCAGCGGTGTTGTCTTGGCAGTTCTGTTGAAGCAGAGGTAACATGCCTTTAAAAGAGCAATATTCACCTTCCTTAACATCAGTCAACACTAATGAGATTCAGCTGGTAAAATCCGAGGATAAAGATCCACCCAGGAATTCATGAACCTGATGGATGTACTGGAGCTATTCCAAACTCTTACATTGCAGCCAATAAGCAGTAATACCATAGAAAAACATGACCAAATGACTACAGAGCAGGATTTTTTTTTACTTTTTATTTTTTGAAAGTAAAAGAGTAAACCGTTTATTTTTGGTTACTGAAGTTAAGGTTAGGAAATGTACATACAGGAACTTAAATATGTATAGTGCAAATGGGAAACATTATACTTACATATAAATAAATATGTAAGTATAGATATTACTACATGTATTATACATATGGCAGTATAATACATATAGATACTACCACATCACTGCTGTCGGAACAAAACCTCATATCTTTATATTCGTTGTTTCTCAGTTTTTCTTTTTTTTCCTAAATGTTCTCCCCAATTTAGTTGTATCCAATTCTACATCCACTAGTTAGGACTCCCCCAATCACACGATACCATCAGGGCTAGGAGGGCGAAGGCTAACAGAGGCTTCCTCCGAGTCCTGAGAAGCGCCACCGCATCTTTTCAAACTGCCGCTAACACAAAGTCATTGGACAGCCGAACGCGCTCGGAGGAAAGCACCAACCTCCAGTTCTGTTACGTCAGCTAACAGACGCCTTTGCTGACTAGCATCACGTTGAGTGATGCGGGGAGAGGGGGGGCCATCCTACCCACCTAGAGAGAGCGAGGCCAATTGTGCTCTCTTGGACTCCCGTGCAATGGATGGGTGTAGCATCACCAGGGATCGAACTCACAACCTTCTGATGACAGGGCCAACGATTAGACCTTTACACTGTGTGTAAATCATAATAAATGGACCAAAAGAAACGGCCCAAAATGACTTGGAAAAAATTCTGGTTCCATTGACTTACATTAGAAGTAAATTAGGCTTTTTCCTTCTCCTGTAAAGTTACCATTTTGGAGATTTGAGGTTTTCTTCCGACAACATAAGGCACATAAGTATGACCCCATGTCCTGATGTTGCCAACAAATCCGAGTGTGTGTGTGTCTACATCAGTCATCTCCTGCCCTTCTTCATTTGAACAAAGATCTAGACCTTAGCTGTTCTTACGTAACAGGACACGATCTTATCTTGCCCAGACTTACAGTGAAATCCTTTGAGCGCACAGCACAGTCACATAAACACAGTGACCTAAAGGGTTCTGTGGATTCAGAACCAGACTGCATGTAACTGTCTGCAGTAATGATGACGGTACTGCCTGTATGAGCTATTTGACAGCTTCAGCTTCTTAGGCAAACCTGCACCCATAATTATGTGGGCATTACAGAAGAAAAATAATCAGCTTCATATGTTACTCACTTGGTGTTACTGAAATGGTGGGGTTACCACAAAGCCGCTTTGTACCTGGCAGCTTCTCATACTCACACAGGCCAAAACTGGCTAGACGCTGACGAAAGTACTGTGGCATAATAATCTACTGGTGAGCAAAAGATTGCATTGTGTGTGTGTGTGTGTGTGTGTGTGTGTGCTGTTCTTACCCGACATCTCCCTGTACTCTCCTCGCAGTCGTCTGAAAGGCCATTACAGGCACAGGGCACACAGCGGCCACTCCGGTCTCTATAGAAACCCCGAGCACATCTCTGTGTGAGAGACAGACAGAGAAAGGTTGTTTTATCAAAGCAGTACTGAGACACATATTTTGAACGCAGCAGATGTGAGAAAAAATATTCAAAATCAAATACTAGTCCTCCTTATGACCCACGGCTGTGATCATTTTGGATAAATTATCAAAGTCGCCATCCTGCTTAAGGGGCCAATCAGAATACACTAGACAGACAATTACACTACTAGCCCATAAAAGAACTTGAACACAGAAGCATCACTTTCATTAACTTAAAAAAAGAGCTAGACTTAATAGAGTTATTTTACATTTTACACAAGAGACCAATCAGAACACATTACACAATTATGCTACTAGTACCTAACACACCTTTAACATACAATCCTAACTTTCACAATAATTCTGTCTAAAACTAGACCGAAATCTATTCATCCTACCACAAGAGACCAATCAGAACACATTACACAATTATGCTACTAGTCCATAACAGGAATTCAACATAAAACCATGACTTTTGTTATAATTTAGATAAAACACAGACTTAATCTAATCACCCGACTGCGAGACACTAAATAGAAAACATTAAACAATAAAGCTACTAATGTGTATTAGACCTTTAACTAAAATCAACCATTTCATTAGAATTCAGTCAAAAATGTGACATAATTCAATAATCCATGACTTGAGCCCTTCTATCTTCACGTTACGCAGACTGAACTTCAAATTCTCCAGCTTTGATTTTACCTGGGTCACCTGTCCAGCATCTACTAAAGGAAACTCAATCCTCTGCGTGTCCTCATCGTTTAGAGATGGAAACTGAATCCTCTGTGTCCCCGCATCGTGTAGCGATGGAAACTGAATCCTCTGTCCCTCCCTGTCATCTACAGAGGGGAATGAAACCCTCTGTACTCCAGGCCAGTTATGTCTCGTTGGGTGCTGTGGAGTCCTGTGAAACGGTCGGGGTCCAGCCACACATAACCCCAACAATGCCCAAATTACCAGGGCTCCACTGCTGAGAACGCCCATCCTTACACACCTCGCTGACATTCCAGCTGAAGCTTGTGAACTAAGTGTGTGAGTGTGAAGACAGACGGCTATTTAAGAGCAGAGTGAGCGAGGACACGCCCTGAACACACGCGTATACCTGAGTCAGCTAGAAGAGCACAGGAAATGCACTCACACTCATTGTGTTATGACAGCACAGTGGAAGCGACGCCACACAAACACACATGTACACAGACACTTTAATGTAAGTTAATGTACGATAACAAGACTTCATTTCAATTAATTGTGGACCATTTCTGTTAGTCCAATAGTCACGATAAGTTCAAAATATATAAAACGCAGCTGGCATTTTCAATAATGCCAGAAAATGAACTAAATAAATAAACAAAAACAATGGAATAACAAGGTTCTGATCTGATACACAGTGCTGTGCAAAAGATTAAGGCCTCATAGAAAAATGATTTTTAAAAAGCTGTTTTTCTGTGTTTTCTGAAAGCATCTTAGCACAAGGATAGTTCTCAAATGGTAGAGTGAGCATCACACTGAACACTATAGGAATGAATATATAATAACGGTCAGTAAGTGTTTATTTGCTCAGAGGAAACCCTAATATTAGAATAATTACAAATAACACTAATACAATAAGTAGCAATTTTTTGTATGTCAATGTGTTTAACAATTTCCAGATCTCTACTTGAGGAAGCCCAGTATTATTTTATAGTTATCATCCAACACATTCTTGTTATTTTTTTCTGTATTTATGTTTCCAATATAAGATATTGTTTTTACAGGCAAAACACACTTTTTATCAGATTAATAGTGTTAAGCAATTTGCTTAGGTCCCTAAGACTGTGGCACTGTACTGTACAGAGCAGGTAGAGCACCAACCGCCTCAATTTTGACTGAAATAAAAAGTGACTTTCTGTGTCGGCACAAATTTATCAAAATTATATTTTTATGTAATTTTAACAAAGCTGTCACTTGAGAATGAAATCAGAGAAGAGGCCTGACTCTTTACTGTGAGATTTACTGAGTGATCACAGTGCTAATCGTCTGCAACAGTGACAGCGCAGATTAGTAGATTTGTGATTTGGAAGAAACGTAGTGGGAATAAAACATAGCCAAAAATAATAATGTGGGTTTTAAAGTTGCCACTGATCTAATACCAGGTATCAGTGGAAAATGTTGGAGTGGATCCCAGAGGAAAAATGAAAGAATCTGATTTTAAAAACTAATTTTTAAAGAAGAAAACTTGGATTGGTATCGACAATACTCAGTGTTTTAATATCGGTACCGGAAAAGAAGAACTGATATTGTGCCATCTCTAGTGGGTTAGATTTAGTACATGTTCCTATATAACCAGCATTGCCTATTTTGCAAAGTGGAGTTATTGTTGAATTAACCAGCTTATTACACTAGCTGGCTATCTGATTAATACAGTGCAGTTTCTAGCTAAAGTTAGTTGGCTAGAATAGTTAGTAGCTATTTTTTTTTTTGCCAGGATATTTTAGGATTATTTCTAAGTTTAAATCTTGAAGAAATCTTTATGCTTGATTAATGAAACATTTGAGATGCTGTACTGTGCCTTATTGTGCAGTGAGAAAGCCCAGCTAACTGCTTGGTCTGAGGTGCTCTTCTATGAAAAATAAAGATGAAGGAAACCAAAAACAAATTCCCTGGGATTTCAGTCGTGGGATGTACAGAATCCACCCTGGAAATGTGCAGGGTGTCAAAAATCTTTGAGTATTTTTACTTCACTTCATGGTAAACTTTTATCACATAGAGCCATTTAAGCAGCAGGCATAGGACATTTACACACTACAGACACATACAGAGTGTGTTTACATGCACTTAGTAATTAGATTGTTATCAGATTTCTGCAGTTATCCGATTATTCAAGTGGTCATGAAAACAACATAATCTGAGTTTAGAAATCAGACTAAGTCCTGGATATCTGAATAAGAAATCCGATACAGACAGCTGGATTTTATCTCAGTAATAATTTTTTCAATGCACACCAGCACAAAAGTGACCTCCCACAAACTCTGAACGAATTCTGCACTAGTGGCAACAAAGATGTCAGCCTGATGGAAGCCATTTAAAGAATGGGTGCAGCACATGACAGGGATCATTCAGAATATCAATCAATTTAACAGTCAGTATAGATCGACCATTTAAAAGTAGATGCAGGTATGAAACATGGTTAAAATCCAGTTAGTGCTTAACACTCTGTATTTACTGTGTGACCAAACACAGTGTAAAATCAGACTCAGACAGTGAGAGCATGAGGTACTCACACCTGAATCACACAATCCAAATATACAAGCATATAAGACATGGAACCTAAAGGGTGTGACCGCCACTCCTCATACACACACACACACACACACACACACACACACACACACACACACACACACACACACACACACACAGACACAGGGCAGTGTACAAACTGTCTGATTTTTCTACCGCAAAGATAACACTCCCTTCCCAAAGGTGTCCCGGCACGCCCTGTATGTGTGTGTCAGAATGCGTCTAGATTTATTCATCCCCGCTGGCTATAGACTTCGCACTTCCTCCCAGCTCTCCTTTTCTGGGCAAGTCCTCACACAGAAGCATGTTCAGATACGTGATGGAGCTGCTATAGAAACCATCCCAGGAAAACAACAGCTAGACTCAGACCACAGAGCCAAACTCACTCTAACCCACCATTACCAGTCAAAACAAGAGCAGTTATGACGTATTACTACACATTCGTTTATTATACTGACATCAGATCAGTTTTGTAGTTTCTGTTACCATAGATAGGGTTTGCAGGTTAGTAAGCACAGCTGGTCCTGGGTCACTGTTAATCTACCAGCAATCTCGTGTTTACAGAAATGCAATCCTGACAGGGGAATTCCACTGATTTTTCAATATTTCTGCATGATTTGATCACTGAGGTGTAAAAAGTAATTCAGAGTGGTTTGATGTGAAATGAGTCACAATTGTTCATAGTGGTAGGAACCAGAAGTCTGAAGTGTCCAGTGCCTCTACAAGCTAATTCACAAAAAGTTATAACATAAGACAGTTATAAATAATTATGATATTGCCTCAGACATTGCTTTATGTTAGTTTTTAGATAAAGTTTTGGCCTAAAACATATTTTTAACCCTTGTGTGGTGATGTGTTTGTTACTCAGTGGTCTGGTGGACCCACCACATTATTGTTTTTTAAATCAATACAGCCAAAACAATTTATGTAAAAATACCAGATGTTCAAAATATCACAAGTGGCCAATGTAGGGTTCTCCTTTAGCAGCTGTAGCCAGTCAGCAGCCTGTCCATGTTGTCCACCCTCACACACACACACACACACCTATACACAAACACATACACACACACTAACAGTAGGCCATGTAGAAGAAGAACAGAATGAAGGGACCCAGCCCCTCCACACTTTTATTCCCCGTGGGTTTACCCCAACACCCCATGTGTAATATAAATGTGTAGGGGGTGTTTACAGTGTGAAGTCACTGAAAATGTGTTATTTTATATGTTCTTCACAGAAAATGAGCAAAGGCCAAGAAATCTGAGGTTGAAATAATAATCAATCACATCATTTTCTCTTTTGGTAAACAGTGAAAATGAGTCATGGTGATGAGGTACATACAGGGCATTGTAAAATGTATTATTTCCAATTTTCCACTATTTAATCATTGTCAACATTATATAAAAAGGTCACGACATGTGTAGGTTCACTGGTCATTTGAGATGTACATTAAATCTGAGTTGAACACATTGTGACCCCCGATTTCTATCACTACCACTGTAAAGAAATCTGAGTCATTAGTTTTTACAATAATCCATTTTACAGCAAACCACTCTAAATAACTTTGTTTACATCTTTGAATTAAACAGACATTTTGAAAAATTGCTAGTGTCCCCTTAATTAGTTTCTCTGTGCACCAAGGAGAAATCACAACCACCCAAACAGCAGCTTAAGGCAATCTGATCTGGCAGTAACACCACAATAAGGTAGTTCTGAATTTACTTACATTAAGCTTGAAAAATTTACATACTGTACATTTTATTAAGGTATTCTTATTTAAAGGCATCTGTTATTTTGAGACTTAGACAGCACTCCAATTTAGCTTTGCTTCTGAACAACTAACTAATCCACTGCAGTCTCACATAAATATTAAAATCAGCAGAAGCCTCACACATACATAAACAGCGCTTTAGGTATTTCAGTATTTTTCTCTATTATCTAGTCAAAAGACAGTTAGGTCAATGCTCTTTCCATTTAAATAGGCTTCTCACTCTTCTTTTACAGTATGTGGTCAATCATCTGTGATCCATTGTTGATGAATTCTCCCGGACTCACCTCAGTGCTTGGGTGTGACTAGGCATGTCTAGACAACAACAGAGCAAGAACTATGGAAAGGCTCCTGAAAAACATGTCACTTTAATGCAAAACCTCCATTTGATCTCATTCGGCATAGCACTTTTCTGCCTCTCCTGTCGGATCACTTTCTCCAACAGTCTTAATGTGCCTTGGGCTGCTAGAGCAACCTTGACATATGAGAAAACAGGAGAATGGTCTGTTTCAAAACCAATAACAGTCAATGAAAAGGAAACACTGCTTTCTGATTCATTTAGAAAGGAAGAATCCCATGATTCCATATTTAAAACCATTTTAATACTTCATACTTGTCTTTAAAGTTCATTTTTAGAGCTTTTCTCCTCGCTCAGAGCAATTCAACCAAGTTTTATTAGTCAGTACTCAACTACTGCATAACACTGTGCTGCCTGCCAACAAAACTTAACCCACGGAAAGTCACCGAGGTCCCAATTAGCATGCAAACTCACTGCTATCAGCCTACTCAGGCTGCATTTATATCTCTAAAACAGGACACAGAAATTCAGGAGATCAACATCAATTCCTGGATAAAATTATATTGACCAAGCTGAAATTCATCTTAAACAAGACAACAACAGAGTCACCATCAGCACAAATTCACTTTTTTAAAACAAATGTCATAATTGGGGTCCAGACACGACAAACTCACAGTGAACATCACCAGTCAGGTAAAATCAGTAGTGACTGAAACTGTCACTTGTACTATAAATAGTTATGAGCCAAGGCCAATGACAGAACAAGAGGAAAGTCTAGAGGGGACGAGGCGGGGTCTTCTTTGTCTTTATATATAAAGGAGAAATTGCTACAATGTCAAGTGCCGGGCTCCACTGCGCCACAGACACATGATGGACATGTCGAGCTTAATATTGTGAGACTATGTGATTTGAGGGATCCCTGCAGCTGAAAGATGGTGTTGTGGAAGGGTATGTGCCAATGTCCAGCACAGTTTGGTCATTTCCACAACCACTAAACTTGGCAACAGAGTTGAATCAGTTGTGTTACAGCAGTAAATCACAAAACTGTGCAGGAATCTGGGCCTCCAGGACCAGGTCCGGACCTCCAGCATTTGGTTGTGTAGTATGCACAGCGCTTTGTCAATGAAGCAACTGGGATTTTGGAAGCCATGCAGTGTGCAGTTGATCCACACAGTGAACTGAACCTTGCAACCCTTCTTACTCTGCCCACCTTCTTATAATTCATTGTCATATTTTCTCTTGAATATTTGTTAAAAAGAAATTATTGTATGTGTGATATACTCTCCAGTCTGTCTATTCTGAAGTGAAGACAGTATCTGCGTTCCAAAGCCTAGGCTGCAGCCGAGGTAGTGCGGGTCGTCGGTAGGACTGTCCTACGAAGCCTCCTAATTAGTAGCCTATTGGTCACACAAATGGAACAGTCCTAACGAGGCTGTGTGGTGATGTGACCAGAAAGGTCCCGCCTCTTCCAACTACAGCAAATGGTCAGAGAAAATGGAGCCTGTTGCATCGTGTTTGTTGCTTTTTCATTTATTCACAGAAATGGAGGAGATATTCTTATTAGTATGATAAACTACATATCGTCGCTGTCCAATGAAAAACAAGTATCTCCAAAATAGTAAGTTTACAGGAGAAGGCAAAATCACTCTTACATTTCAATGTAAGTCAATGTAAAAAGATTTTGTTCCAAGTGATTTTAGAGCATTTCTACTGGTCCATGTATCATGATGCACAACATAAAGGACAGCTGGTGTGTTGAAATGATGTAGAAAACAAAAAATTGCCAAAAATGGAGATACATGGTTTTCTTTGGACAGCGACGATATATACAGATACTTCTAAATAAAAGCAACGTATGGACAAATGCTTTAATTAATCATTTTAAACTTAATGAGGTAACAAATGAATTCATGGATGTGAACAACTTACATTTTAAAACAAACTTTTTTTTCTTTGCGTCGTTCGTGCACAGAGAACAGTGGGTAACCGAGGGCCGGATGGAAGGATACATCTGTTGCGCCCTCGAAATCACTCCAAACGTGGGCTGCATTTCTGGGCTGTACATAAAGGGTCCTTCACTAGCCTTGTATGACGTAGCGGCCGAGAAATGCAGCCTACCTTGGCTGCAGCCTAGGCTTTGGAACACAGCTAGTGAGAAGTGAGAATTAGTTTAGTACCCTCACCTGGCAGGAGTCGCCGATGTACTGTGGTGGGCAGGAACACACTTCCACAGTGCTGGCTGGACCCCCACTGCCTGTAAGACTAGCCTCCTCCATGCCTACGTCCCCGATGCTGAGCCTCTGACTCTGGCTGAAGTGCAGTGCTCGGATCCACACCGCCTCCAGCCTGGACAACACACGCATCAGCTCCTCGCGGGACACAGGTCTGTTGGTGCCACTGTGGCGGAAGTTTCCCTGTAAAAGACATCATCAGGGATTAAACTCAGTACAGTTACACTGCGGAACTAAATGGAAGGTCTATATGTGGAGCATTCTGTACACACTAGCAGTCAAATGAGTTATGCTTGATTTTTTATTATAAATTAAATTAATAAACTAATAATTAATCAAAACACTGCAAAGTATGTGTTAACATGAAGAGCTATTTGTAAACTTTTTGGAAATATTTAGCTTCAACACTCAACTTCAAGTTTATTAAAGTTTCTTTCTTAGTATGAAGAGCAGGTTTTGTCTACATAATAATTTGACAACTTTCTTTTCCAAACTATTGTTAAAAGCACACATTGAAACTGCTTTGGACAAAAAGGTGTTAAAAATACCTGAATCGTTTGAGTGCTGACATTGCAACAAGAATAAAATGTGTGGGAATTTTTCCTATTGTTCCTTCAGCTCTGATGTTTTTTAAAGAAAAATGGCAAAAACTAAACAGATTTCTAATCTCAGACATGTTAAAAAAAAAAAATGTTCCTTTTGTATTCAAAAAGCCTTTATCTGAAAAACTAGGAGCCCTAAACTTTTACAGAGAAGTGTATGATGATAAAGTCAGTAAATATCCTGCCTTATTCTGGTGGTGATAATTTAATTTAAAGGAAGAAAATGTTGACTTGTATTTGCGAGACTGTTCCCCACTTTTCCAGTTCCACTGCCATGGTCATACCAGAACAGGTGATAGAGCTGCTTGGAAACCAAAGCCATACACAGATCAGATTATTTGATGGTGGAAAAAGCTGGACTTCACTGGTTAGATCCTGATCCTGATTAAACACTGGTTCACCATGTGTTGTGAAATTGAAATGACACATGGAAGAAATGCTGTAATGTACCTTGTTAAAACCCATTTGTAATTCAGCACCTCAAGGTTTTTTATTTCAAATCTAGGCTTATTAGTACTTGTTATTAACAGTTTAACATCATGCTTCAAATCACCTATTTAGCAATCAATCTTAAATGAATACTCCAGAGTTTGTGAACCTAATTTCTATCAGAGGCAACAGCCCATTATATTGGCTTATCTTATATGTGTGTCTTGAGTCAACAGGTTTTCTGTTTGTTTACTCAGTAAAACATGAACGAAATATGTAAGTTATGTAGTTATGAGAGTGAGGAATTGAAGTTGGACACACGTTAGGGTCCTTGGAGTTTAAGGGGATAAAGAACTGCTTTTTATACTGTACTGAAATAATGTTTTACCTCCACAAGCTGGACGCGGCCCTGGTAAAGTCTGTCTGGGGAGGGGGACTGAGTGTCCTGGTAAACCAGTGTCATTTTCTGCCCCTGTCAGATGGAAAAAAACAGAGTGCACATCTTTCAACTGAGTGCACCAAACATGACTGAACAGATACATTTAGCAAGACTCAGCACAAAGAAAGCTCAAATGAATCACCACTGAGGATAACTAAAAATGAATCAGCAGTTACCAGGCAATGCGACTGCAGTCTCAATCAGGGTTTGTGGTGTATAAATACCTTTAGAAGAACGTCAGGTTGCTTATCCAGCAAACGCATGCCCTCACGAGGAATGCCAAAAGATTTAATCTGATATGTCAGGTAGCCCCCATAAGACGACACCTGGAGGGCAGACATGAGGAGAGGATTACGTAACACTGTCTGTTATTACATAACAGTGGTGCTTACTGATATATTTATTATTCAGATTTGTTTTATTTATATTAGTCCCTAACTTTAACAGTTCTGCACAGTGACATCTAAAAGTGTCTACGCCAATTTTGAGAATTTTGAAAATTTAAAGCTAAAGCCACTCTGTTTACAACCTGTTTATACATCGCCTTATAGATGTCATTAAAACTCACTAAGATCTTGTAATCTGGAGGATTGACATGATAGTGATGGTTTCTGACAAACTTGCATCCATAAAACTGGACAAATGTACAGGCAAAGTTCCGTCTTCAAAATATAGATATGTGATTTTTATATAGGTGTGATTTTTATAGATAGCTGTGTTTCATGTAGTGTCAGAAACCAAATAAGCAAGACCATCTCAGATTACTTAACAACTCGAAGCAATTTGAAGTAAATGAGTGATCATTTAAGCCCAATCCCATTTCACCTCTTGCCCCTTCCACCTAGCCCTCTAGTTTGCTCGATTTTTGTTGAGATAGAGGGGTAGGGCGAAGTGTTAGGGCTACATGGCCCTCCGAACAGAGGTTTTTCAGAGGCACACTCCAAACAGAGTTATATGTGGAAAAAAAAGAAAAACTGGCAAGATGGCTGCGCAAGCGACCAAAGAAACTCAAAACGTGAGTATTTTTATCTGTTAAAATTACAATAACCATTGCATTATCTTAATATAATTTCATTTCAGTGTATTATGGTCCTTTTCTTTATAACCAGCATAAAAAATTGTTAATAGTATGCTAGTGTCTCGGTAGCTAGCTAGCTAAATTTCCTGTTCCACCTTAAATAGTCCAGCAGTTCTGATGCCTGAAGCGCCAGAATGTAACTGCTGCTCTATTTAAGGTGGAACAGAAAAAATTCTAACAAGAAACTGGCAAATATCTGACTTCAGCTTCATATCACTGACGAATTAGGAGTGGGTGATAATAAATAATTGTCCCTCCTCTTTGAAGGCATATGATACCCTAAATTTAACTAAAGTTCAGCAGTGAGGAGCTGAACTCCTCTGCTATCACTGCAGACTGGCAGGGTCGCCTACAGAGCAGCGCTAGTAGCCTTTTAATGAAGTAATGTTCTTCTTTATTTGAGGGTCCCGTTTCGTAGGGGGAGATTTCAACCACTTCTCCTTGTAATTCAGTTCCAAGGGCAAGGTGACACTCGAAAACAAGGGGTAGGGGTAAAAATAAGAAATGGGATTGGGCCTTAGGCTTGCAGTTAGCAACACACTAACTGACTGATCAAATATGAGATGAAAATTGTGTAACTTTGCTTTTTCACCAAAATACCACTTTCAAGCATCATAAAAAACACTGTTCACTCTTCGGACTCATTTGGAGTTTAAGCGAGGGTCTCACCCTGTCCCCCAGGTAAGACTGAGGGAGAACCCAGTGCAGCTGCATCACAGACACGGGCAGCTCCTGAACATCCGCTACCACCGTGTTACTGAGAGGATTCAGAACAGAGGGAATCTCCTCCAGATCAGACGACATCAAACGCCAGGAGCGCATGTCTACAAACTGAGAGAGCGAGAGAGCGAGAGAGAAAGAGAGAGAGAGAGAGACAGAGAGAGAGAGAGACGTAAAGAGAGAGACAGAGAGACAGAGAGACAGAGAGAGAGAGAGAGAGAGAGAGAGAGAGAGAGAAAGAGAGAGAGAAAGAGAGAGAGAGAGAAAGAGAGACGGAAAGAGAGAGACAGAGAGACAGAGAGAGAGAGAAAAAGAGAGAGACAGAAAGAGAGAGATCATGGCCTCGGTCTTTACGTCTTCTCAAAACCACGAGAATCATCAGGGGCTTTCTTTAAAGCTCTTGTGAGAGCAACAGAAAGGAAGAATGCACTCAAAAGAAACATCATAAACATGATCTTGTTGAAAATGAAAAAAGTATGCTCAACACTGCCATTCAAACGTTTGGAAGCACGTGTTATACTAATCATATCACTCATACAATGTATTAAACAACACCAAAAGGTTTTTTCAGCTTTGACTGCTTAGAGGTTACAACGAGGAACACACATGCACCTTTCCTCTGCGTTTCTCCGAGCTGCGGCACTGATCTGTGGCTCCAAAGCAGAAGCACTTGGTGCATCCTTCCGGGTTGGCTGGGTCAAAATGGAACGAGCCCTTGCGGCACATGTCACAGCGAGAGCCCTCCACATTACTCTGATCAAACCACACACACACACACACACACACACACACACACACACACACACACACACACACACACACACACACGTTAAGAACAACTTGGATCCCAAACATAAAACAGCGCAATTCACAGCTGTGCATGAGTGATCTGCTGGAACTGATTAGCATAATTCACTTCAAGGAATTTGGAAGATCACTGTAACGACTCGGGATTAAAGTCATGCAGCATAATGATCAAAGCTGAATAATGTGCAGAACACTTTGATGTGGATGCAGTAATTTAATGGTTATGAAGATTATGGTAAGAGAGAGAGCTACACCTTGGGAGCCACATTTTATGTCCATTTTACCATCTTAGCTGTAAATATGTCTAAATATGTGCTAATGTACTGGTATAGACTAATAATAACACAGACTTATATTGCTCTGCTTTAAGCTTTAGCTCAGCTATAGCTGCTTTTCTTGCATCTCTAGCAGGATACTTTTCCACAAACGTTTGATTTTTTTTGAGGTTGAAGCCAGCTTCTCATTGTTCAAATTTTAACGGTCCACCTTAAATGGTGCCTAAGGTGACAGAATGTAACTGCTGCACTTTTTAGGGTGGAACAGGAAACTTCAAACAAGAAGCTGGCGAACAAGCCGACTTCAGCTTGTGACTTTTTAGTGTTTGACAGTTTCTCGTTGCAGATTAAACGTATCAGGAAACCAGCTGAGTGCTCATAAATGCAAATAAGTCCATTCGTCTCCAATTTATTGATGTTCGTCTTAAATGTCTTTCTTTGCCGCTTCGTTAGCTACTAGCTAGGAGAGACTGTGGTTGTTGCTATGGTGACCTGCAGTCTGCACTTCAGGGTTAAAGGGTGAATTAGCAGTGATACATTAACTGCTGCAGATGGTTCTATATAGAACCTTTTTGAAAATGGTTCTATAAAGGACCGAAAAGGGTTCTTCTATTGTTACGATGTCAAGCCTGTTACAATAGAAGAATCCATTTTGGTGCTATATAGGACCCTTTTCAAAAAGGTTCTGTATAGAACCACATGAAACACATTCTCCATCAATTTAAAAAACCATTTAACGATGCAAAGAACCTATTAATCATGCAAAGGGTTCTTTGAGTGTTCATGGTTCTTCATTATATTGAATGAGAGTGCAGTGTGTGTGTGTGTGTGTGTGTGTGTGTGTGTGTGTGTCACCTTGCAGAGGCACTGGCCGCTGTTGGGGTCACATATCTGTGGAATCACTCCCCCGACGTTACATGAACACCGTATACACTCAGGGAAGCGGTAGTAACCGGCGACACACTGAGAGCATTGTCGCCCACCTATTCTGGGTTTACAACTGGAACACAGAGGAAAACCACACAATTCACACATACGTACAGTATATACACAGACCTCAAATGGATTAACAAAATAAACAGGCTCTGTACACAGAGACACACTGCTTAATACACAAAGGCAATTTAAAACCTTTAAATTAAAAAGCTCAAAACACTGAGACAACTGACTCAAAGCAACTACCTAGGGTAATGAATTTACTTCACAGCAAAACTGGCTGATGGCTGAATTTCAGTAGCCTTTTTAAACCTTGAAGCTCACACGGTGCGAAATAAATGAACACATGTAACACATTTCTAGCACGTTTCCTGCTTCATAAATAACATTAATCGCAATTTGTTGGGCCTAATTTAAAGTAAGAGGGAACTGTCATGCATATTTATACTACAACAATTTGATATGGAGTACAAGCAGCATTTATACACAGCATTCATGCACTTACCTGCCTCACACTCTTTATGCCATAAAACTGCAATACACACCAGCAGCACAAAAATAGAAATAACAAGCAAAAATCTGATCCATTCTGGTTCTTGGCTGATTCTGGTCATGCATCCTCACTACTAGCAAGTACTATCATAAAGCATCCATTAGTAAAATGTCTGCTTTAGTCAGTTTTCAATGGAATATAGTCAAAAACTGGTGCTAGATCTTGTAGTTGCCTGATATCTACATATAATGTCTATTGCATGCTAAGTTGGCTGCAGCTACTGGAATTTTGTCACTCACATTCTGTGGCCACACTGCCACTTCTATGCACTGGTTTACTATAAAAGAAGACCTGTTATTTATGCTTGTAGTCACTCAAAACAATCTTTGGTTGGTTACGCTGCATGTCAGTCAACTGTCTCTTTCTGGTCAAAGTAAGTGGTTCCTGATTTTGAGTGACAAAACCAACCAGACTCTCAGGGTCCGATCTGCAAGACTGCAGACAGACAAAGTACAGAGATTCCTAATCCTAGTCCAGTGAAACCATTCACAGTTCACTACTTTCAGTGCTTAAACCAAATCTAAATTATCATCTTCCCTTTATCTGAAATGTAGCCAATCACCCAAGATACGTTTTGGTTCTGAAGTTTTGTTCATTTCTCACTGAAGCTACGAGGCTTATGTAGCTAACAAGTAATGAAAGTGTATGTACACCAATTAGCATCATACAGAACTACACACAAAAATCTTCTTTATAGTAAACAAGTTTAAAGAAATATCAAAATCAAACTGGAGCCAGAAAACTCTAGTTTATTTATCAGCTGCGACTCACGTGCACTGGCCGGTGGTGATGTGGCACTGGCCCGTGTCTCCAGGGGCGATTCCGATGGGGGAACAGTCACAGCCCTCACAGCCGAGCAGCGGGTGATAGCTGAACGTGCGGCTCTCACACACTTCACACGCAGGTCTCACGGTCTGCGGAGGGCAAATACACTCCCCCGTCACTTCGTCACACAGCCGCTGGCCACAGTCACATGCTGCAGACAGGCACAGAGATGGAGGACAGGTGATTGGAGAGGCTACGAGGCTTCACATATGGACATTCGCAATGGAAAAGGCCATCAAACAACTCTTAGGAACAAAAAGAAGATCTGAGAAGCTGTTTATTTATATAATAACAATATCAATAGCAACATACTGATGCACGGTAAAATACTGTAAGAGTGCAATCTGTAAAAAAGCAGCTGCAATGCTCAAAAGAACTAAGTGTACATTAAAACATTAGCACATTATTTACTATGACTTTTTAATATATTAACTATAAACTCATTACTTTTAATGAGCATTAAACTAACAGACATCACTGTCTACCAGCAGAGGGCACTCACGTCTGCAGTACGGAAAGCCGTAGAAGCCTGTGGCACAGCGAGTGCACTGTCGGCCAATGACGTGAGCCCTGCAGGAACATTGGCCTCCAAGCGGCTCACAGGTGGGGCTTGTTGAGCCCACTTTGTCACAATCACAGGGCAGAGCACCGTTGTAATAGTGGGCAACCAGGGAGCGGGCTGATGCCTTACAGAACTCTGAGGCACTGCGGGGACTGTGGGAAATTGAAGCTCGGTCAAAAAGAGAAAATCTGACAGTCTGTGGTTTGGGACACTGTATGACATACTGTTATGTAAAAAAAAATGATTTTAAGATGACTGCAATTACTATTTTAGTTATGCAACACATCTTTAGAGAGATACTTCTCAGATAACAGTATATGACAGTATAAGTAATTAGTAAGACAGTATCTTTTAGATAGATAGTTTTTAGATAACAGTATAAGAGATCATTGTTTTACACTGATAAACTGTGTCTGCATATATGATAGTTCTCCTCACACTTACTTGATGTAAAAGCCCTGAGAGCCACACTGGCTGATGAAATCTGAAGCCTTATCCAGTGCTTTAGCCTTAAGCAGCTCGGGGCTGTAATGGTCCTCAGGGACCACCAGGATGTAATCCTTCAAGAAGAAAACAAACAAGGGACAAGCAGAGGAAACCCAGTGAGGCGTGTCATTAAAACTTCCACTTTGGTGATTATACCCTCTGATTAGATAAGCATAAGCCTTGCCCTTTCTATTTTTGTGTATTGTAAAGTCTCCCAGGACCATTTGAATGCTTTTCCATAGGTGTCAACCTATATAATTTACTTAAAATATGGTTTTGTTGCTGTTTTAGAATTACACAGCCATGTTAGGCTGGGATACTAGAAATCTAGTCTAATACAATAAAAGGCGAAATATATATATATATATGTGTTTTTTACACTTTTTACACAATTTTAGACGTAAATATTAAAGTCTCCACTTCTGAAGTATAACATTTAAAAAAGCATTAGCAAAGATACATGTGCCCCTCAATGTCACCTTGCAGATGACATCACTTTTGTTCTGTCAGTTCACTGCAGGACAGAATTTCTCAGCTCTCTCTCTCTCATTGCTTTGAACAGTGTTTGTATGTGTATAAACTGTGCGATTACCAGAGGAATATTTCACAGTGAAGAAAATCTCTGCTGTTGTGCCTCATGATTTTAATGGTAGACATATAAAGATATGGGTATCCATCCAAGTATAAACAGTTTGGAAGCTGTGAGATTAAGATTTACTGTTGGCTGACATCTAAGGTTGATATTTATGCTTTCAATTTCTTAGAAACATTTTGATACATTTGTTTAAAAAATACAAATATACACTTGATGCGTATGTCTGAATTTACTTCCAAAGCAAATATTTCATTTTAAGGGGCAAAATAAAATCTCAGCACATGTGGAGCTTTTTAAAGCCTGGTGGAAAAGCATGATAGGTGATGTCCACATGAAAGTGCTTGTTTTCTTTTGTGTTTTGTTTGTTTTTTTGCAGTTTCTTTGTCACTGTAAAACATGGAAAATAGCAAAAATAAATAAAACTGTTCTGTGAGTGTTAACTATTGATTAATACTGTATATTTACACACAACATTATTTCATATTGTTTATATAAATAATGTCTTATAGTATATTGTTGCTGTTGTACCAAAACCTCATTACTTCAAATTAACATTCAACATGATGAACAACTAGAAATGGTCCAAAGTTGCTTGTAATAAAATCTACATTCATTAATACACATGAATGTTAAGAATGTTCTTTCTTTCTCCTGTAGAGTGACCGATTCATTGGTACAAGGTATCAGCTGTATATACTCTACAATGATATGCAGAGTATATGCAGTGTTTGCATTGTCTGTTCACTGTGTATTGACTGTTACTCAGTGACTCTGTGCCAGAACAAATTCTGCTGTAACTGAACTTGCACTGACAACACATTGCAAACAAACTACTGAATCCTTGAAAGAGCTGAGAGACAGCCAGGGAGAAGAAAAGAAAGAAGCTCTGAGAGACACTCAAATGGTCACATACCAACCACATACCACAGTACCATCCCTCTCTCCATCCTCCACTCCTTTTATGGAAGCAAATCTATACACTGGTAGATCAACTGAAGCATCAAACACACAGCCCTCATGAGGCCATTTGCTCTAATGTCAGCAGACCACATCAGGCTGGATTAAGGACTAGCAGGGCTTACAAACTGGAAAAGGCTAATAAAAGGAGCAGGAACGGGGCAGTAAAGGCATAGCTACTGACCAGAGTTAGAGTTTTTCCTTTCGGGATCCTCAGTGTGATTATCATGGTCTGCTGCATGGCGTCCAGGCTGATGCGTCTCTCTGCTATAACTGCACTCCTGCAGCCAGACATGGCAGGGCAGAAGGAGGCGTTCAGCTGGCCTGGAGAGCAGATAACACAGAAAAGGGAAAAGAAAATCACAGGCAATCCCAATGAGACAAAAAAAAAAAGTATGGGAAAGATTTTAGGGTTGACACTGACGATCATATTCCTGGCTGAGTGGTGAGTAATGTCTGTTTATTTGAGTGTCCCTGATATCGACGAGACCCACAAAGGTTTGAAAACAAGCCTGAGCACTCCGCTATCCACCACCGAAAACCCCTACCCTCAGGAGGCTCAGATCAATCAGAAGAAAACCTGCCCGCCATCTTAGGAATCACTACTGAAGGACTACTCAGATGATTAACAGCTCTCTATCAGTACCTTCAATAATGGGCAGCATGACTGGACCAACCCTCTCAAGTGCACCTGCCGTGATTGTGTTTTTATTGTACTTTTTTGCCAATTTATCTTATTCTTATCTTATTTTTATGGTATTATACTTTTGATTTACATATAGAGTTTGATATAAACTATATGGCCATATGATCATCCAATGTTTCTTCCAAAATCAAGAGAATTAAAAAGGAGTTTGTCCATTTCTGCTGCAGTGACTGTCTCTACTCTTTAGAGAAGGCTTTACACTAAATGTGTGAACATTGCTTTGATGATTTGATTGCATTCAGCAGCTGGAGCACTAGTGAGATCAGGTACTGATGTTGGATAATCAGTTCTGGATCTCTCCAATTCATCCCAAAGGTATTGGATGGAGCTCCATCACTCTAGAGAACGCAGCTCCACTGCTCCACAGCTCAATGCTGGGGGGCTTATACCCCTCTAGCCTATGCTCAGCATTGGACATGGTGACCTTGTGTCATGTGTGGCTGCTCCAGAGCATCCTGTTCTATTATCAACGCTTTTCTATGGAGAATAGAAGTTTTCTAGAAGACTACAAGCTGTGTGAGCATCTGAACTCTTGTGTCAGCAGTGAGCGACCTTAAAGCAGCTGAATTCACTAATAAGAAGGGGTGTCCACAAACTTTTGGAGTGTATTATGATTTTAATGTATTTGCTTTTTATTCTGATTATAAAGTTTTTTTTTTATTTATCTTCTCTGTTGTGTTTTACTGCTAAGATCATGAGACGAACTCCTAACCAGTCACTCAGTATGGTATTAAATATTGGCTCAAAATTCTGATCTGTTTTCATTAATCAAGTAATGGTGACAGACCTAAGAAATTCCAAGTACATTATTAAGTGTAATGATACTCCTATACCATATGTATATATGCGATATGTTTACAAATATAATAACGATACATAGACAAAGATATAAAGAATAATGACTAAAATAAACACAAAGCATTTAAGCATTTTATCCTTATCAAGATAAAACAAAACTTCAAAATAATTGGCCTGTGTGTGATTCAATATTCTGATATTTAGGCTCTGGGAGAAAATACACCAAGAGAACTTCAACTCACTGTTTGGTGGAGCACTTAAAGCTGCAATGTCCAATCTAATCCACAAAGGAGTTGATCCAACCACGCAGGACCACACCTGATCCCACTTGCTTACATTAGTTGGTCTCAGTCTTCAAACAACTGTTAATGTGAGCTCCAGCTTTGTTGAAATGAAAACCTGCAGCCACTCCGGCCCTTTACAGATAACACTGGAGACCCCTGACTTAGAGCATGATGTCATCACCTAATCCTAATGATGGCAACCACAGAATTCATACTCCATTCAAAGCCACTATGAACTCACACCAGTATTCCTGTATCAGCTTTAGCACTTTCAATTCAGAGAGATGGCAGCAAAATGAAACACTGGTGCTTAATCTTATTTATATTTCAGATCTGAAGAGTGCTGAATCATTCTAAAAGAGCCCAAACAAGTTCTCTTTGTCTTAAAGGTCCAAACAATCCCCGAGTGCAGTATGTATGCTCACCTGTCCAGGTGTTTCCCATGTTCAGCAGGACCTCCACAGGGAAGGCAGGGTGCTCAGGCTGACAGTACTGCACTATAAATACATAACGGCCTGGCTGGGGCACCTGCGCACTGAGCTCGACCTCAGTCTGAGTGAAGAAATAGACACACATTCAACTGAAAAAAAAAAGATAGGCCTCTGACAATGTGCCAAAAATAAAAAAACTCAAAAATGATTTTAATGTAACAGTAATGAAAATAAGACATAGTGATTAAAAACGCTGTTTTTTCCCTTTTCTTTCCACAAAGCTGAAGTTAGCTTTCTCTTTGCCAGCTTCAGAAGCCAGAATGTCACACTATTTAAGGTGGAGAGGAAAATATAATTATAAATATAAATATAAATGAATAACAAGAGAGTAAGAAGCTAACTTCAGCCTCATTTGCTCTTCTGTGCCAGTCAGCGCAGCTGCATTCAAATATTTTGAAAGGCAGCAAATCAACACTGAAAATGTCAACTGTGTGGAACTATTTGACAGGTTCTGCGAGGAACATTAGACAAGAGATTTGTTGTTTGTTGTTCATGGTATCAAAAGGAGCAGGAGTACAAAGAAAAGTCCCTGAAAGCATGCCCCAGCCACCTGTAGTCTCAGCTTTTTAACTGGCAAAAAATTCACAACTTTTAAATTAAGTTCACAATTTTATGCAAATTATAAGATAAAAATAAACTGCAAAAATAGCCTAATGTAAATAACCTGTTTTACACCAATTAACCAATGCATTTCCGTGTACCTTCCAATCTAGGCCACAGCAGTTCAGCCAAATCCAGTCCACTGAAGTTACACAAGGAATTATTTAATTAGAACAGAGGTCCATTTTCATAAATCAGTTAAGGGCATGGCAACAAAAACAGCCTGTTTAATTCAATGGGACAAGTGGAGCTTGGAAAGTGGCAATGTAAAAACGAATTACGATTGTTTTGGTATTTAAATACATGCAAACATCATAAGGGACTGAGGGAAAAAACTAAATTCAAGAAAATGAGACCTTTAAGGGCTTGGCAATTGGCTACTGACAATATGGCTACTGACAGAGCTGTGTCCAGGACTAAAAAAACACCATGGAGTACCATAAAGTAACCTAATTGCTGTCTGGTACTGTCAACATTTGAATGTGAGTGGCATGATGGTGCAGTGCAGACAGGAACGTACCTGTGGATATTTGAGCAGAAGCCCATCACATCTTCCTGAAGACTGAGATGAGAACCTGACCGGCCGAGTCACAGATGAGGCGTCAAGAACAACAGCCGTAGAAGGAGTGTGGAACTGGCTTTGAACACAGTGCTTACTGCAACGTAGTACAAAAGGTTTGTTTTTAGTTTATACAAGGTTTAAGAAGTAGTAAACAGGGGATTTTCAGTGAAGCAAGGCAAACTCAGAGTCAGAAGCTTTTTATGGATTCAGAAACAGCACTTTAGAGGAGATTCATACAGACTCAGTAGTGATGCAACCCAGGATAGAGCTGCTGCAACAGGTTACTAATTCCACTTTATCCCTTGTGTCGCTTATAGTCTGCATTCTGACTCTGAAAACAGACATTTTAGCATTTTGATTTTGACTCTTTACTTTGATTTTGCTTTTTGCAATTATTCGTGTAAACAGCATACTATAACTTCTCAAATCAGTCTGAAACTGGTATCAGATATTGAGAAATCTGATAGACACCTGAATTTTAGATTACAAAGTAATTTAAAGCACAGTTTTTCTACATATTTCTACACAGGCGGTGGTTTTGGATAGTGAATAAAATGGTTATACCTGCGCTGCACGGCAGTTGCACCACTATACAGAAATG
The DNA here is from genome assembly GCF_904425465.1 of Colossoma macropomum. Lineage (NCBI taxonomy): Eukaryota > Metazoa > Chordata > Actinopteri > Characiformes > Serrasalmidae > Colossoma > Colossoma macropomum. Next base: position 10,360,063 of record NW_023494805.1, read on the forward strand.
CTGAGCTACATGTTTCTCTACACCTTTTCACATCAAACCTGAATGACTGTTTCCATCTCAACGAATGATTTGTGCAGAAATTTTGAAAAATCAGTGGAATTCTGCTTTAAATCAGGAAACTGCAAGTGTTGCCTTCGTTGTATATTTTGTGAGAAATCCAATTATGAAGTAACTGCAATACCAATTATCATATTTAAATGCTTGTAAACACGCTGCAGGAATTATTGCCAAAATAGTTATCAGATTATTTATAATGTTAATATAAATATAATCTATGTTTCTGTACTGAATTTTATTACGTCAATGTGTTTTCAGTCACTCTTTGTTCTATGTGTATTTTCCTTGCTGAAGCTTATTCATAACAACCTGTATGTTCATGTAGACATAAAGTATTGAACATGAACTTGGAACATTTGGGTGATTCTACAGAAATGTCCACTTTTTTATCTGTCCATAGGAGTCACTGGTGTTACTGACCGTCATTGGTGTTACACATAAGAAAGGTAACACCAGAGACATTTTTAATGAAAAACGCATTTTACAAAACTGCTACAGAGCATCAAACCACATGTTGTCAATCATGGAACATCCACTAAAATATGTAATTTAATCCATTTGTATTCTATTTTTCCCACAATAACCTAAGAATAAAGTAGGTCACACCAGTGACGTCAACTAAAAGCTTCATATGAAATCATGAGCTAAATGAGAAAATCTCTGATAACTGAAAGACACAGTGGACTTAGCATGCGCTTTTCTTCATAGATCTTCAGAAAATAGGTAAAAGGAAGTCAAGTGATGTCATCGGTGTGACTTTTATTTCAAAATAAGAGATTTTTTGTTACACAGTAACACCAGTGACACGACTCCTGGGGACAACAACTTTCATTATATATTCTATAATATTTACTTGGCATTTGTTTTCTTTATGTCATTTAAATAATATATTTCATAGTCATGTAGATATTATTGCAGTTAAAACTGCAGAAAAACATGTTTTTTACCTCTAAATATGGCCTTTACACCTGACTGTAAGGACGAGCACTTCTGTGGTGCTTGGAATTCTAGATAACTGATTTAAAAACCAATATTACTAAATTGACGGCTCAAGACGGTGTAATTGTTAAAATAATGTATTGTTTTACTTTAAACAAATAAATACACTGTAAGCCTAACATGTTTTTCAAGTGTAAATTATCTTTAAACGCTAGGCACACAAAAATGGACATTTCCATAGAATGACCCATTTATAACTAGTGATAACCGATAAAAGAGAGTGCATCAAATATAGTAAAGACTGGTGTCTCATCAGGCTCACTGGAGGGGGTAAGACACCTAGGAGCTCAACCTGGCAGTGTGGAACGTGATGAAGAAAGTGACCCACTGCAGCTCAGGTCAGAGAGGAGCCCTGGACTTCAACCTACACAGAGCCGCTTAATCCTTCCTTTGAACTCTGAACACTCTAAACCCCTCATGACAGCAGTCACATGATCTTCTGCTCCCTCTTCCTATCTCCTTCATTACACTTGTGAATGGTTGCTGGATTTTATTTGTAAAAATGAAGCAGCTGCTTTACATACATGCATGGCAGACTTTGCGACCTCATCACAAATACAAGCTGTTTCTTTTCCAAGCAACTGCAAGAGAATCACATTTAGCAAAGATGGCCTGATATCCTGAGTTATTTATGTTGTTTTCTATGTACTGACCACACATGAAAGAACAGTATAAATAAAGTCCAAGTAATGGTTTTCTGCATGAAACAGACCATAAAGAGAGGGAATGCACTTACTTGCCTATAGAGGGCAGTCTGCACTGTAAAACATCACAAAAGGTTTCTAGAGGGAAGAGAGCTTGGCTACTGTACCCAGACTGTCTAATGTGCTTGGAGACAGTCATTTAGGGTCAAACTGCATTTAAAACTTTCTCCTCAGAGTCTTTGAAGGTCCTTCTCAGAGGATAAGGATTTACTTTTAGATATGTTTATAATGGTTTACTTCTGTTCAAAGTTGACTCTCTCTCTCTTTTTCTCTCTCTTTTCTGTCCAGTCGCTTTCTCCCACACTGCTCTAATCTCATAAAATCTTGTACTTCATTCTTTTTACTTTTTCCCACAATAAATCACTGTCCTCATCTCTAACAAAGCTCGCTTGACCGCTCTGTTTCTGCTCTTTTTTTTCAGTCGTCTTTTTGGCCTTTTATGTTTTGTTTCAGAGGAATTGATCAGAGATTAGAGACCAATTTTGCATTACTTTAAAAGGTAGTAAGGATGTCTTATCTAACTAGAAGTTAATCGTCTAGTGCAGTGGATTCCCGGACCTTACTGTGTGTTAAAATGGCTATTAGTTATACAGGATAAGAATCAGCAATGAGATGAGAGGAGTATTGGAATAGTGTTCCTTAGTATATAAAGACTTCAACAGGTGTGTTTTTAATCCACATAAAAAAGTTTTACTAGTTTTACTGGATTTTTTCTTATATTGTTTGTAATTGCGCTGAATTTTCACTTGAATGCTTTTTTATTTAATGTTTAGCTTATCTTCACATGTAAAGCACTTTTTCATTTTGATATTAACAAGATATTAATGATGTTATATAATTTAACATCATTAATTTTCATCATTCATTATGAAAATAAAATAAAGTATGCTATTCAGACTTGTAAAATCATATTTAATTCACAACTTTCAACTTTCTGTCCATACAGTCATCCATACTGACAAACAAATAGTCTTCAATGTGGTTTCAATAGCTGTAATTGAAGTGCTGATGAAATCCATACTGAGACGAACTGTTAAAAGAGAGCACTTCACGTAACTCAGTAAGAGAGAATGGAAGGGTCATACAAAGGTCAGAATGACAGGCCAAGTAAAGACATGGAAGGAGGTAAACACCCACTGAAGGGTCAAAACATCCTGCTACCCACTAGAGTGACGTTACTGATGTTCTAAATCTGCATCCTCCCTGCCCACAATCTTCACTCGCTTAAAGTTAAAGTTAAACTGAATTTTCCTCACCTTTAAAAAACAAATAAAGGACATAGTATTTAAACACTGTTAAGGTTCTATTCTATCTATAGTCCCCAAAAATGTTAAGGCTAAGAGATACAACACTGTGAAACAGAATACTGTTCCGCACCAGCAAACCCAACCATACATTAAAAAGGCAACAGCTTGTCATTTATTTACTGTGGAAATCATAAAAAGGTCACATTTTCGTAGGTGTGCGTTTAATATTAAGCTTTCAGACAAAGTTAACAGCCCATAATTACTCATGGCCTGCGGCTCTGAGCTTCAGATCAGAGATATACAGTAAGAGAAAGGCAGAGAAGAAAGGAAAAATGGAGGCTTAGCCAGTCCAGGTGAGCCACCCAGCCTTCTGTGTGGAATGCAAGCAGCCACACCTGCACAACAGATGTGCTCTTTTCAACAAAGCGTGTCCCTACCAAAATATGCAACTGTGCTGAAAAGTAAAAGGTGTAGAGAGACAAAGATAAGAGCCTAGACAGATATGAGTCGGGCTTGGAGCACTTGTGAATTTATCCATAATTACTGATAACAGCCATGAAACTGATGATGAGGGCTCTGATCTGTGATCTCAAACTGCAGCTCAGGTTTTACTTCATTTACACATGGAGCAGGAAGCTGCCCTGTGAGCCCCACTGGGTAACCCCATCAAACTGTATTTTTCATTCGGAATTTTAGTCTCATGATTAGTCATTAGTTGTAGTCATAAGTTTATTTTCTTTTTATTTATTTTACAGTGAGTCAATTTTCGTGGGTGTAAAAAAGCGATTTTTAGTGCTCTGAAACTTTGCATCCGTTATGTGAGAAATGGATCCGTTCAGCAGTAATGGCAAAGTTATCACTTTTCTTTTACCCAGTGAGACTCAAAGAAGCGGTCAGTGGGTAACAGCCTGTTCTGCTAAAAACACTGAACAGCATGGGGAATTCCATCGACACGGCAGCACCGTGTATGAACTGCTACCTATTTCGGCTCAAATCTATGAGAAATTTCATCTCATGAAAGTTGGCATTAGTTTTGATGTACACGTTTTAAGAACGACTTCTTTTGCTCTCTGGCACAAACAGAAACTGTTCTAGACATATGGCATATTAGTGTTGTACCAATACTGATACTGTATTGGTACCAGAATTTAAACGCAGTATCGGTGATGGGGATACCGATACCTTTGACTGACACCACAAAGCAATTTCTGACACGTACATGTGTGCCAGTAGACAGAACTTAACAGGGGTGTGGGATGACAAGCAGCAGTATAAACGCTAATCTTGCTAATGCAAAATCTGTAACAGCAGTTTTTGGTGTGAAGAACACGCTAACGGAGCTGCTTACCTGAGTAATCATTTTTAGTAATCACTGCTACTGTCTGCTGCTGTGTGGTTACTTACAGTCTGAGTTAATGTTACTGAAAGCTGAAGGAACCGCCAGACTCTGAGTAATGATAGCCTTTAGCCTCGATTTAGCCTTTAGCATAGCAGCCCACCAGCCAGGACTGTGCGTCCACTAACTGCAGCTGAGGTGCACCTCCATCGGTCAGCTGTATCACTGAGCAGCGGGGTCTTGCGGCCCGTTGCTTCAACCAAGCCAGAAAAACACAAAGTCGCTGATGCTGACAGTGTGAACGACAGTGATATTTACTGAAGTGACAGTGATGCAGCGCTGAGTGAACCAAACTCACGTATTAAGAGATTTGGATGTGAAACAACATCAGCTCTGTTTCTGAGCAAGAGAAGCTGCTGTGTGCAGCTGTTTTTAAGTGTTTTACACAGTAAAGATATTTTCCATTTCCTTAAGTTGTTAAACATGGTTCTTATTACTTTATTGAATAGTAAATAATAAATATATACAATAAAAGATCAAAAAGTTTTTTAAGCGTCTAATAAATATAACCCAACAAAAACAAATGTAATCTAGCCAAGCTGAGTGTGTTTTATTTGTAACGCATAACATAGATTTTACCAAAATAGAATATTTAAAAAAATGTAATTGTATAAATATCAGGACCTATAGGTGAGTATTGGAAGGGAAAGTGGTATCACTGTATCTCTACGGCATATGTAACTGTAATATACAAACAAAAAAATGAATATTTATCAATAATTCTGTCCTTATATATTAATCTTTATAAATTTCTTATTATCCCAGCCCTAAATCTGAAGACTACATGTGAAGACTACATGTCAACATTGAGAAGAGGACTGTCTTCAAACTTGAATGAAATCACAGTTATCATTGGCAATGCTAAAAACAATTTAAAAAAATATATATATTCATTATTTCTCAGTCATAACTCATTGTAGCAAGAAATATTGTGTGGATTATAAAATACCACATTTATATTTATAAATAGAGGAGGATATATATTTAATTACAATTTGAATTCAATTAAAAGCTGCTGTTGTACATAAAGTCTTGTTTTAAGGGAAAAATGTGTTACGTTTGACATATTTCTGTCACTGTTTGACATCAAAACAGAAGTGTAGACTCAAACCTGTTGATTCAGAACGTACATCAAATGTACATGTAATTAATTTCATAACTAGCCATGTAAGTAATTATGCAATTCTGTAATCAGACAAAAATAAAATAACAAAGCAATAATAATAACTAGACATCTAACAGATAAGAACCACCTAAAATAGTCTAACATGACTATTGTCATTGTGTGTCATAATAGACCTGCGTGGTGCTGAGTGTTTCTAAACTATGCTGAGCTTTTCTACTTTGATGCCAAGTGCACTGTACCACAAAAAGCACTTGCTTTCAAGAGCTCCACGCTTCACAGCATTACACCGTTCTCTTTCATGCTAAATGTCCCATGGTCAGCAACTGATGTATCAGAGAAAAGAGCTTCAAAGAAGCGAAAGAATCTGTTTCCACACAGATATAAAAGGTTTACCTGTCATCTGTGAAGCGCCCGTGGACCGAGACACACAGCTCCTTGGGATTGATGAGCTCCATGGTGAAATTATCAGAAGGAACTGCATACACTCGATTCTGTGGGAAAGCCATGAAAATACAGGAGAGGTGAAACACAGACAACAGCCAAAAGCAACGCAAACGCAAAGGAAAAAACTTCCCATACGAAGCCTACACTGTTAATCTTACTCTTTTTATTAAACCAAATCAGAGTTGTGACTTCAACAAAGTGACAAGAAACATTTACACAAGCATAATGTGTTCTTGATTCCTGTCTAGATGGGAAATCGAACCCCAGTCTCATGCTATCCAACCACTTCTAGTAATGAGAATGGACTAAGAATGGATTCTGGAATCCCATTACACTAGAAATAAAAGTACTGTGCTAGAGATAAAGGTGCTGCGCAGGGACGTTTCTTGTTCATCAAGGTACAAACAGTGTAAATGTTCCCTCAAAGGTACAACAGTGGTTTTATGATCCAATTGTGTAGCTTAAATACATTTTTCCCTGTGGAAAAGTACGTATTTGTATCTTTTCATAACCAAATGTGTTAAAACAGAACAATAAAATAAAAAGCCTGGAGACGAGATGGGGTGTGTGGGGTCAGTACAATTTAGAGAATATAATTTCAGTGGATTATGGAACAATTATGTTCCCTGACTAAAGGTGCTGAGATGTACTCTTGAGGGGATAACCCCAGTGACAAGAGGGAAACAGCCCCAGTGAGAGTTTCATACCTTCATTTCTGAGAGTGTAGGATGGCAGTTTTAACAATTAAACAAAATAGCAATACTACGTATAGAACTTTTCTCCCATCCCATCAGAAATCATTTGCTCCAGCTCAATGAAACTCAATCTCACCAGCAGGAATGAGGCAGCAGATGCCTGCAGAAGAATTTCTGCCTTTGGAGGAAGAAGAAAGTGAGCGATGCGATTCTGTCCATCAACGACTACAGAGCGGCAGAGGAAGCTACAGAGTAGAACACAGTTCGTATCAGTTTATGAGTGACTGGCTAAGAATATGTCCAATGAATAAAGTCATTATGTTCATAACTAATCAACATGAATGGACAGTTCAGTGAAAGATCAAGTTTACACAATTTTCTCCTCCAAATCAGCCATGTTTGGTGTCCAAAGTCCGCTTCTCTAGTAGGCTAATGTAGCTCTGTGTGTTATCCATAAAAATTAACAAAAGATCAGAAAAAAATAGGTTTCAAGATGGCAGCTACTTCTGTCTTTAGCTGTGCAATGTGCTTTTTCTCATTTCATACACAACAGAAGGGCTTAATCTGCAATGTTTATTGAGACATTCACCTTTGCAATGATGATCTCACAGAAGCCAGGAAAATGCAATGATCCTGTACTATAGCAGCCACCAGCCCTCCTCCTAGAGATCTCCCTTCCTGCAGGTTTTACTTCCAACACGTATTTAATCTCACAGATCTGATCCAGCTAATTAAGGAATTCTTAAACCAGTTATCAGATGGATCAGGTATGGTGCTAAAGACTGCAGGAAGGTAGACCTCCAGGTCCAGGGTTGGTGACCACTGCTTTAATCTATCAAGCAAGCATCCTGAACAGACTCACATGTTCCAAATTCTTTGGGTGCAGGTCAGTCGTTAATCACATCACATTAAAATGTTAAAATGTTAATAATAATGTAATCATAGTTATTAGCGATATAATCACATTAACAGTTTGGTATTCTGTCTATATTGCACAGTCCTAAATATAATTATGCCATAAAGCATCAGAAACCACATAAGTTAGACTCAATCCCATTTCTTATTTTTACCCCTACCCCTTGATTTTAAGTGTCATCTTGCCCCTTGGAACTGAGTTACAAGGGGTAGTGGTTCCCTATGAAATGGGACCCTCAAATAAAAAACATTACTTCATTAACAGCTACTAGCGCTGCTCTATAGGCGACGCTGCCAATCTGCAGTTATAGCAGAGGAGGGTAAAGTTCAGCAACCTCACTGCTGGGCTTTAGTAAAATTTAGGCCTTCAAAGAGGGGATACAACAATTATTTATCACCCACTCCTAATTCTTCGGTGGTATGTAGGTGAAGTGAGCTATTTGCAGCTTCTTGTTCAAATTTTCCCATTCCACCTTAAATGGGGCAGCAGTTCTGACACCTGAGCTAGCTAAATTTCCTGTTCCAAGACATCAGCGTACTATTAGAGATTTTTTATGCTTGTTATGAAGAAAAGGACCATAATACATTGAAACAACATTAAACTAAGAAAATACAATGTTTATCGTATTTTTTTAACTGAGAAAATTCTCACATTTGTTGCTTTCTTTGGTTGCTCGCGCAGCCATCTTGCTGTTGTTTTTCTTATAACACTCTGTTTGGAGTGTGTCTCTGAAAAACCTCCATTTGGAGGGCTGTGTAGCCCTAACACTTCGCCCTACCCCTCTATCTCAACAAAAATCGGGACACCCTACCCCTAGACGTGAACACGGAAAACGGAGGGGGTAAGGGCTAAGTGGTAGGGGCGAGGGGTGAAATGGGATTGGACGTAAGACTATTTGAGACTAGAGGAGAAAGTGTTGAGGGCAAGTGGGCTATGATTTGGATGTGCAGTTTGAGCTATGCTAACTGTTGGGGTATAAGCTTTCGTTACATGTTAGCAACATTAGCCTCATAGCTCCAGCACAAAACTAAAGAAGCAAATTCCTGACACCAACGTCTCGTCCTACTGACTACACTTGGGTGATGGGAAAATTGTGTAAATCAGATTTTTCGCTGAAATATTCTTTGCAACAGTTCAAACAGATGTTCAAAAAATATGTTTTATAATAAACCCACCTGTAAGCACAGCTGTAGATGTTAGCCCTGGTTTGAACTTGGTCCAGGGTCTGTCCACCAATGAACACATTTACGTTCTGGGTGTGGTTCATCTCGCTTGCGTACTCTAGAACCAGAACATGGGAGCCAGATTCTGGAACATGCAGCATCAGCCGCAGTTGGGCCTGGACATGAGAGAGTTTATTTGCGAGTGCGTCCATTTCTAGGTTTCTGTATGACCAGCAAATGAGACACCTGCTTCAGTAGCGCAGATAAACAACAGGTTAGTCATCGGGGTGTGTATGTGAGGAAACTGATGACAGAGCCATGGTACTGCGACCAGGAGAGTGAGACGTAGACAGAGTTTGTTCCGCTCAAACATTGCAGAAAGCCGTGAGTTCGGAGGTGTTAAAGTGACTCACTGAGTCATTTCAACTCTCAGGGAAAAAAACAGATAGAGTGCGTGTTTGTTTGTTTGCTGTATTTTCTGAGCATGTGCTTAAAAAACAGAACAGGGTCAGAGGTTGACTTGAAGCATTTGTGAAAAATATTGCACTATTATTTCCTATGTTTCACATTAATCCTTAAAATACATCATAACTGCTAACAATAACAAAAGCATATTTTAATTTTAAATCAGCTATTTCTCACTCGCAGCTCATCAATACAGGAATTCTGCTGAAATAAAGAGTCTAAACTTTAACGGTGAAAATACTTGTTACCACACGTTTTTTAGGTTGAGTTTTTATTCCCCATGTTTGTGTGTGTGTAACTGCATTTTTAATTATCTGATCAGCATGCATGGTTGCACACCTGTCGGCCGCTGACAGAGGCCAGTTGAGGATGGTCAGCGGTGGGCTGCCGAAGCCCCTGAGAGGCCAGCGCAGACGGGAAGCTGTCCATTGGCACGTGCTTGTACAGGAGACAGCTGCAGCCAGGCATACAACAAAAAGAATCAACCCATGCCAACAAAACCCCACAGACACTAAATAGAACATGATAACATACTCTGACAGCCTAGACACAACAAACTTTATAAACGCTCTGATCGTCAAGTGTTCGGACCATTATTAGAACACAAAACCACAATTATTGTCCATCATTAGACTTCTCCCCAGGTCAGATCAGATCCCCGCTTAAATTTAACTAATAGCTTCAGTCTCATGAAAGGTTTAAAGGCAGCATATTTTGGGATGTCTCCACAAGAACTTAATCATAAAAAGTCTGCACACGGGTCTAAAGTGGTCTCCTCACTCTTCACTGAGACTTCTGCTTTGTGACAAAGCCAAAACATCTGCTTTTTGTTCTGTCTGCTATCTGGCCACGACTTTAAAGTATAAGTTTGGCAAAAATCAAACTAGTACAATTCCCCCTTCCAAAAAACCCAAAATGTCAGCTATGATAAGTTTGAAGACTGGAGTTGCACCTTTAGTTTTGCACTGGAGCTTTAAGACTAATATATCTAACAAGTAATGAAAGCTTATACTCCACCAGTTAGCATCAGACAAATCATTGCCTAAATCATCACACGCCTCGCACTGTGTCGAGTTGTTAGGTAATGTCAAATAGATGGGTCATTCTACAGAAATGTCCATTTTTGTGTCCCTAGCGTTTAAAGATATATTACACTTTAAAAACATGTTAGGGCTACAATTTATTTATATTTTAAAATAAAACCTTAAGTTATTTTAACTATTACACCTTCTTAAGCCGTCAGTTTCGCAATATTGGTTGCTCGTCCTCACAGTCGTGTGTAAAGGCTGAGTGCCATATGTAAAAAAAAAAACAAAAAAAAAACAAAACATGTTTTTCTGCAATTTTAACTGCAATAATCTATACATGACTATGAAGTATTTGATTTAAATCACAAAGAAAACAAATGCTAAATAAATATTATAAAATATATAATGAAAGTTGTTGTCCCTCGGAGTCGTGTCACTGGTGTTACTGCATAACAAAAAAATCTCTTATTTTGAAATAAAAGTCACACTGATGACATCATGACTTCCTTTTACCTATTTTCTGAGGATCTATGAAGAAAAGCACATGGTAAATCCTCTGTGTCTTTTCAGTTATCAGACATTTTCTCATTTAGCTCATGATTTCATATGAAGCTTTTAGTTGAAGTCACTGGTGTGACCTACTTTATTCTTAGGTAATTGTTAAAAAATAGAATACAAATGGATAAAATTTTATACAAACATATAACATATTTTAGTGGATATTCCATGATTGACAACATGTGGTTTGATGCTCTATAGCAGCCATTTTGTAAAATGCATTTTTCATTAAAACGTCTCTGGTGTTACCTTTCCTATGTGTAGCGTCAATGACGATCAGTAACACCAGTGACTCTTAAGGATAGATAAAGTGGACGTTTCTGTCTATAAACATGGACAGAAGTATTGAGCATCATATTTTATCCTTACTTTTGTCCATAAGCATGTTTAGGCATGCTAATGCTAACTGGTTGTCTATAAACTTCCATACTTATTAGCTACATTGGCTCCAGTGCAAAACTAAAGAATCAAAGTTCAGACACCTGACATGTATTTGTTGATCGACTACATTTGGGTTAAGGGAGAAATCTGATTTTTTGTTTAAGCTCATGCTTTAACGACAGAACATTAGCGGGATTTTCATTGAATGGAACATTTCCTGAAGCACTGAACCTAAAAATGTCAGCACATAAGTCTAAAGTGGTCTCATTACGCCTTTATACCCCAGATACGGCTTTCTGACAAAGCCAAAACATCTGCTTTTTGTTCCATCAGCTATTCTGCTTAATGTCTTTAATATCTACGGTATTAGAGGATCTTAAATAAGAGAACGTCTTCTAGCTAAGCCTTCAGTAATGATAACCGAGATGGACACAGGCCTTCCAAACCTATTTAGCTTTCATAATCTAAAATAAAGTAGAAGTGATTTCGTAGAGGTGTAGTGCTGCACACTTACTTGCCCCTCTCAGCAGAAGCCAGGTAGGTACAGGGTTCTGTAATCGCGTGCTGTAGAATTGGGGCTTCATAGAAGGCGCTGGGCAGCAGCACTAAGTAGTCCTGGAAGAGGTTATACAGACTTTAGTTACCTTTAGTTATGCATTCATATGGGCCTGAGTGATGATATGATTGCGCTCACTACTACTGTGCTCCCAATTCCATCCAGTACAAATATGGGAGAAAAAAAATCTCCCATAGAAAACAATGAGAAACATATAAAGTCTGTATTTATGTACTAACCAGCAAGACACCCTCAGCTTTTATACAGACAATCCATTTCCCAGGAGTCAGAGTGAAGGGCTGGGCGAAACCATCCCCTGGAACAGTGAGGAAAGCAGGAGAGCGGCTGGGAGGAAACAGCACCTCTTTACCCTCTCCAGACCCTAAAACGCGGAAAAAGGGTTAAGCTACATTACAGTCCAGCCATTAATGATTTAGACATCACCCTGTGAGAGCTCTGGTCCCCCTATGAACTCCACTACATGTAAAAAATGTATAAATAAAAAAAGGAAAAATGAAAATAAAATTTGTGAACAAATAAAACTGGACCCCTATGGTCCTAGTACAAAATGCTACTTTAACACTGTTTAATTTGTGATAGTCAACACTAAGTGTTTAAAACCATGATTAATGGTTTAAGACCACGATTAAAAGTGAAGAAATCCATTAAAACCACTTCAGTTCATTTGAGAGCTTACTTATAATCTACGGGTTACTTTGAGATTATGCTTTTGTTCAAAGGATTATGTCAGTGTATTTAATTCATTAACACAAAATGAGACACAATGTGATGTACTTAAATGTGCATTTCTATCTCCAGCAAAGGACAAAAGAATCAGAGAATAAATCTGTTTTGCAGTAATTTACGCTCCACAAATCTTCGCATGTAAATTGGCAGTGATGCTCTGAGATGTTTCACTAATGCTTCTGGAACCAGCGTAATTACACTCCTTTTCTCCTGAGGCAAATTCACACCCATCTCTGTGCAGATTTTGCTGTCGGCAAATTTTCTTCAATTACTGGAAACCCATTTTGCAGAGACTTCCTTTTAGAAGGCTCTACATAATGCTCACATGCTTAAGCTCATGCAAACACACACATTAAACCAAGTATTGTGTTTTAAGCCCCCTTGTCAGGACAGGGGGAGGCGCCGATCTTTTTAAGTGCTGTGTGTTTAGTGCCATGTTAATAATGAATGAATAATAGGTTTGCATAGGCAACGTGTCTAGACCAGTAAGTACAAAGTTATGGAGAAAAAGAAGAGGAGAGAGACTGAAAAAGACAAAGAGAAAGAAAGACACTCACAGCCATTAAGTACAAGTTGTTAACTTAACAGTGTCAGGGAAAAAAAGTTTTCAGTATTCAGGATGTCCACACTTGGTCTTAATTACAGCATCAAATGTTCTGGGAAACTTGCTTTTAGCTTTTCAGAATCAGATTATTTTTCCCCACCTCCAAAGTTCAGTCTAAGAAGTTAATTTTCTGTCTCTCATGATCCAAATAAATCACAAACACTTCCAGTGACGTTGAGGTCTGGACTCTGGGGTGGTCAGTCCATTATTTTAAGAACACCAGCAGCTTCTTTGTTTGGTTTTGCAAATGTTTACTTTTTCAGTGAGGGCTTCTAGACAGCTACACATCCTTTCATCCTTAGTTGATGGAAGGATGGACAGCTTTTAATCATTAAGTGAATTTACATGCATTTGATTATCCGATAACTGCAGAAAATCAGATTTTGTCAGTAATCTGAACAATACATTTACATGCACTTGAGTAATCAGATAATGGGAAACTCCAGGTCTACAGGAGCCAGGCAGTAATCGGATTTCTGCTTTGCAACCAGCCAATAAACTCACAGAAGAAGACGTGATGTAAACAGAAAACTCAAAGTTCATGCTGCAGCTTTTTTTATTTTTTTTTATTTCAGGCACCACGGTCTGTTTTCTCGCAGACTGAGAAGCCCAAAAGAAATCAGAGTAAGAGTTTACATGCACTGAGAAATCTGATTACTGAGCTAAAATCCATCTCTCTTCATCAGATTTCTTAATCAGATTTCTAGATCTTACTCCGATCCAAGAAATCAGAGTGTGCTGTTCACATGACCATTTGAATAATCAGATAACAGCAGAAATCCAGTTATGATCGGATTATTGAGTACACGTAAACACACTCATTTTCTGAACTACAATTTTGGAAACTCCTGTTTTTTTCCACTAATTTTTCCTTTGACCTTTCTTTTCTCCAAGTGGATTATATCTAATCTGTTCAGAAATATCACCAGAGAAATGAAGAAACTTGTACTTAATACCTGTTTAACTGGAAATTAAATGAAGAGTGGTCTCTGACTCTGACTGTGAGTAGGTGGGTGGGCTTAGGTAAGCAGATATAAAGACAGAGAGACACTAAAAGATATTAAGAGAGAAAACCTGAGACAGGAAGAGTAAGAGAAGTATAGATTGATAGATAGATACTGACAGGTAGACAGATATCAACAGGAGGACAGACAGAAAGATTGGTTGAAAAATAGACAGACACGGACACGAAGAGAGTGTACCTGGTGTGCCCCGTGTGCGGGTCACTGTGACTCGGCCGTTAACGCTGGCTCCAGTGGGGTTAGAGTAGTACAGCACGATGAGGAAGAGAGAGCGCTGGGTCTCATTGGCATGCACGTTTACACACACTTCACTCTGCAGACAGAGAGGGAAGGTGGACACTGCACTCACGAGTGGATGGAAGACAGGTCAGTATAGAGTTTATCAGTGTTATAAGGACAACCCCAGGGCCAGTACTCTGTCTAAAATATCAAGAGGCATGAAAAGAGCTGGATTCATTCACACCAGAGGAGGTTGTGTAATGTAATTTGTGTGATTTCACTGTCTGAGTCATACAGAATAAAGAATCTGTGTAATTTCTATAAATCACAACTGATATTGGATTAAAACGTCATAGCCCAGATGTTCACATGAGTGCTATGTGTCAGAAGCAACGACAATTATTATTGGAAAAACACATTTTTTAAATAATAATAACAACAACAACACAGCACACAGCTGTGTCTAGGAGCAGATTTTATATTACATTAGCATGAAGTGGATTTCAACAGGACTTCTATTACAGAAGGTACTTTATTAAAACAGATCTTGTCAGCAGTCATTTAAATCAATGTATGAACAGAGCTAAAGTCTATTACTTTTCCTGATCGGTAAATTAGAGTTGGCCCCGGGATCCAAGCAGCCAGCACAGGGTGAACATGCTCAAGATGCAAGCAAAGCCAAAGCAACACAAAAAAGCATAGAGGAGAAATCATGCACAGATCATTCTGGTCATAAAGCAGTACTTTAGTGCTATTTTTCATAATAATGAATGACACTGTTAAAAGCTAAATAGGTCCATGTAAACTAGTATCAGCTCACTGTCAGCCAAGCTGGCACCTTTGGTTAGACTATTATCTTACCAACTGATTCAGGATCAGCTCACCTTATCTGTCCCCCAATTTTGTCATTGGAGCAACTGATGACTGCTAAAGGAACAGTGGTGTTTGCAATTACATGAAGACAGTCTGCCCTTGATAGTAGAACTAGAACTAGGCTAGAACTTCGCTCAGGGTCAGCGTGTCCTGAGATTTAACACAATAAATTAATATGATTCTGAATGGTTGAGGCTAATTTTTAAGGGGAATTCTACCTGTTTCTCAAAATTTCTGCATCATTGAATCATTGAGTTGTACACAGTCATTCAGAGTGTTCTGATGTGAAATGGAGTGCTGTATAGAACCCTACTGCCTTCTTTACAGTGGCAGTGATAGGAACCAGGGGGCGTTATGTCTACAGCATAAATATAGCCATTTTATTTACTATCCAAAATGACAAGTGAACCTACACGTCTTTTGAGTGTTTATATGTAAAGATGAAAATGAAAAAAAAAATTGTAGGTGATATTTTACGTTAAGACAGCCTGCAGGTGTCTCTCCAGTATGAATGCATTTCTCCAGAAAGGCACATCAAACCACTCTGACTACTATATATCTTTACATCTTAACTGCAGAAATTTTGGAAATAAATAAATATATTAATGAATAAATAAACAGGGTTTTCAGATGAAACTGATGGGAGATTTAATGGAGCAGTAATAACCTTTTTCCACATAGAGCTATCTGACCAATAATCTAGGCAGTTCTGCTAAGCTTTCCACGGTGACCTAATGTACAGTAGCACAGCAGTCTTATATCCTAATACAGTAGTCTTAATTTCTTGAATAGAAATTAGTGCCTAAGTGGAAAAGACCCTTTAGAAATATAGCTTAGGACACAGTAAAATCCCCAGTGTTGACTGAACTCTTAGGCATCACCTCAGTGGCCATTGTGTAATGGGATTTGTCAGGGATAGATGTTTACATCAGTGGTATAAGATAGAATAAACATTTTCCGTCACTCCACAATTATTATTGTCGAACTGTATAAACTACAGACACAACATGTTGATACTGCATTAAATCACTTAACTCATTGTTTGATACTGCATTAAATCACTTAACTCATTGTTTGATACTGCATTAAATCACTTAACTCATTGCTAATCAATTAAATTACAATTTCGCACACCCTCTTTAATACTAATCCAGCTCAAACAAGGCTTAAGTGTTTGTTTCTGGCTCGACTCAACAGCTTTAAGCGTTACTTCCAAACTGAGGATTTTGCTGCGTTATAAAACACTTACAATCGCAGCGAGAGTAAAAGCCCGCTCCCGCCACCAGCAAGAGTCTCCCACGCACTGCCCTCTGTAGGCCAGCGGTCACATAGCGTAATACAATGTTGAAGGGACCAGGGGAGCCAACAACAAGATACAAGACCACCTCTGGCTGGGAAGAGAGAGAGTGTTAGAGCTCAAAGGACATGATTAGACATATATAAAGAGAACAGTCCACAGCGACATGTCCTTATCACAGGACTAGCTTACATGTGGAGAGAGTGCTTAAAAACTCAACAGCTTCCACAGGAAAAAACAGCGAGGAGATAATAACAGCCCTGAATCAAGTTTTATGGTCGTGTTCTCACTCCACGAATATAAACACATATTAACTCTGGATAAGAACATGTTGCATGGGGAAAAACAGATTTTCTCCAGTGAAGATAACTGCTACATTCATGATTAGTGGAAAATTAGAACACATGAAGATGATTGTCGACATGACAGCCATTGAAATGATCTAACTGATCAAAATAATCAAAACTGAATCCACTAATTATTCAGCAATTGCAATAAAGCAGGCATAGCACAGCAGCAGTTACAGATCCATCCGCTACTTCACATCATTAATCTGTTCCTACAACCATAAACAAATAACAATGCAGTAAAAACAACCATGCTTTAAAACATACCAACAAATTGTTAAATATTTAAACAAAAAGTAATGGATTATGATAATATCTAAAGTAATGCTACTTTTACTATTGTATAAATAATGTAACTCACATTAGGGCTGGACAATATGCCAATATTTTATCGTTATTGTGATACATTGTCACGATATGCTTTTCTCAGCATGCTGTGGATACCATCTGCATGTTTCATTACAAAGAGGACATTACTCAGCCTGTTTAATGTGATTTAGTGCAGTGCAGTATGTGAAATGCTGAATACTCATAACTGTACTTATAATTTTGGATGTTTAAATTTGGCCCTGCTGGGGCTTTTTTGTCAGTTCAAACTCATCAAAGTTCAGAAAAAACTAAACACTGTGATATATTTTTGCTACCCCTACCATACATTAGTCATGACAATTGAACAGTCTAGTGACGAAATAGGTAAACAAAGAAGCTATTGGGAAGTTCAAAATAATAGTTTGTGCTGAATGACTACAGTTTGCATGATTTTGTTGCTCTACTTCCTCTAATTCAAACAGATTGAGGCCAAGGGCTAAAAATAAGCATTCAAGCATATTCCTTAAAGGAGACATGTTTGACTTTTTTTCTCAGTTTATTATAACTTCCCTGTTGTCTCTGAAAGACATTTGTGATGAGTGAAAAAAAAAAACACTTTTAGCTTTTATATAGTGTGTTTTAACCTAGAATTGACTGATGTAATGAAATGAAACTTTCCACATCATGCTTGAAGCCAGTTTACCACTACTTATCAAACTTTTTGAGCTGATACAAAGTGGAAAAAGGTGAGGACCATTCTGTCCGTTTATCTGAAAGTCAGACTGCCTCACACGGTGCAAATTTCAAGCCACATATGATTTACCGTGGATTTCTATGGTTTAATTTAACGTAGTACTGGTAAAATGCTGAGTGGGGCGCTGAGACATTGAACAGAACTCTGAGTTGCAGAGTGCTGGCTCTGGTGCTCAGCATTAGGTTTCAAATTTTTAGATGCTGCTCCGGTTTGTGGTGGCCTTATATGTTCAAAGCGGAGTCAGAGAAAATGAAGAGACTGCTGCGGAGGGTCAAACACCAACCAGGACGTAAGGGTTTTTGTTTACGTTCATTGCCTAATTTTGATTTGTGAGTTTATTTGTATCACTAGTCTGATTAAGTTAAAAGCTCTATGCTCTGAGCTGAAATGCCACCCATGTAGCCTAGTAACTGCAATATTTTTAAGAGCTTAGCTAAGAACTGACGGCTTAAAGGGATTCAAACTTTCATCTAGAGGGCACATCATGTTACCAGTTAAACTGAAATACAGTAACTAACCAGGTGTTTACTTGCCTATACAATCTAGGTCTTGAAAAATGACTCACCGGAAACCTGGCATCCAATGACGGCACATTCATTCTTGTTTATGTCTGAAATGGTGTTCGCTGTGAAATCACAGTGGTGGGGGGTGGGGTATTCTAGTGGAGGGGGAGGCACTACTTTGCTGTGACAGCCTATTGAATCGTACACCTTTTTTATTTTTTAAAGGAAAATACCCAAAAACAGCAGAGACTTCACGTGTCACAAATTCTCGAATGGAACATACAATGACAGGAAATGAATACGTCAACTGGCAAGGAAAATGCAGGTTGGTTTCCTTGGTCCCCTTTAAGGAATAGCGAGTTTTGAGTACTGTTTAACGTATAACAAGCATGTACTGTATTTCTGCTCAAGCATGTAAGCCATTTCCTCACAGACTGTTTGTGCTATTAAAGATATGAGCTCCAGGCCATGCTGGCTCTGCCTATCTAAGCTGCTCTGAAATCACTAGATCTTTGCTGGAGGCTACGCAGCCATAGAACAAGTAAAAGCACATCGCTTTATTTCCAGAACCCATAAATATTTCAGGTGATAAATATCAAAGGTATTTTAAGGTTGGATGACTACAGTAATGTGTTACTGCAATCCCTGTAAATTCTTCAAAAATAAAAATAATAAAATCTTGAACGCAAGTTAGAAATCTAACGCTTCTGTCTGTGAGATAAATGTCCACCTGAAGTACCTTTTCTCTCTACTTCTAGACATTTGAACATCTTAAAAGTAATCTAATGAACTGAAATGACCTCTTTTCAAATATGTACTTTTTTTTTTCAGAGATATTTTCTGGTGTGGTACCAGTCGACTGTAAAAAGTGTATTACCTGTGCTGGTGTGAGCACAGCGTAGCCCCTCCAGCTGAACTGTGGGAACTCCCGCGGGTCATAGCCGAATCGCACTTGCCTGGCATTTGGAGTGATGCCATTCTCAACCTCAAATTTCAGATGATGTAGGGTAGGAAGGTAGAAGTTTGGCTCAGGCCTGTTTCAGACACAGAGTGAAGAAGAAAAAGTTGAAATTCACAGTACATGTCAAAAAATAGTTCTGTGGCAAAGGCTTCATGCATGCACACATAAATCTGTATCATTTATTACTATTTTTGTCACTCATTCCAAAATTACAAAGCTTAAAATAACAATAACTGACAGGCTCCAATAACTTTAGCTAAACAGTGCTTTACTGACTGACATCATTTCAGTTCTTAATGACACATTTCTTAAACTTAAACAGCTTATTGAGTCACAAATAATATATAGAATATATAGAATAAAAATTGGAGAGCTCAGATGGAGCTTCTCAGAATTCTTAATGTTTCTGTTGGTTGAATTAGTTCTTGTTGTCATAATTGATTTTTGCATAAAGACGTTGTGCTACATCATGTGATACTCATGCTTAAGGAAAGTAATTTAACACAAACATCCATTCATCCATCCATCCATCCATCCATCATTTAAACTCAAAGTACATTGAGACAGACCCTCATTTACAATGTAGCTGAGCTAATACAGAAAACAGGGATTGAGAAGTTAAATTGTAAAATCATAACAAATGCTAAAAAGTAATAATAATCATAGTACTATATTTAAAAATATGTAATCAATAAACCATTAAAAAACAACAATACAGTAACATCATAAATAAGATAAAATATGGATAATTAAAAACACGATTCAAGAAAAAAATAAAGAAAACAACAACATGTTTTTGTTATTTTTGCAATGATTGAGTTTTGAGCTTATCAGTTAGTTTGTAAGTGTATCAAGTTTCAGTTTATCAGTCTTTGGCTAGCATGCAAGAAAGAACCTCTAGTCGTTAGAAGTGGGCAATTTACTGGCAGGAGTGTAATGGACACTGATAAATCAGCAAAACCTTAACATTGTCAGATTTTTGTTAGCCATCCAATACACTGCCACATCCATAATCTGTAGTATATGCAAAAATTATATCTAATTTGACAGATGAGTGGAGTTTTCTACTGGACAGACAATGGACAAAACACTCATAAGAGTATAAGTACTATGTGGAGGATATACAGTGAAGCTGTACAAAACACGGTGATACATTTTACGCTAATGTTTGAAAAGAAAGGCAAAGTGTGGTGCAGTTCCTGCTCACTCTGAGCATGTGCGTCCATGCATGTGTTTTCTACACCTGCACTGCCCAGTCGATTCTTCACAGCTACTTGCTGCAGCCCCACCTACATCACACTGACAGCCTATCAAAGAGTGGAAGATGATGTCATTATTAGCTTTTCCTTCAGACAATAAATTTAGTCAGGATGTTGCTCATACAAGAACAGTCAGTCCTCAAGTCCTGAAAAGAAACGGATACATCCAGTGATTATTTCCAGAAACAGCTGGTGAATGTTAGCTCATAGCGTGCAATTCAAATAGATGGAAATAAAGCAATTTTCTTTCACAAAGAATATTTAAAAATAAACTCTCAAATGCCACAGTTGCTCAGGCAGTCATGCTACTAAAAGCAGAAAAAGCTGAGGTTTAATCAGTGATCTCTCCCTCAACAGAATCAGTTTCAGCATTCCAGAAATGTCCCGTGTGCTGGGTATCAGGAAGAAATTGTCAATAATACAATTTTCCCAAAAATATCTTAAATAACTGTGGGCTGCAAACACAGGTTGAAAATGAATGGTATCCCAGAGGAAAGGGTTAAAACAAAGATAACCCTGCTTTATGTCTTGTTCCATTGAACGTAGTTTCTAAAGCATGAAGGGTGTGTTGTTTATATTTTTGTTAATCATTACTGATTAGTGATTTCCAAGGTTACTCACCCTGGCAACCAAAATAGTTCTTCTTCTGGAGCAGGAAGTATCCGTCCTTGCACGTACTGCAGGCGCGGCTGCAAATGTTGGGCTTGCAGATACACTCACCATTTTCCTGAAATAAAGAAGACACTATATGACACCCATAGACTAATAAATCAATCAGTTACAGATTATATATGGAATTATAATCCACCTGAAGATCTGTTTAAAAGCCAACTTGCATAGTAAAAATCATTACTTTCGTGCATTTGACTGAATAAGTTTACTCAGTTCCAGGCACTAAAGCAGGCGTCTCAAACTTAAATCAGCTGGGGGACCACAAGCCAGTGGTGGGGCCAGGTTAAAAAAAAAGGGGGAAAAAAGTGTCTTATTTTTTTCAAATATTAACTTTATTTTTTTTTTATATATTAACGATATTAACGATTTTTACTTTTCTACATCATTTAAGCATGACAGCTGTCCTTTAAATTGTATGAAATTTTCACGGTGAATGGAAAAACAGAAAGGCTCCAAAATTGCTTGAAATGAAATCTCTTTATGTTAATTTACATTGAAAGTAAAGAGTGTTTTTGTTTTTAGATTGTTAAATTTAGTTGCTAATTGGTCTAATTTCATTATATTTTGCTTTATGGTTGCTCACACTTTCATGCTTTTTACTTTTTAGATCAGAGGTGTCAAACTAAACCTGTAAAGGGGCCAAATTAAAAAATCTCATCAAATCGGTGGGATAGAAAAAAATGCTTTTATTAGATTTTTAATTAAAGTTGTGCACTGGCCATTGTTTATTCAAAATATGCTTCAACAGTAAAATACAGACACTTGTTGTAGACCTTGAAATGTTACATGGACACTTTAAATATTCATAATTTAAATGTTCCCAGGAGCTTGGTCTTTTAAACCTACCTATTTGCTTATACTAGACACCAGACTTGGGCTCAATTTTTTTCTGAGCTGCTGAGCTGATGTTAAGCATTTATATAGGTTGAACTGCAGCTGAAATGCATTTTGGTGATATGACTGGTGTGAAACTGTGCAGAATTGTGTAGAATTAAGGTGTAAACACTCTCCCATAGACTGTTTTTGGGGTAGGAAAGTTGGAGCACATTATGCTGCAGTGCATGCTGGGGACTGTAGTGCAGCACATTGTGAAACAGGCTAATATTAATGGAAAATTAAAATAACTTTGCGGGCCGGATAGGATTGTGCGCCAGGCCTGATCTGGCTGGAGGGCCTTGTGTTTGACATGGGTTTTAGATCAAAAGGCTCCCATAAAGAGAATAGTGACTAACAAACATCAGTTTCTATGCTGGTACCTGGTGACTTCTTTAACCTGATTTCCTCCTACTCAAGGTTTTTCTTCGACTTGAGTCATTATTTCTACTTATAAATACTTTTCCTCCTACTTCTGTTATCATTTCACATAACAAGACTTTTGAGGATCTGTGGAAAAGACACTCACCTCCTCACATTCACCCACACCACTCTGAGTCCCCCTTACTTCACACATGCACTCTGAGAAGAAAGAAGAAGCAAGATCATTCTCACCATATCGCAATCATTTTTAGAGCATGACATAGCAGAGCACGCATAAGAGAGACTGAAACTGAAACATTAGAATTCAAGGCAATCCCTGAATCATTAGGCAGCTCAACTGAAAACAGGGAAAACAATGACATAGTCTCTGGTCTGCTGCAAAACCACACGAAGAGTAAAGCACAAAAGACATAAAAGTGTGAGGAAGAGTAAAAAAAAAAGGGGGGGAATGTGGAGAACATCTGCCATTATGCACAAAAGCAGCAGAAGGACGAGGTAAAAAAACGAGGGAGGCAGTAAAGGTGGGGTTCGATGAATAGGCTCTGATTACCTGGGCTGCCTGTCTTTTCAAAGCTTAAAAAAAAAAAGACACACAGCACAAAGGAACTAACCCGCGGGCTCCACATCAAAGGAGAGAGCGAGTCATGGTTTGCAGTCAGGTAAGGCTAAACCTCTATAGACACTTCTACACACCTTCACCAGGCACTGCGAGCTACAGTAGATAACATTCTTGCTGTAACTCTATATAACTGGACAAAGGATGCTCCCTTGGCCCCAGCTTAAGAAGGACCAATGTGTCTGGTGTTGTATGGAGAGCAATACAGATGGAGATTCTACTGTATTAATCCACAGAGCTTTAAGTCGGCGTTATAAGAACGTTCAGTCCAGTGATTGTAATAATGAAATATGCTGTTTTTGGGGCCATTGTTGTCATTTACAAATAAATTGTGGCTCTGATCAAGCTGGACAGCAGACGCTCCTATTAGTGCTCTATGTCGTGGAAGGGTTATATGGTATAAATCTGATTTATTCTTGACAAAATGTTTAAATAAGAGTATATTGTACTTTGCAAACACTGTTAAAATTTCACGTCCATACAGCTCGTATTTCGAATCTAAGCTGCAGAACCAACTTCACGACCATGAACACATTTACATATGACCATTCAGCCTACAGCACTTTAGCTCGCCCACATCACAATGAACTGGTAGGGAGTGTTGTTACTCGACTCAGTCTGTAGCAGTTATTGGAGTGGAAAATGTGGGAAAACAATTAAATGCTGTGCTGTTCCTGATTGTCAGGAAGCAAATGTATTAATACAGCCTTCCAAAGCATCCAAAAATCTGAGTGGTGTGGCTGAAGTTTAATTTTCCCAACGTTCCTGAGGATTTTAATGGAACTTTAACCTTTTTTTTCTTTCATTTATTTCGGCCTGGACTACTCTTCAAATGTGCCACTACACAGTCAGCCAATCAGAGCAGTTCATTTACACAGTTCAGTCTAAAAGACACAGTAACAAAAACAGCCTATTTAATTCTAACCCTGCGTTCACACAACTTTTCATCTCTTGTCATCCAAATCGCTGGTCACTTGTTGGCTGTGGACTTTTCTGAACTCAAGCTGACCACTGGTTGCCACTGACGCCAAGCACAAATCAGATGCATTCCCGCTAAAAATAAAAATCTTGGAGAGAACAGCTTGTTAGTAAATTTGATAAGAAGGTAAATCTCTGCGTAGCGCATCACTGAGTGTGTTTACATACACTTAATAATTCGATAGCTGCAGAAAATCAGGTTTTGTCAGTAATCCGATCAACGCGTTTACATGCGTTTGAGTAATCAGATAATGGAAACTCCAGGTTTACATGAGTCAGGCAGTAATCGGATTTCTGCAGCGCAACCAGCCAATAAACTCACAGAAGAAGACGTGACGCAAACATAACGTAAAACTCAAACTTCATACCGCAGCTTTTTTATTTTCAACATCGCGCCACTTTACCTGAAAATCTGAACATACATCATCTAGAAGATGAAGAATATTTAAATCCTTCATTTTGTTGAGATTGTAGTTGGTTTCACTGTCACTCAAAAAGTGTTGTGCTGCGTCTCGCAGCAATGCTGCTTGTTTTTTTTTCTAGTACCGCCATCTGTTTCACACACACACAGACTGAAAAATCCGAAAGAAATCAGAGTAAGAGTTTACATGCACTGAGAAATCTGATTACAGAACTTCAATCCAGCTCTCTTTATCAGATTTCTAAATCAGATTTCTAGACCTTACTCCAATCTAAGAAATCAGAGTATGACATTTATGTGACCATTTGAATATCAGGCAACGGCAGAAATCCGATTATGATCAGACTATTGAGTGCATGTAAACGCACTCACTGTCTGTGCAGTCAGTATGAGAAGAAAACAGGGTTTGGTCTTTGCAATTGCTGTTCATCTGTGGCAAAAATGCAGCCGCCAGACAGAAAGCTAACCGAAAGAGTAACCTGCTCCTCGACTGCAGTCTGGTTCAGCAGTTGCAACTGCAAACCAAGAGGTCATGGGTTTGATCCCAGCTGTTGTCTACTGACACTGTGCCTTTGACCAGGGCACTTAGCCTAAAATTCTTTGAGAGGGATTATTCTTGCAGTTGGTGGATGCAAGTTGCTTTGACTACAACAAAAACAAGCGCCATGTACTGACATGTACTACTGAACTGACAAAACACTGTAATAAACAAAATACTGTATTTACAGTACGCAGTTAGCCGAGCCGCTGGAAACCAGGGCTGTATTATATGTTACAAACCTGGCATTTCAGTCCTGACTTTTTTTCCGAGACAGGTTGTTGTTTACCTTCTTATCAACATTTTCCAAGCAAGGTTGACCACACCTAGAGAGAGCGTGCTAACTAAAAGGGTCGTGGATTTGCAGGGTATTTGCTAAAATGCTTCGAATCGAATTCAGACCTGCATGCCGCACCTCAAACGTTGAGAAAGACTGGAATCCCTCCACATATTTCTCATCTCCATTTTTATCATGTCGTCTGGGTGCCAGAGGATTATGAAAAGCTGCTGAAAGTCTGAGTTATGATGACGGATGGGCGACTCTTGCAGCACTTTCAAAATCAGTTACAGGCTAGCTGGGAGCAGACAGTCAGTCAGGGAAACGTGAGCTGTATAAATCATCTTCATACACTGTTCCTCTCCCTGTGTCTTTCACTCACTCACTCTCTCACCTCTGACTATAGATTCAGAAACATGATGTCACAACAGTTCCCAGTTGATTATGATGTTAAATTCACAATGGAAGCCACGCAAAATAAGACAGAAGTTAAGGGGCGGAGGCAAAAATGACTAAATAAACAAAAGTGCCAGTTGAGAGTGATTTTACTGCTTTTCTTTTTACTAGATTCAACTGCATAACCAACTGAACAAGAACTGCTGAACGAAAAGCACTGCAGTCTTTGTTCACATGTGCAAGGTTGCTCACAGATGACTTTATAGAGATGGAAAATGGTTAATTCTGCCTTTTAATCCACTTTTCTTATTAAGTAATAGCATATCTAAACGCTGTCATCATAATAATCTAACAAAGGGGAAAATTCAGATTTTTGCGATGACGTTACCATTTTGAGCAAGGAAAGGAATACATAGGAATACAATTTAGGCTTCTTCTCTTCTAGTTTCTCAGAAAAAAAAACATTTCCGATATCTAAGCTAAGCTGTGAATTATTTTAATTTTGATCTCAATGGCTGTGTTTACACACAATCCGACATGACATTGCCAATCCGATTGAATACATTCCAATTACAGATTAAGACTGAGGTGTTTATAAGCTCACTCTACTCAACAACCTGATGGAAAATCTCAGTTTACATGCTGACGCACATGCATAGAGTACCACTTACTGTGGATGTTACCATGACAACGAGCATCACGTGAGTCCAGTCAGAGTGAGACGAGCAGCAGTGAGCAGTGTTTGTGTTTTTTATGACTTTAAAATGAAGTCAGACTCAGGAAAACGTACCTCACATGTCCTTATTAAAGAAGGGCGAGAGGAAGACGTCACATTCTGAGACACATAAACTGGACGTCCGTCCCACCGCTGTCTTTTAAAGATCAGAGCATAAACTTCGTCTCCTCTGAAGACCAGTTTCTGCTCCGCCATGTTGAATGTTACGAAATTTCCTACTTAAACTTTCCGATTGGGAAACATAATCAGATACACGTGTTTGCATTTAATGGATTATTTACAGGATTACCCACCTCGTTCAATCAGATAGAAATTGTATTCCGAATTGCCTCACTCAGACTAGTCTAGTCCGACTGAGGTGTATACATGGACGTATTCTATTCCAATTGAGCTATTTGCTGGATTATTAACAGATTATTAGGCTGCATGTAAATGTGGCTAATGCACACTAGAGGTGGGCGATATGGCAAAAATATTATATCACAATACTTCAAGACATTTTCATGATAAACAATATGCATCACAATATTTAATTCTTCTGAGATTTAACAATTTGGAACAGACAAAATAGAACCTGTAGTGCCACATTTAAAAATACTATAATAGTAATAATAAACTACAATATGTATTACAAACTGCACTGCATTAAATCTAATTAAACAGGCCTAATTATGCTCACTTTGTAATGAAATATGTAGATAATGTTCTTTGAGAACTGACAATATCCATGATATGCTGAGAAAAGAGTATTGTGACATTTATCACGATAATGATAAACTAGCATCATATGGCCCATCTCTAATGTACACTCAAAGTTGTACAGAAACCGGTAAGCTGCATCTGACAACGTCGGCGGAGGCTAAGGCTGCACTGTGGATTATCAAACATTTGATATGCTTCTTTAACCAATGTAAGGTCCTAGCATGTGTGGTTTAATGAGTTAAAGACTGTGTTTTAAAGTGTAGTTGCTGGCCTGAGGCCTCTACATTTAAACAAAATGATGCTGTCAGTACTGATTTAATCACTGAAAATAGGAGACAACATACAGGTTTGATTCAATATCATCAAATGAATCCCTTGCTGCTGCTAAGAGTCTCTTTCCTAGCAGCATTCCTTTGATGGTGCTGTTGGCTTCATTGTCTCTAGTCTGGCCAGAAAACACACCAGGTAAGGATGAAATGACTTGAGAAGCACTGAGACGTACCAACACAACCACTCGGATTTTCTTGGGCCAGGTTCCAGTAAAGCGGTTTGCAGTGCTCACACTCTTCTCCCTCCACATATGGCAGGCAGATACAGGAATCCTATAACAGACATAACCCACATCATTTACAGAATGATATCACATTTCAGCTTTTTATGTCGGCTACCATATCTTTATATATAATATTCACATAAATATCTTTGTCATCCTGGCATGAACATTTCTGTTCAACAGGAACATTTTATGACTTTAAGATAATATTCAAACATCAGTATTTTTTTTTTGTTAAATGTGAATTTAAATTGTAACACTTTAGGTAACATCACAGATTTCAATAAGACAAAAAATATCATGCTGTCAGGCAAATGAAACATTCCAGAGATATTCTAGTGGTTTTATAATCAATTACAGTTTCAGTAATCTTTCCCGATGCCACCTCGATGCTCTGCATGATGAAATCCAAATGCTTTGATAAATTGGATAATTTATTCCTTGCACCTCAATACTCAAAAATTCAGAACAAAAAACATTTTTCTGGCTTTCTGACAGACATTCAAACACTCAAAGCCATTATAAGCATAGCGTGACGGCTGGTATTTGCACTATGGCTCTGTTTATAACTGGTATTAACATCTGTCTCGAGTGATCTGGTCAGAAGTGGACAGAGAAACACACAGCTGTGTACACCTTGCATTTCTATAGCCCTTGAAACCATCTCCAGTGATGACTTATGATGGGATTTTGTGAATGGAGGAAGGGTACCACGAACGTTACTACGTCATTCTCTCACTCTTTGTTGTCAGACAAAAATGCATTGTGTGTACATGTACAGGCTGATACAAAGGTTAAGACTACATGGATTGCTAATGGAATTTATAAACAAACTGCAGAGGAATAAAACTGCACAGCTCCTTTCATTTGCCTTCGATGTTGTCAGGGATGCATTAAAAGGATCACGCTACAACTCCTCGCCTCATCTATTTTTTCTTTTTTTATATTTTCTACATTATTTGAGCACAGCAGCTGTCCTTTACACTGTGTGAGAATGATTAACAGACCAACGGAAATGCTTTAAAATGACTTGGGTTAAATCTCTTTGTAAATTAAGATACATTAAAAGCTAAGAATACTTTTGCCCTCTCCTGAGATAAATGTTTTGGGTGTTTTTTTTGATGGTATTGAAATGTTATATGGTCATATGCGCCCCCGATCACCTCCTGGTTTGAGTGATCTCTACGCATCACCAAGACCAGAGCATGAGAGTAGCGTGGAGCAACAGACATTGTCGCTCCTTACTCAAAGAGTTCTGTAATCACTCCGCTCCAGCACCAGGTTTTCTATTTCCCACTCCTCGCTCACTCGTCAGAGAAAACCTGCTTCATGTCCACTCAACATGATCCATTCTTATGATATTTACTTTATGTCCTAAACATATGGTCAAGGCACTGTGCACTAAATTTCATGAATTATATCATTTATGGTCCATATTAAATGAAAACCTATTTAAACCTTCTGTGCTACACAGGCGTTTTTCAGCAGGTATAGATGTATGTGGTTCTGTAAATGTGTGTATGTCGCACCGAGGCCCTAGAGGAATGCTGCTTCATTCCACTGTACTTCTACACAGTTGGGATGACCAGAAAGCTGTTTTGGACCTTGATTTTCTTCTTGACTATAAGAAAACATGTCTCAGCAGGCTGCATACATGTTTTCAAATAAGCTGATGACAAGTAGTTTGGGTGTGACATACCGTTATTGGATCTTTAACGCTGACCTCTGATCCTGCTGAATTGCACTGGTCGCTGGGAGCTGAGAAATATAAACAAACGAACATACAAACCCAGTTTTAATGTACACTCGGACACTGACTGAGGAAAAACTCACAAAAGGTAGGTATTCAGTGTTTGTTCAGTGAAGCTGAGCTCCCTGAAGACAGACAAACAAAGAAAACTTCAACATTCTAACAATCCACACTTCATTCCTCTCAGCCGAAAGTATGCAGACTGTACTCACATGTGAGTGGAACATGGTACATGTGGAAACAGGACAGCATGAAAAGAAACTATGTGGGGATACAATAACAGGAGAGGAGTACTGCAGGTACACTACCATTACCAACGCAATAGGGAAAGCTTCGGTCGCCTTCAATGCAGCGGTCACACCTCTGTCCAGTCACTCCAGACCTACACACACACTGACCGGTCGTCGGGTCACACGCCTCTTCACGTGAGCCTTCATGAGAACACTGGCATGCTGGAGCAAAATGCAGTAACATCGTCATCCTCACTAACAGGCTTTCTATAAATGTGCTTTTAAACAACTATAGTTATTGAGTCAAAAACCTACAGTATATTCATGCAGCATAAGTGTGTTGTGTCTAAATATTAGATAGGCAAGACATACGTCTGCAGGCCGGGTATCCATAGTATCCTGTGGCACACTGCTCACACTGCATTCCAGCAAAGTTGGTACGACAACGACACTGACCCTTAGGGCCACATGACCGGTCAGCCACCCCTGGCCCATCACAGCGACAAGCTGAGGAGAGAAAGAAAGTTAATTACTTATTAATTATGAATTAGTTCCATTTATTTAATGTGTAATGCTACAAAGTAGCTTTGTGAAACTTCAAGCCTGATACCCAGGACTCAAATCCTGAGCAAATCCTAAACGTATGTATAAGTAGCATAAAATCAAGGTTAATTATAGGGCTGGGCAATATGACAATATATATCATTATCGCGATAAATTATGTCACAATACAACAAAATATTCTTTTCTGAACATATCGCGGATATCGCCATACTTGTAGAGCACTGACCAACCGCATGTTTCATTATAAAGAGAGCAAAATTAGTCCAGTTTAACAGGATTTAGTGAAACACAGTATAAAAAATACTGAATAGAAATCAGTATATTTACACTTTTTATTTTTATTTTTTTATATATATATTTTTTAAATGTAGCCCTACTCGCTCTTTTTTCTCTCTTCTATTTGATCAGATGTCCAAAAAAATAAATAACATGACATATCTTGTGGGTGGAAACTACATGAATTGATAATAGTTGGTGCTGTACAGGTGTGATGTCACACAGCCATTACCAAAGCAATAAGGGAACCTCTGGTCTCCTGAAATGCAGCGGTCACACCTCTGTCCAGCCACTCCAGACCTGCAGACACACTGCCCTGTCTGTTGGTCACACATCTCTCCACGTGAGCCTTCACGAGAGCACTGACATGCTGGAAAAAAGCACTGACGTCATCATTCAGACACTGATGCTCTAATCGGTTTCAAACTCTACTTTTGACCAACTGGTCCATGTAACGCTACAGATAAAACAACTATATTCATGCAGTGTAAGTTTCTGTATTGTGTCTAAACATGAAAAATATCAACACGTACGTCTGCAGGTTGGATATGAGTAGTATCCTGTGGCACACTGCTCACACTGCGGTCCAACAAAGTTGGAACGACAGCGACACTGACCATTTGGGCCACAAGAACGGTCAGCCACCCCCGGGCCATCACAGCGGCACTCTGAGCGGAGAAAGAAATGTTATTGATTAAACCTGGTATATAATTCAGTTTATATTCACACACATACTCTGCCATTTGTATGTGAAATTTCAATAGTAGGAGCAGTGCTGCAGTAAAATTACACTACCTTTACCAAAACAATTGGGGAAGCGCTGATCTCTTGCAATGCAGTTGTCACACCTCAGTCCGGTTACTCCAGGCCTACAGACACACTGACCTGTCTGTTGGTCACATGTCTCTTCACGTGAGCCTTCACGTGAACACTGGCATGCTGGAAAACAGACATGTAAATTCATGCGGAGTGAAAAATGCAGAAAGAGTCTGGAGACAATGTGTTAAAAGAAGACATTATGAATTATCTTAAAATGAAAACTAAGCATTGTTACAGGAAGATACAGGAAAACACAATTCAGAAAATGCTACTATAGCGATTATCTGACGTTTACCACATCAAAGTCAAAGGGTCAGTATGTACACAATTTGGCAGATATCTTCTTTAAAAACAACTGGAGATTAGAAACTGACTGTCCATCATTTGTGTTCTATCTACAAAAAAGCCTGTTCTGTCTTATAAGTCTGCATATTGCCACATCTTGTTTGGACCAAACTGAATCAGCTTGTCTGGCTTGCAAGCAAAGATGAATTACACACAATAAACTTTCTGCATCCTCTGTTTGAAAACTAGTGAAGAAAGAAACTTGAATATGAAAATATAAAACTAAATTTACTTCTCACTTTCAGCTGTACAAACGGTCACATTATGTTAATGATAGCTTGTTTTACCATTATGTTGATCTGGCAAGTTAACAGTCCTGTAGTTAGTTATATAGTTAAAAAGTGTATTCTATATCTTAATTTAGGAATTACATACTATCTTACTGCATCTTATCTCAACTTATGGAATCCTTAAGAACTTAATCAAGGTCAATAAACAACTGTCATCCCTGTCACCAAGCAAATGACCTAATATAAATATGAAAAAAAAAACTAAAATGTAAGTTACAGTTAGCTATACAGCTACCATGGTAAAAATAAATAAAAACAAGAAAAAAGCACTGAGATTAACTATATGCTTTAGTAACCTCAAGGAAAAAATTGCTCTGGCCCGGCTGTCTAACAGGATGTTTTCATTTCCACTCACTTTTCAATTCTGGCCTGATTTGTCTGTGTGCTGCACTGTTTCTCCTAATAAACAGTGACATATTCAACTTGGTCTCCTCATTACTGACCGCAATGTTTCATTAAGCAAGTTTTCATTGGCACGAACACATGCAGGTAATGAGAAGTTATGGCAGAGAATGTGCCTGCAGTGTATTTTATGTACTGCAGAGCTATAAAAAAATGTCTCACAAGCAAAAACACTTACAATATGAACAAATATAATGGCATTACGCTCAATAATGCTAATGAATTTCTTAGGTAACACCTGAAAACGAACACATTCCATCTTCAACAGATGGCAAAATGGAAATGGAAGTGAAAATGGTGAAAATGCAAGCTTTGAACTGAAGTTAGGACAGTATTTAGGAAATGTTGTATATGTTAGAATGAGTCTGATCTGACAACAAAAAACTCTGAATGGTGTGTTTATCACTCAAAACAGAAATCCGCTGAAAGGCAACAGGTCAGCATGTATGAGTAAAAAAAAAAGCAGTGACATCACTCAAACAGTCTAACAGGTTTTCAAGAACTCTGTTTTTAGCCATACATTACAGGTTGATGAGGATAAATGTCACAGATGTCCATGAAACACCTACAGATGAAATGGCTACATATATGCAATGCCTGGGCAGTAAAACCACAAGTACATACGTCTGCAGGTTGGGTATGCGTAGTATCCTCTGGCACACTGCTCACACCGCGGCCCGGCAAAATTGAAACGACAACGACACTGACCATTTGGGCCACATGACTGGTCAGCCACCCCCGGCCTGTCACAGCGACACTCTGAGGAGAGAAACAAATCTGACTGATTTGGTCTGTTTTATTTCAGTTTAATTTGACATATTTACTCTGTTTTTTGTATTCAGGTCAATTCAGTGAAGTCCCACTTTACTAATAAAATAAAACAGCTTTGAGACTGTTTGTGCCTTTGTCCACTATACGTTATCTATCTACTTCGATCTATTTGTAATACATCTATTATATATCTATATATCTATTTACACACATTTACATCTATCAAAGGTTTACATAGAATATTCCAAGTGTTTGAAAAATGGAGCATGTGGTAATAACACTATGTGCAAAACTGTGACATTACTCTGCAATTACCAAAACAATAGGGGAAGCTCTGGCTTTCCGCAATGCAGCGGTCACACCTCTGTCCATTGACTCCAGGCCTACAGACACACTGACCAGTTCTCGGGTCACATGTCATTTGACGTGAGCCTTCACGTGAACACTGGCATGCTGAAAAAAAAAATAGTGATATGTTATCCTTTATACAGTACAGGTGTCATCATAGCACGTTAATATCAGCATTAATATTAAAAATAAATAAAACAAACGCATTTTGTATCATGATGCAAAAATGGTAATGTACTAACAGGTTTTCAAACTACATTCATGCAGGATACGTCTGTATCTATGGATTCTACAGATTTATGACTTACATTTTTTAATGTAAGTCTGAATATTGTGCAGTAAAAATACAAGCACGTACGTCTACAGGTTGGGTATGCGTAGTATTCTGCGGCACACTGCTCACACTGCTGTCCAGCAAAGTTGGAACGGCAGCGACACTGACCCTTCGGACCACACGACCGGTCAGCCACTCCTGGTCCAACACAGCGGCACTCTGAACAGAGAAAATGTTCCACATTCACAGCAATATTTGACCTTGACCTTATTTTTTCAGTCAGTTCAAATTTATTATGTTCAGTTTTATTTTAAAAAAACCTGATGTTTATCATAAAAACAGCTTTTTGGTACTTTGGGCTGGATCCCCACACTTCTGATCCCAGACAAGTACTTATAAATCAATAGCAGGAATACTATAATCTAGTCCTGATGGGCTACTACTTAGCATTTTTAGAAGCACCTCATACATCTAACTCCAAACTGACTAACTACCAATCAAACGACCAAACAATAAAATAATAAACTAACAAATAACAAACAAACAAGAAAATAACAAACATGAATCAACAAACAATAAACTACCTATCAAACTCTCCAGTTCACAAACTCACAAACTAACTAAAAATCAAACTAGTTAAAACAAAAAAGGAACTGACATAAGCAAACAAGCAAGTTATCAAACAAACTCACAGAAAAAGTAAATTAACCAAAGTTACATTAAAATTAACTAAATAACCAAATAATAAACATACTAATTTACTAATAGACTGAAAAGAAACTAACTACAAACAACCAACAACAAACTAGGTAATGAACCAAAAACAATCAAAATTAGTTAACTAATTAAAAAAAAAACAATTAAGTTAAAAAAATTTAAATACAACTCACCACAACTAACAATCTAATCTAACTCGCTCATGTTTAGCAAGCTAAAAAATCCCCAGAAAGGGGAGCTATTTACACTCACACAGCTTTTGTATGCATTAGTGAAAGAGAAGAAACTGGCAGAATATCATGAATGCCAAAAGTTAGTAGTGACTAAGGAGAAAAACAACACTAGTGTCATATTTTGTTTGTCCACTTTGAAAACAAATGGCACATATTCAGCCTAAACCAGTGTCTGTTCAGTGAAGCTGAGGCCCCTGAAGGTGGACAAACAGCTACAACGCAAAGAAAACTTCCACATTCTAACGGAACATTCAGACCTTCATATTTCATCCAAGTGTATGGAACACAGTACGTGGCGACACGACAGTGTGTGATGAAACTATTTGAGACTACAACAGCAAGAGATGCAGTGATATCAATATTACCAAAGCAATAGGGGAACCTCTGGTCTCCTGAAATGCAGCGGTCACACCTCTGTCCAGTCACTCCGGACCTGCAGACACACTGACCTGTCTGTTGGTCACACGTCTCTTCACGTGAGCCTTCACGTGAACACTGGCATGCTGAGGAAAAAAGCAGGGATGACATCATCCAGACATTAAATGTTAGAGATGATAGCTCATATTTAATATATCCATGTTCATGCAGCGTAAGCCCATTTAGTGTTTCTACATGTTTAAAATGTCAACACGTACGTCTACAGGTTGGGTAAGCGTAGTATCCTCTGGCACATTGCTCACACCGCATCCCAGCAAAGTCTGAACGACAACGACACTGACCCTCTGGACCACATGATCGGTCAGCCACCCCTGGCCCATCGCAGCGGCACTCTGAAGAAAGAAAAGGTCCTCACACTTACAACAAATCAAAGTGATTCAGTTTAGTATCTCTGTATTCCATTCAGCTCAAATCAATTAACAAGTCTCCCGTCTGCCTTCTTATTGTTATTGTTGCTACAGTCATGCTGATACATGACTGGGTTTGGGACAGTTCAATTGTTGTTTAGCAAATGATCAATTAAGCATAATTTATCGATATAACTGTATATCATTACAAAGTTATTTTATGGTGCTTTGAGAAAGATGCTCAGACTTGCTTCACTCTTTAGTTTTAGTATTTTCCTTTTTCTAACACAGCTGGACAGGTTCACATCTTACTTAACTGGCAGGACGCAGTTCATTACTCTCTGTGGCTATAGTTCCTTCTCCTCTGCTGGTACTAAAGGGGTTCCACAAGGTTCAATGCTTGGACTTCTCTTGTTCATTATTTATATATTCCCTCTCAAACATATCATTAGCCACTTCAAATGGACCCCTTAGTCAATTGGAAACAGAAACTCTTATTCAAGCCTTCGTCTCCAGCCGTCTGGACTACTGGGACTCTCTTCTTGCTGGCATTGGCTCTTCTTCTCTTCACAAGATCCAGATGGTTCAAAACTCGATCATACCATCAAATTACATCGATTCATCAAAATCTCCACTGGTTTTCCATAACTGGTATAGACCAATACACTCTGAATACAACAGATGTACAAAGCCCACCAACCTACACATACACACAAACATGCACATATGTTTTCAATGACGAGCCCAGGCACAGGTCTGAAATGAACCTTGGCGAGCACTGAACCACAAAAATGTTGAAATATCAGCTGACATTGTGCCTCATGTTACGCAAAGTATGCTCTTGTTTATTCAAACCAATAAATGATATTTTGGAAACATAAAATATGACAAAAACATACTTGGCCAGCTCTCAATACACTTGGAGGGGGCCTATGTGTAGGAAACACTGACAGCCAGACAATGACTTAAGAACTACAGTGCTTTCTCAGTGAGGCACAGGCTCCTTTAAAAGAGGACAAGCAGCAATCATTAGGGGTGAGAGTCACTAGACACTTCATGATTCAGTTCAATTCCAGCTCATTGTTTCTCATATTTGTCCATCCACATCAATGAATTTTATTGTAGTTCATTTGTTCTATAGGCCTACATCTTTAGGTTAAGTATGCAAAGAAATCACTTAAAGTGTATGGAACTTGCAACTCGTGGCAATGAACCTATGGCAATGAAGCACAGCACTGCAGTGATATGACTCTGCCCTTACCGAAGCAATAGGGGAAGTTCTGGCCTTTTGCAATGCAGCGGTCACACCTCTGTCCAGCCACTCCAGGCCTACAGACACACCGACCTGTCTGTTGGTCACACGTCTCATCACGCGAGCCTTCACGTGAACACTGGCATGCTGGGAAAAAACATCATCATCGAGATAGTGACGGTAACAGGCTTTATAGAAATGTGTTTTTCTACAGCTGATGTGGGCGACTGTCAGAAATGATATGAAGTATCCATATTCATGCTCTAAGTCTATGTATCGTGTCTAAACAGTAAAAATACCAGCACGTACGTCTGCAGGTTGGGTATGCGTAGTATCCTCTGGCACACTGCTCACACTGCGGTCCAGCAAAGTTGGAATGACAGCGACACTGACCATTTGGACCACATGACTGGTCAGCCACTCCTGGTCCATCACAGCGGCACTCTGAGGAGAGAAAGCATCCTTACACTCAGAACAAATGAAACTGGTTGTATCTGGTTTATTTCAGGCCAATTCACACATTTTATCTATCTATAAAACGATGATTATAATATAATGCAGATTTTTGATGCTACCCAATGTACTTGGCTCGTAACTAAATGACTCACTAAAAAAAGTAAGAAAAGAAAAAATGAACTAACAACATACCTAACCAACTTTTATCAAGGAAATTTTGTGTATATCATTACAAAGCAGATTGACTGTACTTTCAGGCTGATACTCAGATGTCTGATCTGATCATAACTCGCAGAAAGTACTTATATATAAATTAGGCGTGAAAAAGGCTGTTGGTTCAATTTTGGAAAATTAGAATTGATTATAATCTGTAAGACTAACATTAAATAAAATATAAATTCTTATTTATGTGAAATAAAATATTTTCAAACATTAAATGTTTGTTTGTTTTTAAAAATAAACTTTACAATATTACTACTGTAAAGTTCAGTTTATCAGCTGTATTCAACTACTGTGTAAACGGATCCTTCAGTCACATTTGTGTATTCAATATATTCTTAAAACTCTAAAATAAATAAATAAATAAATAAATAAATAAATAAACAAAAAGATTATTAATAATAATAATAATAATAATAATAATATATTATTATTATTATTATTAATAATAATAATAATAATAATAATAATAATAATAATAATATTTTTTTCCAAATTTCCCAAATACTAAATTGTAACGACTAAGCAACAACCTAAGTAACAAGTTAACTAACCAAACAGGCTAAATAACTATTAACTAAAAAAACTAATAATAAACAAACTATTAAACTAAATAACTAACAAACACACACAGCAACAACCCGACAATAAAACCTAACTAACAAAATAACTGATTACCAAAATCACATGAATTGCTTCAATACAGGGTACAACACTGCAGCCCAATAATACAGACTTATTATTATTATAGACTTACTTAGTAAAATCTACAAATCATTTGACAAATACTATAAAACATGAAAGCTACACAGTTTTGAGAAAACAAAACTAAAGTGTCTGCACCACATACAGGCCTTCAGGGCTTAATAGCCTAAAGAAATAGGAAGTTTGAAATCACTGAACTACAAGCTAACAATACATGTTCAAATACAGGTTTATGTATTTTGGTGTGGTTTGTTTTTTAATGCTCAGCCTGTTCTGAAGAAAATCAACGTGATTCATTCTCACAAATGGCAAGAACTCCACCTCTACCACTCTCTACCTCTCTAGCAGTACTGCAGTAATGTTACACTGCCATTACCAAAGCAATAGGGGAACCTCTGGTCTCCTGAAATGCAGCGGTCGCACCTCTGTCCAGTTACACCGGCTCTACAGACACACTGACCTGTGTTTTGGTCACACGCCTCTTCACGTGAGCCTTCACGTGAACACTGGCATGCTGAAAAAAGCAGTGATGCCATCATTCAGACAGTGACAGTGAACAGTCCAAGCAATGCCAACAGCAGATCTTTGTATTGTGTATTGTATTGTGTATCAACACGTACGCCTGCAGGTTGGATATGCGTAGTATCCTCTGGCACATTGATCACACTGTAGTCCTGCAAAGTTGGAATGACAGCGACACTGACCATTTGGGCCACAGGAGCGGTCAGCCACCCCTGGTCCATCACAGCGGCACTCTGAGGAGAGGAACAAATCTAATCAATTTCACATAATTACTCTGTCTTTTCTATTCATCTTAATAATAAGTTGAATTTTATTTTATTATTATTATTACTCACCACTAACAAGCATGCATATCATAGAGGGCCATAAATATCTTTAGTTTACTATGTTTGTAATACACAGCTTATTCAGCTCATAAAGGGCATAAACAGCTGACTGAATTCAATTAGTTGAGTTAAAGTTAAGAAAATGTGCAAACGTCATGTTGCATTTGCAGTTTGACACCACTAAAGTACAAAACACAACAATAAAAAACAAACAAAAAACTACAAAAATGCCAATAATGCATATTTAGGTTTAAATACAAGTTTATATGGACCACTCAACCAATTTACTTCAAACAGTAAAAAAAAATAATAATAAAAAATTAAAATAAACAAATAAAGAAAGTATTCAGATCTTAGATGTTTATAAAGAAAATGTTGTGATCTATTTAAACCGAAGGCATTAATTGTGATAGTAATATGCTAAATTACAGTGTACTTTCTATTATGAGGAGGCAGTCCCAAACCCTAATACCTAAACTTACACTTGTAAAAATGACACTTAAATGTTTTTTTAGTATTTTTAAATATTTTTTAAGGATTTTTTTTCATTTTTTTTTAAAGTGAAGTTGAAAAATTTGGATTTATGATGAGTTCAATTTTTTAAATAAAAAGATTTGTATTCAAAAAATGCCGTTCCACATTTTCATGTCACTACTGAAACACAAAGAGTTTAGTCCATGGGTGGAGTCTTATTTTAGCCACGCCCCTGCATTTCAGAGCAGGAAGAGAGACTGCATCCCTGTCCCTCATGGTCGCATGTTGAGCAGTTAGATCCCATTGTTTTGAAGCAAATGTGCCCCAAAAGTCTAAAAATCAGTCTGTAACATTAAGAATTGTCACTACGGAAACAAATATTTTCTTCAATTAAGCAAACCTTTTTCTGTTTTAATGAAAATTATTATGATTTTATGTATGTATAACTGTTCAAAGCTGTGTTTGCTAGTCAGGTACTTGTTAGTGTTTTTGAGTTCTGCTCAAAATTAGCTAAAATCATCACTACTGAAACAGTCGCTACTGAAACGTTCGGTGAAGTTTCAGTGGTGTTTTGATTATTTTGTTAGTAACAAAATAAAATTTTTAATTATTTGTTTGAATAAACATAATTAAGATATAGTGTCAAAATGATTTCAGTCTAAAGTCCAAGCTGTTAAAAGTATAAAAGTGTTAATGTGCTTTGAACTCTGACTTTGACCCAATTTGGTAGAATGATCCATATACATTCCATCAAAACAGTAAATACACTATTTGGTGTGGTTGGTTCGCTCACCCTGGCAGTAAGGGAAGTAGTGGTATCCAGGACGACAGTGGTCACACCGCTCGCCTGTAACCTCAGGACGGCATAAACAGCGTCCAGACGCACTGCAGACTTCTGGAACCGTACCCCTCCGCTCACAATCACATTCTGCACAACAACATTCGGGATTATTATTATTATAAACTCTTCACAAAGAATATTTCTTTGTTTCTTTCTTTCGCAATTTCTTTCTTTCTTTTGCCCTTTATTTCATCTTCATTATCATCATCATCAGATTATCTAGCGTAATCTAAGTTATATATAACACTAGTCTGGAACACCTCATCACACTAAGCTCACGTGTCAGGGTGATCTGACTGTATCGAGGGCCAGACATACTGAGGCCTTTTGTGTTGAGTTCCAGAAGCAAATAGAAAATCATGCAGATACAAAACTGGCATACAAGCCCAAATGCACAGTTTTTCCACTATGTACATACGTTTCTCTCTCTCTCGCACATATACATTCGAGACAGGATTGTGCAAAATGTGGGAGGATAACACAAGCATGAGTCAAAATATTTGAAGTGCCACTGCTTACACATTCCGTTTGGTTTACTGAAACTTTGGCAGGCTGTTACTCATGATTTTTTTCTGCCAAACATAAATTAGTGGTAATATTTCAAAACCACATTCTTGGTGGAACGTCTTCAAATACTAGGGCAATCCTCTCCTGATTACTTGTCAAAAGGTAAGAGGGACTTCTGAATAACTGCTTTGGGGTGGATTTTCGGTGGCCCTACACAAAGTGTGTGGAGTGCCACTTGTGTTGTCTACACAATACAAATGTTACTACATAATGGTAAGGCTAGTTTCAGTGGCGCTCTATGACGATATTCCATTGTTATCGTAGTATGATAAATGTCACAAAACGTTTTTCTAAGGATATGATAGACATCGTAAGTACTTAAAGACAAATTAGGCCTGTTTAATCAGATTTAGTGCAGTGCCATTTGTAAAACATTGAATAAATGTCACCACAGTTGTAGGTTTGTTATTATTATAATAGCGTTTTTATATACGGCAGTACAGAAAAGGAAAAAGAGTGAGAAAGATAGAAAGTAAAAGAAAAAAGAGATAGAGCAAAAGAGAGTAAGAGAGCAGGAAAGAGAGACAAAAAGGAGAAAAAGAGAAAGAAAGAAAGAAAGAAAGAAAGAACGAAAGAGAAAGTACAAGAGAGATAAAAGGTAAAATTAAGAAAGAAAGACAGAATGAAAGAGTGAGAGAGACAGACAGAAATGAAAGCGATAGAAAGAAAAAGAAAGAAAGAGAGAGATTTCATTGTTATCGTAGTATGATAAATGTCACAAAACGTTTTTCTAAGGATATGATAGACATCGTAAGTACTTAAAGACAAATTAGGCCTGTTTAATCAGATTTAGTGCAGTGCAATTTGTAAAACATTGAATAAATGTCACCACAGTTGTAGGTTTGTTATTATTATAATAGCATTTTTGGGTTCTATTTCCTCTGTTCCAACTTATTTAACCTCAGAAAAATGAAATATCGCGATGCACATTGTGAAAATGTCTTGAAGTATTGTGATGTATTGTTTACCAAATCACCCACCCCAGTTACACAGTGACTAGGCCTTCTCCAACCAAGTGACCAGCTTGAGACTTAAAGCACTGTAACTTGTTCAACAAGTACTACTAAACTATTATTGGTTTCTAGCTACAAGAGTGAGGAATTGAAATGTGGGTTTATATACAGATGGTTCACGATTAATGTATATATCAATATAACTTCTTAAGCTCAGCTAAATACAAAAGAGAGTCTGAGCTTTTGCCTTTACTGCACTACACAGGAAGCAGCCTTAGCTGAGCCAGCAGCATGTAATGGGCAGCACGCTAGCCAAGGAGCCGTCAACAAATCCTCCAAACAGTCACAGTTTGTGATGAGAACAATAGGTAGAAAAAAGCTCTTAATACTCCAGCCTCTGGCTCTCCAGGAGCTAAAATTCCCACCCCCAAAGCTTCTCATTTGGCAGACTGAGGCCAGTGGGGAACACAGGACCTGACCAGGCCAAGAATAGGTGTGACAGAGGATTTGTGCCCACAGACTCTGACACACTGAGTAAAAACAAAAATGTTCCATTACACGCAAAACAGCTCCATTATTCCCCTTATTCATCATTATAGTGTTCAAGTCAGAATATGAACATTTAAGCTGAAATAAATGAACCAAGACAAAGATGATAAAAGCAAAAGAGATTCAAAGACAGAGAAAAGGCAAAGAGAAAAGGAGAAGAAGAGAAAAAAAGCAGACAGAGACAGACTGAGATAAGGAGAGTAGCTGCTGTACTGAACATGAAGCTGAGGAACAAATTACTAATATACAGAGTAATTTAATGATTACGTCATTAGTAACATTCACCTTCACATCTCGGTGCGCCGAAATACCCCACAGGACAATTTGGATCTGAGAGAGAGAGAGAGAGAGAGAGAGAGAGAGAGAGAGAGAGAGAGAGAGAGAGAGAGAGAGAGAGAAAGAAAGAAAGAAAGAAAGAAAGAAAGAAAGAAAGAGAGAGAGAAAGAAAGAAAGAAAGAAAGAAAGAAAGAAAGAAAGAAAGAAAGAGAGGGTGTGTGATAGAAAAAAAAGGAAAAAGAGTGAGAAAGATAGAAAGTAAAAGAAAAAAGAGATAGAGCAAAAGAGAGTAAGAGAGCAAGAAAGAGAGACAAAAAGGAGAAAAAGAGAAAGAAAGAAAGTATAAGAGAGATAAAAGGTAAAATTAAGAAAGAAAGACA
This sequence comes from Colossoma macropomum, assembly GCF_904425465.1. Taxonomy (NCBI): domain Eukaryota; kingdom Metazoa; phylum Chordata; class Actinopteri; order Characiformes; family Serrasalmidae; genus Colossoma; species Colossoma macropomum. The sequence continues at coordinate 10,403,163 of NW_023494805.1, forward strand.
GAAAGAAAGAGTGAGAGAGAGACAGAAATGAAAGCAATAGAAAGAAAGAAAGAAAGAAAGAAAGAAAGAGAGAGAGAGAGAGAGAGAGAGAGAGAGAGAGAAAGAAAGAAAGAAAGAAAGAAGAGAGAGAGAAAGAAAGAAAGAAAGAAAGAAAGAGAGAGAGAGAGAGAGAGAGAGAAAGAAAGAAAGAAAGAGAGAGAGAAAGAAAGAAAAAGAAAGAGAGAGAGAAAGAAAGAAAGAAAGAGAGAGAGAGAGAGAGAGAGAGAGAGAGAGAGAGAGAGAAAGAAAGAAAGAAAGAAAGAAAGAAAGAAAGAAAGAAAGAAAGAGAGAGAGAGAGAAAGAAAGAAAGAAAGAAAGAAAGAAAGAAAGAGAGAGCGAGAGAGAGAGAGAGAGATTTGCATAGCAACACTGTTATTTAATCATCTTACATCCAATTAATCTTTTTCCTAGATTTAATAACCTAAAGCTTTTTTTCTTTTTTGTTTTTCTGTAAAATATGGGAAATACTTACCAACAATACTGCCTGCTGGGGACTTAGTTGTGGTTATGAGGATTGGATATGCTAAAAAATAAAACGAAAAGTGTTTCAGCGGCTGCACAAAAAGCAATAACGAGCGACACTGCAGCAGTACGAACTGATAGCAGATGACCATTTCATCACAGATCTCTCCAGGACACACAGTGAATTGTCCCTAATTGCAAATGAATCGATCAAATCAATCACCTTTAAGACACTGCCCTATTATCATCATCACTACCTTCATACTGAGCTTTATGCTAACCGTTAGCTAAACAGTCAAACTGTGGTTGAAGAACTCACAGCAGCCTTACATGACTCATCTAGGTGTCTCCAAGTCGACTTTGACTGGCCATTTAAAAATACCACTTTTGGCCTGAAGGTGCCATAAATGAAAATGTTTATTACTGCTTCCACTAATGCATAATTAATGAACACATTAATAAGAGCTCAGCAGGCAGAGAGAGCAACAGGCAGGTGGAAATTAAGGTTGAACAGCTGGCCTGAGTTTGTAACTTCCTGCTACAGAAGGTGGCCCAGTGCCAGTGAACTGCTCCATTTTATATCCAGGATATCCTCAATCAAGGCGTTTGGTTTGTTTCCTTTCCTGGACGTCCGAGGAAAGCTTGAGTGAAGCCAAAGTCGAGATTTTAATCGATGCAAGAAAACTTACAATCCGCCCCGTCACTCAGCAGCAGCCTCAGTGATTAGGAAGTTTCATTAGTAAGGGAGGGCATGTGTGGAAGTACATACGGATGCATCGTGGGTAGCCGTAGTATCCTCTGGCGCAGCGTTCACAGTTGTCTCCGCTGAACTGAGGCTTGCACAGACAACGTCCTGAACCCACCTCACAGCCCACCGTGGTCCTGCTGTCACATCTGCAAGCTGCAATCCACACAGGTGTACAGACATTTTCACAATTTCCCATCAATTGCTTTGATATACAGTGCTGTGTAGAAGTCTTCAGCAGTCATGTAAACTATTTAAAATACTATTTATTATATATTATATACATATATTGGATGGTAACTGTAAATACTGGACCTTCTTGAGGGCAGCTTTAGAAACAGTTACACCAGCATGCTCACACAAATGTATGTAATGCAATGTAATGTTTATTTGTATTTATTGTAAACTTTGAGTTTAAAGAGTTGCACATATAGTGTGATATATGTGGTTGGTATAGTGTAGTGAGTAACACCTCTGCCTTCTATGCTGTAGACTGGAGTTCAATCCCCCACCTGAGTAAACACCCTACACTATACCAATAAGAGTCCTTGGGCAAGACACCTAACACTACCTTCACCTACCTGTGTAAAATCATTCTGTAAGTCGCTCTGGATAAGAACATCTGCCAAATGCTGTAAATGTAAATACACAGCATTTTTTCAGATGTCCTACGACAGTGGTCAACAACCCTGGCCATGGAGATCAAACTCCCTGCAGAGTGAAGTTCCAACTGCAACTGGCTACACCTGCTCCAGCTAATTAACTTCTTCAGATGTCCTTGGTTGGCTGGATCAGATGCAGTAGCGGGCAACATGTTACATGCGGATTGGCGCTGCGTTCGGGTGCTCACCAGAAGACTAACTTGTAAATACGACTTCACTCCATTCAGGTGCTTATTCGTAGATGCACCCAACACACAGACTACACTTTGCATTCTATTAGCAAGCACATAGATATAACAGAAGTGCGTCAGTTCTCTATTTTTTTTTTACACTTACTGCAAGTTGAGCGTTTCTCACTCGTGTAAAAAGGTTAAACGGCATGTTATATTCCACATCTTTTAAACTCGTCTATCAACTAAAATTCCGACATTACCAATTGTACAACTTTGTTGGCCATTTGAGGGCAATTTACAAGTAGGAAAATCGTTATTTCTCAGTTTTCAGCACCACTCGAACGCAGCATCAGCTCTGCAGGAAAGCAGATCTCCAGGAGGAGTGTTGGTGACCACCGGCCTTAGACATTTGTGCAGTACTGTATCCACTGCCCGTCAAACGTTTGAGGATGCAGCTTTTTAAAATGTTTTTAATAAACAGTATGTTTAAGTTGTCTGTTTGCAATATCATAATACATTAAATATAAAGCTCCTGGTACAACTGGTAAAAGCCCAACCTTGGGAACAAAGTCAAAGCCCACACTTTTTAATCCCATCTTGTGATGTAAGCACTCAACAGCACTGTAATTTCCAGACTTTTGATGGGCAGCGTAGTATTATATGCCACTCTGTGCTAAAAAGAAAAGTCATCATCCATAGTCATGTTTTTGAGACATTTACATATCTATTTTCAGTCAGTGCTTAGGCCGTAGACTGAAAACAAACTGAGACCGACTGCTGATAAGACAAGACAGGAAACACTAATACTAAAATATAAGGTTGTATAACTATTACATAAATATATGAAGTGCACCTTCCAGTATAAACTGTGACAGTTCACTGATTAATAAACAAAAGGCAAAAGATACCAAACAGCAAGCAAATGTTTAAAAAAACTGAATTTCTAAGAAACTGTAGTTTCACACTTCTGATGAGAGCATTCCTCTCAGCCAGCACCACCCCTGACAGGCCATGGTGGTATGAAAGCTAAACATGACAGGTAGCTATTTACAGCAGCAGTGCAGTCTGTTACTAATGTAAACAATGTCATGCCCACTTTAGCGAGATATTATATTGATGTGTTTTCCTCTGACTCCTTAACATACCGCAGAATACAATGAGCTATTAGACAAAAGTTGTTTATGGAACAGCTGTAAACCAGCCAATGTTTGTGATACCAGACTGTGTGAAAAATGTCAGCAAGAGTCAGAATTTACTGGGCATCAGGTATGTGGCATCATGTTAGCCCTTATAAGTCTAGCATGGTTGTCATTTTGCTATATATAATGCAATTACACACTTACACAATCAGTTACACAGTTAAAATTATGCATAACATTAACATGTAATGTATATTATGTATCGACAGGTTTGATTCGGCACTTCTGGCTTTTCAATTTTGGGTCAGTGTCACCAAATGACAAAAACATGGCAAAAATGTACACCATAGTTGTTCTGACTGCTGATAAGTGTGAATTCTAATGGTTAAGATGTGCCCTAAAATATAATATAATCATATTTGAGAATATTCCTGGAAAGACAGATGCAATTAGGAGAAACACGGCACTGTTTGACAAATTAATGTCCATTTTTATAATGTTACATTTGGTCCATGGGCTCTCTAAGTTTGCTTGAGCCCAAACCTGAAGAACTCTTTAAACTGATTAAACCATATAGCTAACATGTTTTTTATTATGAGTTTTATAACAAGTTTTATTACTTAATTCCTCAAAATAAATCTCATCTTTGGTGAAACTACTGTTTATCACAAAAACAACAGAGAATCCATACGATTTTGAGTAAAAAATATGAAAATTACTTTATCCATTTAACCAATCAGGACAAGTTCAGTGGCAGTTTTAGTTGTTGGGCATGAACAGGTCAAACTCCGAGTGAATGAACAAACACAGCCTTTACTCAAAGTGTTGCTGAAAGTGAAATGGAAAGCACAGTGAAATACGTACGGATGCAGCCTGTGGGCGACTCTCGGGGAATCCCATAAGGCCTGTAGTAGCCCACAGCACACCCTTCACAGTTCACACCAGCCGTGTTATGCTGAACACAAACAGTATAGTTTTAACAAGTGAGGAGATGCATAAAAAGGTCACTGATGTTTGGTCTGCTGATAAAGGATTGCAGGCAGTTACCTGGCAGTTAATGCACACTCCTCCACCATCATACCGGCCATATATGTTCAAACTTGCTTTTCTGCGCTCCACCTCAAGATCGTAATAACAGTCAGTGGCATGAGAATGACACTGGCATGCTGCAAAAAAAATCCCCACACAAACACACACACACACACACACACACATACACATATATATATATATAAATATATAAATATATATACATATACACACATACATTCATAGGCAGGCATGCCCACACAAACACATGCCAGACTCAAATTTTCAGTCCATTAGTATTACAATCTTGTCATAGAGTTAAACTTCCAATACACTCAAAATTTCTTTCTACTTTTACTGTGCTGCACTCCATATCAAGCTGTGGATGAGTTTTAAAGGGCCCATATCATGGAACATGTAATTCCTCAGTTTTTTTTATAAAAAATTCGATGCAGTATGTAAACGTCAAACTTTTTCTCATTTTGAATCTCAGTGTTTTTGTGATGTCACAAAAGCTAATGCACTTACACATATCCACCTATTCAGCCTACAGCAAGCTAGCCCCTCCAGTTTATACTGAAGTTACAGGAGGGTTTCAGCCTTGACTGCTTTTTGAAGGAAGCACAATACAGAGCAGTCAGAACAGCAACTCTTGAAGACACAATAACAGTAGCTACTCATGCACTGGATTAACCCATTTAAGCCCATTGACAAATAAATATATAACATAACATATAAATGACATTGACATAATACATAAATGACCTTTGTTCTGATTGGCTGCCCTGTATTACACTTTTTATGACTGTAATGATTTGTGTCTAACAGAGCATTATTGCAAGTTTTCAAAATAAACAGGCATCAGGGCAAACAGAGCTGCATAATACGGACAAAACATCTGCAACCGCATACTGGACAGTGCGATTATATTGCCACATGTTCCGAAACGCCTTTCAATACATTAAAAAGACAATGGAGAGCTCCTGATGGGACACAGTTCAGGGGTAAAAATTTTACTTAGCCTTGCTAAATAAATGTACATTATTTGTTTAAATAATCATTAGTTTTCCTTGCTCATTTTTATTTAACCATGCCATTGTGTCTGCAAATTCAAAATATCTGCATATAGCAGGGCACTAGGACCTGGAGGGGGCTGCTACTGTTCTAATCCAGTGCTGCCTTGGCTGCTCGTTCGCATATTACATCAAATTAGTATTGTAAAGGCCAGTATTTCAATAATGATAAAGAAATAATATACTGCTCAGCCTTAAAAGAAACCTATTTGATTTGTTGAAACTCGTCCAATATAATTTTCCCTTTATTCAAATTGAAATAACCTTTCCATGCCTGGATCCTTCTTACCTGACCAGTCCCCTCTAGCCTCAATAAAAGGGGCAGGTCACGGCATATCTGGCTAATCTACACACTGGAGGAAAACACAGCCTCAAGTTCCCGCCTTTATATAAAGATATAAAGTGAATAATGATAAACGCATGTAGCAGGCACGAACACGTTTACTTATTGTACTGAAGCAACATTTGTATTTTATTAGCTCTTTATTTATCAGTTAATTTCCCTTTTAATTGTTGTTGTTTTTTTATTTCGGTTGTTTTGTCCTTTGCATTTGTTTGCCAGTAAACTTGTTTAATTGTTTAAATTCTTAGGCTTATTACATCCCCACACACAGGAGCACTGTGTAGAGTCATGTAAGAGTACAAAGTTCAGCTGTATCATATAAAATGCTCCAGAGTGAGAGCGCTGATAACATTATTACTCCTCATATGAGTAAAACTTTCAACATCAACACCAAACCAGGGCCACAGTGGGACTTGCTTTCAGACTGGAGGTTACATGCAGACCAGCCCACCCAGAACTCAAACTCTCCACTTTCTTCATTTCTTGCTCTTATTTATTATTTATATGCTACACTGACAATTGGCAAAAGCTTTAATCTTAAATGTGACAAACATGACAGTCAACACTGTACAAATTAATTCTAGCTAAGTTCTTCTGGGTGCTCCTTGTTTTTTTGCCATCACTGCTGTCCATTTTCATGTTATTCACGTACAAAAACTGCTACATTGCTAATGCAAAAAACAAGTAATGAACTCTGTAGAGCACTGCCTGTTGAGTCAGCCAGTACCAGACTCACACTGACTTTGATATATTTCTCAAGGCTTATTCGAACTTCCATTCCACCTCCTATCGACACTGAATGTCTGCGGTGATGTGGTCGTCTACATTAACAGCAAAGGCTTTGAATTTTGTGTGGTGGCCTTGAGGCTTATTATTCAGTAACTACGTGGAAAGCAATGCAAACTGGCTGAGTTATTCTTATTTTTTTTATTATTAGTAGTAGAAGTAGAACTAAACGCACTCAAGTTTGAGTAAGTCTAACATTTATGTGCTTAGAGGGAGCAGCTACAAGGGCAAGCACTGCATACTGTCTGAAATGAGCCCGTCAGTGATCGCCAGTGTGTTTTAAAAGCAGTTTGCTGTCGTTCAGTAAGAAGGGCAGACAGGTCCCACAATCCGAATGTTCCTGAAAGCAGCACAGCGTGTTCTTCGCCTGCTTGTTGAAGCAAATACCTGTCAACAAAGCATGGCTAATAGAGCACAGGCTGCAGAGGGAAGACTGAAGCCAGGTTGTTAAGACACACAGCCAGAAGAGCAGTGTTTGAAAGTGCCAAAGTGGGCCTGTATATTCTTGCATGAGCCTGGCTTAACAATGCAACTGATGCACTCTGCTTAGGGCAAAAGACAGCAGGGTAATTCCATTGCTCATCATTCAGACAGCAGGGCCCCAAACTTCATGTTTAACACTGGGTGTACAACCCATGCATTAAAGTCACACGCACTAAAGACTAAAGACTATTAAACCATTCCGTTCTGCTACAGCAGCAGACGCGAGGCACACGTATAGTCACTACGAAGATGTCAGAGACTGAGATATGGGGGAAGGCCTGCAGTCTAGGGGCATTTTTAAAAGAATAATTGAGCACAATATCTAATTTACACATTTTTTCCTTTAACCTAAATGTAGTCAGTCAGACACGCTCAGTGTTCAAAGTTTGATTCTTTAGTTTTGCAGCCAGCAAGTCATGGAGACTTATATACACCAATTACCATGCAAAACCGCATGCTACATCACAGATTTGCCTCAAGTTGTATCGTGCTGTTAAAAGGCCCATATCCGAAAACAGTAATTATTGTCGAGACAACCATTTTCCTACCTCTCTTTATCCCTCAAGATTAAACAGGCTGTTTTTGTTACTGTGTCTTTAAGACTGATATGTGTAAATGAACTCTTTTCTGATTGACAGACCTGTACTGTGACTGTTTTGTGCCTCATTCAGAAAGGCTGAAACACTCCCTGTAACTTCAATATGAGTATGCAGATATAAACCGCTGTAGGCGAGATAGGTGGATATAAGTAAATGGGTTATTTTTTGTGACATCACAACAACTATTAATTCTTTTTGCAGCTTAGTTTCCACATGTCCGTATGCATGGGCGACTGAAAAGTTTTAAAATTTTTTCGATGATATGGGCTCTTTATGTAATCTTCTACAGAGTTGTTTCTATGAAACATTCTCTCTATAAAAATAGACTTTTTGTTTAACTCATCTTTACCAGGGGTGCGAATAATTATGGAGCTCACTGTATGTCCATGTGCAACTCTACATAACAGCATCACTGATAATAGAGCTTCATGAAATATCCTCATGGACAGGGAGGACCTGCTCTGAAACTTACGCTCACACTCGTTGGGACTGTTAGCAGTCGCCGGTCTCCACGGCTTCTGGTGGAACCCTGGACAACAGCGGTCACATGACTCTCCACAGGTGTTGTGCTCACATTCGCAGAGGAGTCTGGAGAGCAGGAGGACATTTTTCATTTAGAGTGGACCTTCTCATTTTAGAGAAAGCTTTACCTACGCCATGAGGCACTTAAAAAGCAGGCTTCCAAAAAATGTGTGCCTAAAAAGCAGGCTTTCAAGTGTTTATCAGGCTGGACTTTGGCTCCTGGATTGGCTTAAACAGCCAACTGATGCAGCTACCACTGACATTTTAATATCCAACAGGCAAACCTCAGAATTAACTGTAAAGATGTGAGATTACAGTTTATATTTTGAACATCAGTCATTAACACTAAACCTCACTGTTGACATCAATAAGGAAGCAGTAGTCTGGTTGCATAACTATACACTCCCCATTTGCATTTATTCCAGCAGTGTAGTGTGTGGTGCAAGTCCGTGCGAAATACAGATACTCACTGGCTGGCCCTGCCTGGGACACGTGCCCCACAAACCTGGGCGTGGCCGTGGCACACACAGCGTCCACCCACACTGATGTCTTTGATGCTGTAGTAGTACTGTAAATAGAGAAGACAGATTTTCACCCTTAGGTTAAGAAGCTACTGGTCTTGGGTCAGTATTTAGTGTGGCTAGGCGGTAATATGATTTGTGGTTTGTGTTTAAAGACATATGGGAGACATATATGGTGTGTGTGTGTGTGTGTGTGTGTGTGTGTTTCTACTTTACTGTCTTTGTGGGGACTAAATAACAGGAAAACATCATAATTCAGACATGATCATTTTGCTGTTAAACAAAAAGAAACAGCTATTTTGCCTAAAATGCAGGTATTGATGGAAGTAAAAGATCATTTTGCTGTTAAACAAAAAGAAACAGCTATTTTGCCTAAAATGCAGGTATTGATGGAAGTAAAAGATTTTCTGGATTAAGTTTTGATAATATATATTTCTCATATACAGACAGAAAAACAATCCTCTATATGTTTGTGTGCGTGTATGGGTTTCCTGATCTTCCTCTGGGTAAAGGAGCGTGTTTTTTTAATTGATTACAGGAACCCGCAGTTCTGCAGAAATAAGCAGCCTCTGGACATTCCTGAAACACACTCCACCCATGTATTTCATTCTACAGTAGCTGAGTAATCTCAAATCCAACACGTGAATCCAATAAATCTTTCATTAGTAGGTGCACTAGGACAGAACCTATTCTTCAACAGACAGTCTGCTGAAGCCTTCAGGCAGTTTAAGATGGAACAGCTTGGTACTAACAGTGCAGATAAACATTGCAATGTCCTTCTTATACCACCAAACAACTTGTGCAGCATAATGCAATGCCAATGTGTTAAAACTAAGCACAATTATCTTTTCTTTTGACTGCTAAGACAATCTTGGCAAATACAGGTCACATGAATGCCTCAGGAACTCCATAGATGAGCATGAAACAGACAAACTGTGTTAAACTTCTGTAAACTAGATTATTCATTTTGTGAAAAAACTGCATTTGATTCAATATGTCATTTGAGCTAAAGACAGTCCAATACTAACCAACAGACCGGCCACAACTGTATTAGCAAAGCTCAGAGGTGATTTTACTAAGTAACTGCTCACTAAAAACGTGCCATGCCTGTCACGCTTTCTCTTCTGTGCATAAGCTGATCCTTGATAGCCTCAAGCAATTGCTCAACCATGTAATACTCTTACCAGTGAAGCCTTATCCTTTTCAAAAAAAACCTTCAACAGATTCAAAATAAATGGGACAGAACCATTTGTGTTAACTCCTCGAAGGCACAGCTGTGTGGAGTGACAGTAAAACAGTGTTGTAACTTTATATTCATTATTTCTCACATGTAGCCCATTTAAATAGGCAGAGAATTCAGAAACACTTTATTTGGATGGTGGACTGATGATGGCTTGTAGATGCTCAGTATACCTTCAAGTAACATTCAACTAAAAATCTACTAAATGCAACTGAACTTGATCGATTCTATTAAATCTATCCTTAACACTAAATCTAACCCTAACCCCAACCTCAAGGCAAAACCTACACCTACTTCTGAACCTAACTCTAACCATAATGTTGTTGATATTCAAATGAGGGTTTTATGTGGATTATTAGAAGAGACCTGCAGTGCAGGACAGGGCAGGAGCGAGATATGTGCCCTGCGTTTTTCTTCCCACTGCGAATAAGCTGCATGTCCGTCTCCGCAGGCTGGTGATGAAGGCTCTTAGGGGCTGACTGTGTTTGGCTCTGAACATTCTCCTCCAACTGTGGGCATTAGCCTGCCGGCAGAGCCGGGCGGCTTGGCAGGCGGCGCTGGGCTGGCACACAGCCCAACACAGAGGAATGTGTGTGAGGAGGGGGGTGAAAGTGGAGGTAAGATGATGTGGTGTCAGCAAACACAGAACTAGCACCTGAGAGAGGAGCCTTCAAACATCAGCCACATACAGAGACTCACATTCAGATTTAGGAGAACTAGTTAACCTGTGAGATCCTGGATGAGGACGGAAACAGTATGGATACAAATTTAATTGGCATGAATTATAGGCAGTGCCAAATGTGCTTGGCTAATGTGGATCATGTCATTATCCAAAAGACCCACATGCGGAATCTGTTTCAGATTGGCGGTCACAGTTGCAAAATTACATGTGATTTACTTGGAAAAGTTGCTGCTCAGCCTCCTTCTACCCATCCATCAATGGAATGTGACCACCAAGGAACCATCTTTGAGCTGATATTATTTGGGTGATGGATAATTCTAAGCACAATGACAACACTGACATGGTAGTTGCACAGATGATGAATTTTTAAGGCCAACGCAGATGGCTTTGCGGCCAAACTAGCAGTATTTTGGCTGTTTTTATTAACCTTTTTAACCCAAAGCATAACCTGAAATACACTAGCACAGGGAAAATGAGGCAACATCCGGCTCTTTCACTGCCCTGTTGCGGCTCCACAGCAGAATTAGATTTTAGGTAAAAATAAAATAATCCTCATTTGCAGTAAAATAAAGCTCTGGAGTTATCATTGGCCAGCTTCTTGTTCGAAATGTCCCATTCCACCTTTAATGGTGCAGCAGTTACATTCTGGCACCTCAGACACCATTTAAGGTAGAACGGAAAAATGTGAACATGAAGCTGGTGAATGAGAAGCGACTTCAGCCTTGTAAAAGGTCAAATGTTTAGAGACATTTTACAAGAAACTATTCTACTTTCGAGGAAAAGTTTCCTGCTGGAGATGTGAGAAGAGTGGCAGTAGCTGAGCTAAAACTTAAAGGAAAACAAAGTAGGTCTGCGTTTTCGTTTATATAATGTACTTAGTCTATACTAATACATTAGCACATACTGGGACATACTTACAGCAAAGATAGTAAAACGGACATTAAACGTTGTGGCTCTCAAGGTGGTTTGATTTCTGTTGAAAGGACAAAATGGCTCCTCTTAACATTCGGGTTGCGACCCCTGCACTACCACATTTCCATAGTGACATTTTAAATTCTTAATAAGGATGTGCATCCTGGCTAATTTTGATATGTAATTATTTGTAATAGACAATGAACAGATTACAGGTTAACTGTAGGGAGTGGGGGAAAAAAGGGTAAAAACTGGCATAGGGCTGGAAGCTTACTCTTTACATATAAGCACTGTTGGTAAAACACTGAAAACATGTTTTTTTACTCAAAAATAGCTGAGGGGACCTGGCAGATTTTCATAGCAGATGGGTAATAAAGGCTGCCTCTTCAAATGAGCCAACAGAGCTAACCAATAGACATTCAGACGCTGATGAGAACCTTTCTCCGGAGTGGACCACATGCCAACATGTTAGTTTTCCAAAAAAAATATTTTCATTGTCTCTAGAGCTGGCTAAAATCAGCTACAGTATTTAGCCTAATTAGGAAAAACAGCCAAGTCAGAGCTGGCTTCCATATTGCCGCCTTCTCAGTCACACCCTTAACAACGCGTCCACTCCTGTCAAAACAAAATTGTCAGTCTGTATATTTTCTCCATCTTCCTGTAATGAAACACGCAGAATAAATGAATACTGATTTCGGGATTTGACTTTTCGCACATCTGTGATGCTTAAATGAAAAAACAAGTTGCATAATTAAACCACATGAAATCAATTAAGTTAGAGACATCGGGCTATTTAGCACAATAGATCATGCATAACTATGCTACAACAGTTTTGCACAGGTGTAACAGCAGCATTCAAATACAGCAACAGTGCAATAACCTGCCTCATTATTTACATTTTAAAATTACAACACAGATCAAGTCAAAACAATAAACTGTCTGAATGTGTTTGCAATTTTGGAGCAAAAGTCTGCTGATTCTGACCATGCACCCCTAGTTTTCACACACTGTGTACATGCCACTTTCTCAAGGTGTTTTTGTTAGTCATCCTCTAGCCATTCATCTGTGGTCATTATTTGAGGTCAGTTTCTGGCTGTAGGACAGTGCTAGCTGGACATTTTTTGATTATTCTCAACAAAACAGTGACCCTGTGTAAATGTGTGTAAATCGACAGCAACACTGCTCAGCCTGATACACTCTTACCAGCACTGTACACACTACCACACCACTATCATGTCAGTGCAGTGTGTCTGTCCATCAGTAGAGTGTCTGACATGTTTTGCCTCTTAAACGTATCCAAGAATCAATAAGTTTGAAAGGAAAGGGCTGCTTGACTGATATGAAAATAATCAAACACAGACCGTTGTTTTAGTGTGACAATTTTCAAAACAGGGCTACAAGAAAAGCAAACCCACAAGAAACACGTCAGTATGTTTGGGCAAACACGCAAAGATATCTCACTTGAAAGCTACTAAATGCTTCAAAGAAAACTACTGAATTAGTTTTACAGGAGTTTTAAAGGTGTTTTGTTTCCCTTCAGACAGTTAAAACTCACTGCACTGGAAGTGCAAGTAGCCAGTAAGAATGGCTTTGACAAAATCCTGATAGTTATGGCCTTGGAAAGGGACCATAAAAGGACAATAGCTGTGATCCAAAAGCCAGGCTGCAGCAGAGAAATTGTGGGTCCTTGGTAGGGCTCCTTATTCGTATTACGTAACTGAACGGTCTACCAAGGCTGCTTTGTTACAGTTGGTGCATAAAAATTAATGGAGAAAATAGTGTTGATGTAAATGATAAGCTGGCAATCAAAACTTTCATTTGAATGATGTAATATGTGGCAGACAAAACAAGTTTGCAATTAAATGCTGTCCTGCAAGCTACTGTTCAACTCACTGAAAGCAGGTGCATTTCACGCCACCTTAAAAAATACACAGCTAAATAAAGAGTGTACTGTACATGTTACTGTATATTTTCCTGGCTTTTTAAAATTATGGTCAACAGAAGACTGTAAAGAATACTTGGGTTGCGTCCTTGAAAACTGTCATATCGTAGCCTGTGTTTCTCAGCTGTATTCAAAGGATCCTTCTGATTGGATCAGAATTGGATGATGTAGTGCTCTAGAAATCCAGCCCAGCTTTTGGAACGCAGCTCGTAAAACATATCAGATACTCTGTTTATGTGTGGGCAGAGCATCCGATGCTGAGACTACGGCAGTGTTGAGACCGTTCTACCAACCAGATAGTACCTGGTCAGTGGTGGTCCTACTGTGGCCCCTTTCCAAGGTGCTTATACCCATTAAATTGGCCACTACATATGTACTAAGATAGCTTTAGCACTTTCAATATGTAGCCTTCGTATGGTGACATCACACACTTCCCACAAAAGGAAGGATCAACTAGAGATTCGGCTTAATCACTGCTGCAGGGCCAGAGATGTGAACATCCTGGGACAGGGCTTTGGTCAGGACAGCAGGGATAACATTCACGGTTTGTGTAAAGGGAAACCTGGAATGTTTAATTAAGTCTGAGCTAATTGCAGTACAGTGTTCCCTGCAGTTGGGAATTAGTCCTCAGAACCGGATGTGGCTCTTCTTGCCCTCCTGAATCACTGTTCAGTAAAAGCATAATTAAGATATGCAGGTAAGATTCCTGATTCATTCACTCTACGTTCATTTAAAAACACAAACAGAATTGGCACAGTTGAATTTGAAACAAACTATATGTCTTAAATAAATATATAAATATCACATACACTGTAAATTAAACCTCTATCACAGGCATTCCAAAAAGATTCACTGACGTTTCGTGCAGCGTGGCCGAGAAACACAATAGATGTTCAAACTTTCAATTGTGTGCATGATGAGTGAAGAAAAACCTGTTTATATGAGTACTAAGCTTCATGGTTATGCCATTTAAACTGCGGTTTTAACAAAATAGACAATAAAGCAGAGAACTGCACCTTAAATCTACTAAAGGCACATCTGCTTTCAGGGAGGTTTATGATTTTGAACCATCAGGTTCCTGATTTGATCTTCATTAAATACAGAAACCTACCTTACATTTTCACTCGGTGCTAATATCATAGATGCTCATCTTTATTGCTGAACATCACCACTGTGAATGCCTCGTTTGCACTAATGAACATCTCCTGCTGCAGCCACGGCGGTAGGTCTAGTACTCACAGTAGTTTCTGAATAGCTGCTCTGAGACATTTTCTCATTGCGCTGGCATTTTTCATTTCACACAGGCTGGGTCCTGCTGGCACTCACCCGGCGTGTTACAGTGGGATCGCGCTGAGCTTTGGAGATTAGATGCCCGAGGAGGGTGTTTGTCCGTAAAAAGCGCAGGCGAATATTGGTTGCCTTTGTGAAGTCCTGAAGGACTGGGGAGTAGGTGAAGTTCTTTGATCCTGGACGACCGTTCACAAGCGACACGACGATCTACAAAATGTCAAAAGGACAATGTCATTAAGGGAAAACTCATCTCAGTTACATCTGTACACTGTAAAAATGCTGTAAATTTGAAGTGAAAACACTGCAGCAATCTACTGTATTCCTTGCTGTAAAGAATGACTCATTCTGGGTGATACAGGTCAAGCTTCATGTCAAAGATGTTAAAATGTCAGATTTCACAGTAGTTAGCTGTTACCTGAAGAAAAGTGAATGTGTAGTTTTGAGCAGCCTGTCTCTGAATATTATAGTAAGGGAGTGGAGCTTCCCAGCATTCCTTGCTATTTTGTTGTCTACAGTCTACTGTTACTCTAACCATGATCGTGTTTTGAGTTTTAGTCAACTAGCTCATCCTTAAAAGAGACACTGGGTTACTGTCAGCTCTGTGATCTTAAAGAGTGGCATATGTGCATCTAATTGCTATATGTTTTGTGTATAATATGTATTTGCTAAACAGTTTAGTGCTTTAATTAAGTGTATGATCATACAATAGGAAACATTTATATTTTTATTTAATTATTTCAGATAATTTATAATGGCCAAAAGTATGTGGACACCTCTCCTAATTATTGAGATCAGGTGTTTCAACCACACCCATTACTAACAGCAGTATAAAATCAAGCACATAGCCTAACAATCTCTTTAAAACACACACTGGCAGTAGAATGGGTCCTACTAAAGAGCTCAGGGACTTTAAATGGGGCAATGTCATAAGATGTCACCTTTGCCAAGCCATTTCTGCCCTGCTAGATCTGCCTAGATCAACTGTGTTATTTTTATAAAATGGAAACTTCTAGGAGCAACAAGAGCTTAACCACAAAGCAGTAGACCATGCAAACTTCCGTAGTAGAACGAACTTCCAAACTGCCTCTGAAAGCAACGTTAACACAAGATCTGTGCTAATGTTGAGCTTCATGAAATGGGTCGGGCCGATCAGCTGCACACAAGCCTAAGATCACCATGCGCAATGCAAGGCGTCGGTTGGAGTGGTGTAAGGCACGCCGCTACTGGTCTCTGAAGAAACATGTTCTCTGAAGTGATGAATCACGCTTGAATATCTGGCAGTCTGATGGACCAATCTGGGTTTGACGGTTGCCAGAAGAACTCTACCTCCCGGAGCACACAGTGTCAATAGCAAAGTTTGGTGGAGGAGGGATAATGGGCTGGGGCTGGCTTTCAGGTTTTGAGCTCTGCCTCTTAGTTCCAGTGAAGGGTAATGTTAATAATACAGCACATAAAGACATTTTAGACAATTATGCTTCCAACTTTGTGGCAACTTTAAGTTGGGAAAGGCCCTTTCCTGTTCCTGCATGACTGTGCCCCAGTGCACAAAGCGAACTTTATAAAGACATGGTCTGAAGAGTTGCAGGAACTGACCTCAACCCCACTGAACACCTTTGAGATGACCTGGATCATCAATTTCAAGCCAGTAAACTACTGTATTATCTAACAGTATCATTACAGTATTATTACAGTATTATTCTGAAAACAGGAATTACAGTACAGTGGTGCTGTATTTAAAGAATATCTTATTGAAAAAAATAAACAGTATACAATACTGGAGAAACTGCTGCTGATTACTGTTAGCTAACTTTTTAATAATGTAGCATTTGGTTGATTAACACAGACAATCATTTTGTATTTTTCTGCAATCAGTAAAAGAACTGAAGACCCATTCTGTTCATTAGCTCATGGGCTTGTATTGTAAATGCACTGAGACACTGGGTTTCTGTTCTTTTCTAATCATACGGAAACTATTATCCATGGTAATTGGACAATATTCTACAGATGCATCAGATATATATTAGGTTGAAAAAGGAGTGAAAGTGTATTTCTTAAAGTTTAACATGGAAAATTCTAAATGTATTCTTCCTCTGACTCTTCCTGAATAACCGGAGCCACTCTGAAAAGTTAGACACAGTGAAGCACAACATGCAGTTAATAACCTACCTCTCCATTTTCCAATGGAACAATCCGGGAGTACTCCGTCGTACAGATCTGATCATCATCTCGATGGATTCGAGCATCAGGCTGCTTACCAAACCCTTCAATACAATCCCGTTTTGAATCTGCAGTAAATTCAGTGAATATGTTTTAGTTATACTACAAATGTAGACAAACGTTAATCTATCATGTACCACATCAAACATCAACATACATAAACATTTTTTTTCATCTTGATGGCTTGAAACATTAGAGTAAAAGTTTGTAAAGCAGCAAACACAACCACAATTCACTCAGTCATCTTGAAGTTTATGACTAATATGAAATTGATCAGGTAGATAATGTTAAAGACAGCTTAGAAATATTGTAAGTATACAGTATAATGGACACTTTAAATCATAAGGAAGAAAATGGCGCAAGCATAATGTCTAATATAAAAACTTTCTCTGATACACTGTAAACATGAACTGGGACTCAAATTTAAAGAAGCAGGTAATCTTGCTGCTATACTTCAAATAGTAACATGGATAGAATGTAACACATTATTGTTCTGTGAAGTCACTATTAGATGCTCTATTAACTCAAAATGTCAAGGCAGCCAATTAATTATATTAAGTTAAAACTCCAAATTCCTTTACAGTTTAATCAATATAACAGTCAGGTTTGAAAGTCAATAATCCAAACCAAACTGATCATATATAAGAAGACTCTGACATCCTGTGCTGCCTTTTTATGTTACATGGAGTCAAAATTTTGTTTCTTCAGTTACAACTCGCACAGCAAGGCTAACGCTGCTAACAAACACTAGAGTGCAATAGTCACCCAAATAGCCCAAATGGTTTCTCTAAAAACTGACCACCAAAACTTCTTTCAACCCACTCAAACCACATCCTAGTCTTTATTAGGGTCACACAGACTTGTCAGTGTGTCAGTATGACTGAACTATAGAATGAACAAATCTTCACTGTGTAGCTGAACGCTGCAGGCAGCCACTTTAGACAATAGAGTCTGCATTCACAAACCACCTCAGCAGTCGGAGTGCTGATCTAGAATCAGTGTTTGTGAAAATGACTGTAATACTGTAATGGCTGTAATAAATAGAGACAAATCTGATCCAAGATCAGTAGTGCTTTGTGAATATCAGCCCTGGTGTCGTCTGAAATGTCTGCCTTTTACAGCTTACTGTAATTCATATTGTGCTCTAAACCACATCGGCAAGTCTGTGTGGCCTTAACAAAGACTGGTTTGAGCTGGGTGAGAGAGGTTTTGGGGGTGTATTTTTACAGAAACAATTTGGACTATTTGGGTGACTGTTGAGTTCTAGTTGTTAGCAACGTTAGTCTCACAGCTCCAGTTCTAAACTAAAGAAGCAAATTTGGCCTCCAAACATGTCTTGGCTCATCAACAACATCTGGGGTAAGTGGAAAATTGGGTAAATTTTGATTTGATTTGATATCAGAATGCCCACATCTATAGGTGAATATCAACTCACGTGCGAAATACTGCCAGGGCATGAAGGTCCTGCCATGATCAACAGAGCGCTCCAGAACCCACAGATCAGGGCGAGGAGAGTTGGCAAATTTGACAATGACATAAGCCACATGGAAAAGCTGGAAAGTAAACAAAAGGCACGTCAGTAAGTTGCAACGTTATGAACTCACTAATCAATCACCCTTTATTTTCTACAGCTGTTGAAGGAAACCTAACGTTGCGTCAGAGCACACCCAGCAACACAAAGCACTGCAGTGTTTAGCTGATAGAATCTTAAGCAGCATCGCTTTCAATACACAAAGCAAACACTGACTGCACTGCTGGGGGTTGATGTGGGGCAAGGTTTGGTACACCTGACTTCCTCTACAACCACAAACGTGCATCTGTCTACTGATAGCCACGTGAACCTTGGCTTCTCATTACTGTTAAATACAATGATGTAATTTTTAAGGGTAAATTCTAGTTATGACTATCAGTTATGGCTTCCAAAATTTGGCTTGTGATTTAGAAATCACAGTTTTCTCAGGCCAGAAGATACAGTTATTGATAATAATAGCAAAAGCATGTAATAATTTATAATCAATTGTATTTTTCTTTCTCATTGCTCATTCATTCTGTCTAAAAAATGCTTTCAATTATGACCACATGTGTGTTTGTAGACAGAAAAGGAGATATTTTATCATGATTTGAACTTGAAAAGTTATTTATGAAAAAGTATTATTTAACTCTATTCTTATTCTTACTAGTCAGACTATTATGAATTGGTTTGTAACTACTAGGAATCTGTTCATGGTTTCCTGGTGTTAAAGTGTTTTGGCATGGTCTTTTCTGACATTCAAACACACAGAAAACGTCAGAAGCACACTCTCAACTCGCACAGCATTATTCAAATGTAAAAGGAATTAATTATATACCAAAATGTGTAATTACTAAATTACATTTAACACAGCACAGTAACACAACAATGTCTCTCTAAGAGCTAAATATCAAGCTTTCCTACGGAGATTCATGCCATTAGAAATTAGAATTTACTGCAGAAATCAGAATCTCTGAAACTAAATTCTGAACTGGACTCACTGGCCATTTTATCAGAAACTTCAACCATACAGTTACAAATGCAGTTACTGACTTTAGGCCATCTGCAGTTCATGAATCCCCCCTTCTCCCATTCCTCAGTAGAAACAGACCACCACAGGACCACTGAGCAGATATTTTTGGGGTAATTTACAGCTATCACTGCAGCACTGGCACAGTGAAATAGTAGTGCTATGAGTGTATTAGGCACGTCAGTGTTGCTGAAGTTGACAAGCTAATAGAAGCATCTACAAATTATATTCATGCTACAATTTAGTCTCTACTTTACCTGCAAGACATCTGGATGTTATTTTCATTTTTTATGTACATCAACCTAAAATTCAGTTTCAGATTGTTTGTTACAGCCTCAAAATAATAACATTCAAATTCAGATTTCTGCATTTAAATTAAAATGTCTAATGGCATGAATCAAATTCCATACTCTCGTTTCTGTGAACGTCTGATTATCATTCAGTCCCAGGAGAAATCAGTTCATTTCTCGTATGTGTGTTGTTCACACCTGTGTGTTAAGAATGGCGGTATGTGTGGCACCGCACATTCGTGTCACTGAGTGCATGCGTGCAGTCACACTCTCTTGTGTTGACGAAGTGTTCGAACCTGAGGTGTGCGAGCAGACTTGTTGACTACACTCAGATTCCTGGCATGGCGTCACATACCAACCCATCCCAGTCCCACCCAACCCATTATCCACCAGCAGCCAGCAGCCCCCTAACTGAAAAAACAGCCACTGACAGTGAGATTGTGCCAACAATCTTTTTAAATCTTAATACTTCTGATATTGTTATGATGTCAAGCTTGCAAGGTGCTATATATAAACCCTTCTATAAAGAATATACGACACATTCTCCATCAATCTGAAGAACCATTTTCCATTTCACCATGCAAAGAATCCTTTAATCCTGCAAAGGGTTCTTTAAGTGTTCATGGTTCTATATAGAACCACTGTCTTGAAGAACCATCTTTTTGAAGAGTGTATTATAATGAGATACAATATACCAGGTACAAGTAAAAACATGGTCATTTCTGTGTGTGACAGACAAGCAATTTTAACTATCTGATCACTTTAACTCATATCTCGCATATGAGTTATAGGATGGATATTTTAACCATTTCTGCTAATCAAATGTCCACTTTTTAAAAAAAACAGTCTTCAAATATTCTTTAGTCTAACAGTCTATAATAGCAAAATATTGTGGACTGCTCAGGAAAAATTCATTTATTTTAATCTCAATTTCATTTTAGGCGTTATTTCTGTTCTTTATTGTATTTCTGTTATTTTAGTGTGTTCTCTGTAGAGATGTGTTAACTTATTATTTTATTTTATAACCTATCTTGTTCGTCTTGTAGAAAATCAACATGCAATTTGACCAGGGGTGCCCAAACTTTTGCATACAACTATAGCTCCTCGAAGCTTTGGCCAATTCACTTCAAACAAGATACAAAGTGGGAGTACTGGGAGTATTATAGTATTATTATTATTATATTATTTAGAACAAATGGCTTACAAATTTGTATATCAAATTCGATTAAAATGCCCATTCTTACTAAGAAGAAAACGAACCACTGAGAGGATAACCATGCCCATCCTTAATCTCTTGAAATTAGTAAAAATAATAAAAATAATAATAATACTAACAAATAATAATAACGGCACATATCTTCATTGCTTTTTGACTGAAGCTTAGTTCGAAGTGTGGTTGTATTTCAGCATATTTCGTAGTTATTCTTATTTTATAGTCTCTGTGGAATTATATAAAAAATATAACTGTGTAATTTTGTACAAACTGCTAAAATGTCCATGGTTTGAACACAGCTGTACGGTACTGCAAGATGCATAAATTTAGTTTCAGAGAATCTAAGAGTTCCAGTAGTTCAGATTTGTATTGAAAAAAGAACACTGTGGAAACCGAAAACATCCAGAAAGTACATATAAACAAACAAACAAACAAACAAAGCTGCAGTGTGCACACACACTGAAAGGACCAGGTTAATCTGTCAACCCCAAACAGCCTTAAATCAATCAGCTCCTTTTGTTCCTCACGGCTTCAGCTGCTGTGGTGACATAATGCATGTGAGGGTATAGTGGTCCAGTACTGCAGAGGGTTAAGAGACAAACCGTCCTCCATCATGTCCCGAGAACATGAGCAGCCGCACTCCAGGCCTGTAAATACCACTCATTTCAACTCCTTCTGAGACAGCTACCCTGCAGGCCTCAGTTAATATTCAGAATAAGCAAAAACACCATGTAGTCCAAAACATCAGAGCCCAAAGATCACTATCAGTCAGCATCAGGTATACCAGCATAAAAGAGAGTACCAGTATGCCACTGTACGCTGATTTTACCACTCTTGCAGATACAATGATAAGCCCCGCCCCCATGTTGCATTACACATAAACAATGTTATATCAAACATTGATTTTAATTCTTATTGAATGTACCAATTAGGGCTCGCCTGACTAATCAAGTATCTGTTATTTTGTTATTTGTTTCACTAATCAGGATTCAAAATCTTTGTCCTGTTTTAAGCCACAAAACTGGTACCTAAACAATATTTCATTAATGAGGGGTTAAAACGAAACAGTTATTGTTGATACAATTGGAAATAATGAAAACAAACAACTTATAGCTGGTTTAATTATCATCATTACATTATGAATTCTTGCCAGGCATTCACATAACCTTGGCTCACACTATTACAGTATTGTCAGCTCTTACAGGAATTCTCTGAGTTTCTGTCAAGTCTAATAACACTTGGTCCAAAAGCAGCTAGAAAGAAACTGTCTAATTGTACACTTAAACTTAACAATTTCTCAGCTGCATCAAGCTCACCTGTAAAAAATCTTGGTGTCATGATAGATCCTGATCTGTCCTTCACCGCACATATAACTAATATTACTAGATCAGCCTTCCTGCATCTCTGCAATATTGCTAAATTGAGAAATGCATTATCTCTACAGAATGAGTGAGTTAACCATTAGGCTAAACAACCAATTACAAGACACACATACACAACCTTAAAAAGTAGGTCATCCACTAAACCACTAGCCTGTAAAAACACATCAAACATTAGGATTGTTCTCACACCTAGTACTGTATGAGACATCTCAAATATGAAAGCATGTGTAACACATAACTGCTGCTCCATTTAAAGTGGAGTGGAAAATTCAAATATGAAGCATCAGCTTTGTGTTTTCCCTTTGCTCTGGTAACTGAGGCATTTGGGTGAGGTATTTGCAGGTATGTGATCCTCATGCTAAGCAATGTCAGCACTCTGTCACTGTTCGATTCATCACTCTTTGCCCATTATTATTGTTCTCAACTGAGAAATCTCGCCATTTTAAACAGCTTGGCTATCAACCATCCAAGGTAGGCTAAGCAAACCAGTTTTTTCTTGTTCCAAGAGCTGCACAGTGGAGTGTTCTTTTTTTTTGGTTATCACTTTCAGGGATATAATAGATTGTGTTAAACAGAACTATAGAAACCATTCTTGTTATCACACATATTATAGAATGAAACCTAACTATAAAACGGACTGCATACTTGTTGGTACTGTATCTTTAAGACTGATATATGCAATGAAATCTGTTCTGATTGGCTGCCCTTTACAGTGTCCCACTTAAAAAAAAACAGTCTGAAATGTGTAACAAGTTGTTAAGTTCAGACTAAAATCCTCAGGGATGTGGAAGGAAAAAAAATAAACTTCAGGCACTCTTTTCAGACGTGTAAAGGCCTTTGAAGGCTGCAATGACTCATTTGCTTCCTGACAGTCAGGAAGAGCACAACACTTAATCGTTTTCCCCACATCTTCCACCTCAATGGGCAGCTTCAATGGTGAACGGGCAGCTATAGGTTGCAGTCTGAATGGACAGTCATATATATCACATCCATGATGAATTCAAACTGGGCCATTTTTACAGTTCAGTTTCCATATATGGGCAGTATGATTAAGCAGCGAATCGTAGGTTTTGATATTTTAATAATGTTTACAGAATACATCAAACTATTTTGAAAAAGGCAAATTCAGTTTCTATTCCATAAGCCCTTTATAAGTACACCAAATAAATATCAGTAGGCCTACTAAGCAGACTGAACCGTGTTCCACCAAACAAAACAAGACCCAAAGGACCTAGAGCATGGATCCCAGTCTGAAATCTTCATGGCACTGCACAGTTTAGCACACCTAAGCCATTTCATCAGCTCATTAACAGTTACCTTCATGAGCTGAATCAGAGAATGCAGGCCACGTCCAATGCCATGTGGCACCCAAGTACCCAGTGAACATGTGCTGTGTTCAGGGCTCGCCTGGGAGTCTATTTTGAACATCCATATATTGTGTGTGAGCTCAGGGCTAAAGAATGCCCCACAGATGAACAATCACCTGATGTTATTACAGCCCGAGACAGGCAGACAGTTGTTACAGTCGGAGCCAGAGCCATGAAGGCAGCAGAACGAAAAAGGGCCTTTAAAACAATGAGAGGAGCATTAGTGTATTTGAGAGAGACAGGTGGCCATGGCTGGGGTCATATGGTCAAGGGAGAGATTTCTTTCTCATTTATCCTCTCAAGAAAATATTGTTTTATCCCAATCATGCTCAATTCCCTAGGACTGGCCAGCAAAGAAGATGCTTAGAATAAACAAAAAAGCAAATACCTGCAGGAAAAAAAGATTTTGTAGTATATTCATTCATAATAGTTTATTCATTTATATATATATCAGCCACATCTGAACTGGTCAGCTAAGTTCAGCTGAAGAAGTAAGTGCATGCACTTTTCCATGCTCGTATATCACTGCCTCAGGGCCAGCAGCAGCAACTTGTGCGTCAGTTCTTGCATCACAAGGCCTCTACCCACTCGCTGATATATCTGGAAAAGGCTGGCAGTATTAGATGTCAATCCCTAACAATGTTCCATGCTATAGCTCAGAGTTGGAGCTCCCAGTCCAAAAACGACTCGTGATCCCAACCTGAAGCCAGACTGCTAACCAACGAACACGGAAATAATGAACGTCCGAAATAACTGGCTCAATGCAGTGGCTTGAAATGATCCTGAATGACATCAGTACCAATTTACAGAAATAAAACAGCAGACTTCTACCATGCACTGCGCTACAACTCACAGACACATTGCTAAATAACGGAAACACAGGATACAGAGTGTAAGAGTAAAAAAGGAAGACTATCCAGGTTGATAAAAATATGAGCAATATAGCTCAGGAATGAGAATAGCATGGAATTGCTTGACACTGCACACACAGGACACACAGGACTGATCCTCTCTGCTGTTATTTTGGGTATGGCTGTATAATTCCCTAGAAGGAAAAAACAATTTTCCATATGAAAAGACATCCTCAAAGGAAAGGCTTCATCAATTTTTCATCAACATGTTTTCAGCCCGAGTGTACGTGACTGGTGCAGAGCAGCTTCATTTCTGGCCTTTGGCTCCTGAGTTTCAGCATGTTGCTTTATTTGTCTTACAATGAGAGTGAACAGGGCCAAGATTCAGGCCTGAGTTTGGCTCAAGACACTTCCAATATGTTAGCAAAATGATGATCAGGACAGGCAGCTCCAAGAACATTACTACATTCGCAAATTAGGCCCAGAGAAAGTAAACATATTTAGTATTTCCTTTTAACTGTACTTGCAGTGACACACAGTCCACGTTCATATCATTTGGCCCAATCCAAAGTGGAAATGAAAACCACAGCTCTGTCCAAGTTTCCCTACAGCAAAACTGATACAGTATCACTGTGAGGCACTCCAACTCTGCCTCTCTGCACACATTATACTTTTCCTAGAGGGGATTTTTCAAAATGTTTGCATATAGTTATGGCTAAGATGAGGTGTACTGTTTTAGACAAATCAGAATTGTTCACAACAGTGGCGAACCAGACATCTGAACCATTTAATGTTAACCCTCTATTGCATGAATTATTACTTAAACATGATAAAAAGGTTTTAATGTGTTTTTGAAATTTAAAATATAATGGAAATATTATAAAATGTATTTTTTTTTTAAAGTGGGGTATTTGGTAAATTGTTGCCATATGGCAACAATGCGCAATTTATACCATAGCACCATAAAAGCTTAAAAGTACCATAAAATCTAATTGTTCTCTAAAAGCATCATTTTATTGAAAACAAGACCAAACAAATCCAACTTATAATTAGTGAAATGTACAACCCAATATTTACAACTATTGGAAATTAATACAATATATGGCAACACCATGCAATAAAGGGTTCGGTTATTACAAAAAATGGCCTGAATATGTTGCCTGATAACTGAGATGATCTTGGAGGATAAGGTTTTAGTCTAAAACATATAATTATATTAATTCAGAAATCTTAAATAAAATCAATTCATGGCAGAGATGTACATGCAGGGCATTGTAAGGCAAAATAGATTTACCACCATATTACTGTAACATAAAACCCAGAGTGCAGATTCACTTGTTTTGGACAGTAAATAAAATGGCTATGTTTGTGTTGTAGACATCATAACTCAATTCCTATCAAAGAAATCTGAGTCAATAAGTTTCTCTGCAATGAACCATTTCACATCAAACCACTCTGAATGACTTTGTTTCCATCTCAGTGATTAAGCTCTGCAGAAAAGTTGAAAAATCTGTGGAATTCTACTTTAAATACTTTAATATTTTCTGTGTGTACAGTATAGTACTTTTTTATATGTCCTATTTTGCACTTTACTGCACTTTACTGCACTTTAGTATTGCGGCTACACCAGGGCTGCCCAAAGTTGGCCAGTGAGGATGTTTTGATTTGGTCTGCCAGAAAGTTACCCTAACCCACATGTATTTTCATACTGTCTACATCATTTTGAAACCTATCTACCCTCTTTATTAGTACACTGTTTTCTTTTTTTGGCCTTCAACCCACAGCAAACATTGCACTTCGTCCACCCAAGACAAAAAGTTTGGCCTTGTACTTTTGTATCATTGTGTGCACCACACACTAGGGCTTCCTACAAACTTTTAGGCTGTGTGAAAACGCAGCCTCTGTAAGCCCCATTCCCATCTGCTGAAAATCAATGTGCAGTGTGCAAAAAAATCAAACAAACAAAAAAAAACTGTATATGAAAAAGGGTGAAGCATTACTGTATGCTCTAATAAAAGTAAATAAAAGAAACTGTGTTACACTTATTTTACGTAATGCTTTTTATTTACAGGAAATATGTGAACATCAATTTTTCAATTACTGTTACAATTCATACAATGTCTCTTTTCTATTAGCTCCAGTCAACATAACTAGCTACATCAAAATCACGTAAAGATACACACTACAACATTTGTGCCCCAGCAATACAGAAGCCTTTATTACACTGAAAATAGTAAAACAGCCTGCAATAAGACCTCCGGAATGAGTACAAATGAAATTAATGTCTGTACTTTTTTCCTCATTTTTATTTAATAGAAGTTAGCTTGTTGTATTTAAACTCTTATTTCAAGTTTTGATTAAAAATCTAAAATCGCCCAAACTGATCAATAGGATTTTCTTGGTATCTAGGTACATACAGCCAGGCAAGCTCTCCCATTGGTGAGGACTTCAGGAGATTAACCATTAATTAGGAAGTGGAGGAGAAATTAACCAAATCACACTTAGAATTACAAAGGGGCGGGGCCAATTTAGTAAGAACAACATCACTCTAGGTTTTCCTGGACATGTCACTGACAGCAAACAGGAATCAGGTTTCAGTTTTTGTCAGAAAGGGGAAACAGAGGCAGCTCAGTGCCAAGACTCTTTACTGACTCACTTAAAACTGCTAAGCACAGTCGTATGCAAAAATTACATGCTTTGTTGATTTTCTAAGCAAAAATAGGTGAAAAGTACAGGAAACAAATTAAATACAACATTTTTCTGCAAATTTTAGTTTTTAGTTAACCTTTGCACAGGCCACATTTTATGTTGATTTTTCCTCCTAACGTGTTAAATTCACCAAATAAACAATAACTGCACGTTGAAATGTGCAGAACTCTGTTCTCTGGAATGAATGTGTAACTTATGTTTACTTAGAAAATCAACAAAATGTGTCATATGACCAGAGATGCCAACACTTTTGCACACAGCTGTACAAGGTAAACCATATGCTAATGTCAGTTGCAAGCTCCAAATAAAAACAACATGGAATATCTTTTAAAAGTAAAAAATTGTCCATGTGTAATCTAAAACAGCCAAGAATGTTCATGTGCACAGCTGTTAGCTTAGCACTACCATTCTATTAGAAATCCAATTCAGGTGCTAGCAGACATTAGCATTATAGCAGAGGTGCTTTTTCTAATTTATTTTGACAGAGTTTTGACATTTACAGCTGAACTGATAGATTAGCTCGCACAGTTACGGTTCACCAGGTTTTCTTTCTTGTTTATAACTCATAGAAACCATTTGCTTCCTGAACCAAGCATGGAAACAGCCACTATAGGTGTGGACCTTCCTTTGGAACTATGATTATGAAGCCATTGAGTCTGGATAAGCAGTTCCACTGTCCCTCAGCTGGGACACCCCTGCCATGCGTGCTGCTCCAGAGAGTCTGGTGAGTAAGCTGTTAGTTATGCTGTTCTGGCATAATGGCAATAAAGTTAAAATGAATCAGCTTCTTCAGGAAACTCACTGAACAATGTACTGTAGCTCTGCAGGAGTGCTGACACCCAGCCAAGAAACAAAGGCCCAAAACATACCAGCCTGTAAGGGCATCAACTGGGGAAAGTTACAAGCATTAAAGAAGTGCCAGTGACTTAGAAATGTAAAAATGGACAACAATACTGGGGACCAAATAAATCTGGCTTTCACCAAACCCCACCTCCACTACCACCACAAGGGAAGGGACAGTTTGGCAATCAACCAAAACAAGTTTGCTTCTTCAGTTTTGGTCTGGAGCTACGAGGCTAATGGAGGCTTACACCCCACCAATTAGCATCATACAAACTGCATGACAAAATTATCACATATTCACCTCTATGCCAAGCTGTTCAAATATTTTTGTAAAATATTAATGTTTTTACGACACTAAACTTGAGTGTTACATTAAAAAAGCATTACGCAAGAATTGGTGTTTTTTGCTCTTGGGCTCCCCCTACAGTTGCAGAGTGTATTTCATTTTTACACCCCTATCGTACAAATACAAATCAGGCTGTTGAAGCCCCCTCATGTACACGTGCATCTGTTGATGAGCTGAAGGATACAGAATCTGATCCCTCGTTCATGCACATCATGCAGGCATAAGGACACTATAGATTATACTCAAGATTTCTATGTTTACAGTCTGCTGTCATCCCTTTAGCTGCAAGACTGTGTTGAAAGGGTCAGCCTTTTTCTCTTCCTCGATCCTCTTTTTTTCCCCTCTTCGTCAGGCCTTTGCGAAGATGTCCACACTGGGAATACTGAGCTAGCTTCTGATAGGCAGCTGAAGAGCCATAGCTGTTGGTGTGTGATGTGGTGCCGTACAGCGTTAGTAATTCTTGCGAGAAGTTTTGTGCCGCTTCTCCAAAGTTACATAGCACTATAGCAGGCATTCTGGGCCCAGAGTGGCAATGACTCCCTATTATCAGTCAATGTACCACCAAAATGATTTTGTTGAGGTAAAATTGTTACATAACGTTGCTTTAAACACCCAGCAAAGCTTGAATGAAAAGTACAAAGTACAAAAGGTGATAAAACACAGCTTAAAAACCACTGATCAGCCCTGTCTGGGACTATGTGGGTGTGGATAGTGAGCAGCTTATTTGACAGTTTACGTACATCCGCCACCCCTAGCCTGCTCCGCCACTCAACCAGAACTAAAATTATTATCCTGCTCTTATGTGACAGCAATTGGACGAAAAAATTCATGGACAAACAAATGTGCAAATGGATAGACAAAAAAATGGATGGACGAAGCAACTCATAAATGAAGGAATGGACAAATGAACAATGTTTGTGTATGGATAAATGAATGAACAGGTAACAGGCAGCTACACACAGGTTTTCTAGCTTGCTAGCTTTCGGTTATGGTGGGTTAGCTTCAGCTCACCAAGTTTCTCTGATTCAAACAGTTTTGTGTGGGTGGGGCCAGAGACAACAGCCTTGTGATTGGTCAGGGGAATGCTTACAGAAGAGTTACCCAAGATTAGGACCGACCAGTTTACAATGAACGGAGAGAAATATGGTGAAATATATCAGTCAAATATGGGTCACTGGAACACTATTCAAATGGTATACTTAGTACATGTTTATTGTTTGTCTGCAAGAACAAGTTTGACCTAATTAGAAAGAAAACACAGATTTTGGTCTTACGTATGTGGTTTCTGACCCTGTATGTCAGACTGTTATCTATAAAATAAACTGTTGGAGATCACACAGGCAAATCTGTCTGACGTTACTTAATGCTAATTGGTGGGGTATAACATCCTATTACTTGTTAGCAACATTGGCCTTAGTTCCAGTGCAAACAGATGGATGCAAACTTCAGACACCAAACACAGTTTGGCTGACAGACTTTAATTAATTTAAAATTAAGCTGCATCTGATTTTTTGCTGAACTATTGCTGTAAAATCAAAATGCACTTCAAAATTTCACTTCCAGCAAGAGGAGATAAGAAAAGACATTAGTCGTGAGAACGTTATCTAAAAAGTATTATATCTAAAAAAAATATTGTTATCCCAAAAGCAAACATGGTTCTTTTGGCCCAGTACAAGCAACAATCTAAAAAAACAACAATATATTCCAAATGCTCACTGGAATTTAACAGCAATTAGCAGAAAGCTTCAAACATTCTTCATGAATAAACAGTGCTGCAGCCTCGTGTCTAATCTAAACAGAGTGTGGCGACAGCTCTTCAACAGGACCCTTAGTGGACGCTCACTCAGAGAGAACAGAAATAGAAGAAAAGTCATCAGTGCTGGAACTTGCTTATTGTGGACTGCAACAAGATTTTGGGCGGTATTTTTGGAGGAGAGGGCCAACAGGACGCGTGCGTGAGGCTGCGTTCTGTTAACGCACAGATGATGTTTGTGCCAGTTCTGTTCGTAAAGGCTCCACCACTGATCTCTGCATTAGACAAAACCTCTGAATCCCGCACGTCTCTAAAAATAGACACACCAACACTCACTTTAATGAACCGTACACGTACACACACACACACACACACACACACACACACACACACACACACACACAGACTATTTCTGAAAGACCGAGTCCAGCTGCTGTGCTGAGCACCGCGACTTTAGATCTTTAACAGGTGGATGTGAATATGCGTGCGCGCACACGCGCGCATGTGTGTGTGTGTGTGATTGTGTGATTGTGCAAAAGAGAGAAAGCGTGTGAACAAACAAGCAAATGTAAAAGAGAACAGACAGATATAGGGAGACAAAGAGTGAGAGGCACTGATAGAGAGAGAGAGAGAGAGAGAGACAGACAAAGAGATGGGAGACTTCTGACCACAGACAAAAAGCGTCTCACAACGGATCAACACCCACCAAAGCCGGATGGATTAGCATCCCTTATCCTGGAATCCTCCTTTATTCTTTTCTCCTTTTGCAGTTTGAGTTCTTTTTTACCGTTCACTGAGCATGAGGTGCAATTTCACACACAATGAGCCAGGCTCCACATACACTTGAAATAGATGCACATGTCAAAGCAAGTGGAGTGAGGCTCTGAACCTCAGCCAGCAGTGATTATATCCTAACATGATCAACTCAAGCTCAGGAACGGAGGCAATTTCATACGGCGTTTGAATTGCGCATACTTGCAGTCACATAAAAATGTGGGTGTGTTTTGAGAGTCATGCCTAAGAGACGCTCACATTTAAAACAACTGCTTGCATCTTTCAATATGCGCAAATGTTCATGATTTTGCATATGAAAGACGGTAAACAAAGTCTGTTTCTAGAGCTGAATATCGAAATTCAATATCTTACGACCCACTGAATTACTTCAAATACTAAGTACTAAAATATTGTGCAATACTGAATGTCAACACATTCATCCGTAGGGTCAACAGGCCCGCTTGTTCCATAATCTAGAGTGCTCTTTGGCAGAGGTGAACCATGACTACTAGAGCTAGGCCTTCAGTTTGGGCCATAAATGTCAAAGTACAGTGAAAAATTAGGAAACAAACACATCTAAAATAATGCTAACTTCTGCTAGCGCCTCTATGGGATTTTAAGAGTATATCAGCATTAAGCTAACAACCATCCATGCGAACATATTTAGGCTGTTCCACATTAAACACACACTTTTAAATCTTGTAAAAGACAAGATAATGTGAAGCTTGACACAGTCATATTTTAGCGGCTTCAGCCTTGTATATTCCATGAGCCATCACAGGAGGAGCTACTGTGCTATGTTAAAGCTGTTCTGTAACAGTAACTGGCTGTGTTTAGTACTAATTTAAGACTTCTAGAAGGCCTAAATAATCAAAATATGATTGGTTGATTCCTCTGTCAGTTCCTGATTACTTTGGTGGTTAAGCTGACATTAAGCCTCCAGCTCCTGAAGTCCTGACCAAAGAAGAGCTTCCCTGGCTATGTCTACCTAGATACCACAGAGAGAAGAATCCTGATAGGATAGTTTTGGGCATTTCAAAATTTTAACCGTTCATATTTCCAACCAAAACCTAGCAATGAAATGTGAGTACAGGCACACTACTTAAAAATACTACAAGCACAATGATTATATTAAATAAAATGAACTAAAAATTACAGACATGCAGACATTTTTATTTCACAGAATCATTAGGCCTTCTTAGGCCACACATGATCAGCTGTCTGAATTCCCTCTGGAACTGATAAAACTAAGAAGAGAAATTTTTTAAAATGTATATTAGACATGGCCAAAAATCAGCAGGAAATCCTAGATCAGATGAAATATAGAAAAAAGGGATAAAAGAATTGAAGAAAAAAGGAATAAAAAAATGAATGTGATCCAGTCTGTAACAAATGCATCCTGAAACAACACTCACTTCTATTCTATGCTACTGTGTCAGGTGATGTAATGTGTTTCAGGACTTTCAGCACAGTAGCTCACTTGTCAATGATCATCTTTAGTGAAGTTCAATTATAAGTAGCTCAATATAAGCCTAATAGTTTTTAAAGATAAAAATTGGATCAGTATCAGTCAATGTTCAAGGTTTCAATAGAGGTATCATGCCATCTCTATTTGACACAGAGCACCATGTCATTCATCAAGACCGGTAAAGAAATTGTATAATCCTTATGGAAAACTTACCTGGCCCAAATCCAGGGTGACATTCACTTCATTGTAGTTCAGTCCTCTGGAGAGAGGTGGGCTTTGCCACCAGCGTTCGGTGCCATCGATGGCATTGGTCACTGGGTGAGCTTTATCAGGGTCATTGGCGTTGCAGTGGTCACAGAACTGGCCCTGCAATGAGGCCACAGAACAGAGCACTTAGACTCAGTTTATCAGTTTAGGCTTTTTTTTTCTTTAATAAACAGCTAACGGCCATTACAATCTCCACTGAACTGGCAGTTTATTAGATACACTTATTGGCCATTTTATTAGAAACACCCAACTTATAACACCCTGTAGGTTTAAAGACTGTAGCCCATCTGCTGCTGCACAATTTAACAGCCCTTCTCTCTACCCCATCTATCAATGGAAAGGAACCACTGAGCAGATATTATTTGCAACAGTGATAATGTTCCAGGTTAGTGTGTATCACAATGGTATGACTGTATCAGCAACGCCCACAAACATTTGCTTCAGTGTCTGCCAAGGAGCGGCCAGTACGAAGATATTTATTGTTATTATGATAAGTTACGTCAACTTACATCACAATATGCTTTTCTGAGCATACAATGGATATCACCAGTACAATGGACATCACCAGTACTTAAAGAACACTGACAAACTGCATGCTTAATTAAAAAGAGAGCATGGTTAGTCTTGTTAAATTGGATTTAGTGCAGTGCAGTGTGTGAAATGTTGAATAAAAATCATTGTACAAATAGTTTGTGATAGCATTTTGCTAAATGTCCTGGAGGGCCAGTGTCCAGCAAAGTTCCCCTACTCAAACACACTCACTAAACCTGTCAATTAATAGATAAGTGTAATCAAGTTTGTTTGAGTAGGTAAATCACCAAACTGTGGCCTCCAGGACCAGAGTTGTGCACCCCTGAGCTAAATGGATAATTAAAAAGCATACAAATACACGCTCCGCTCACAACAAACAGGGTACTGTCACAACAAACCTGCATCACCATAAGCTATTAAAGGAATTAAATATGTATTTATTCATTTTTGCAGGCCTTTACAGAAAATCAACATTTATATATGCATTCTTTTTTTTGGTCTGTGTAGAAAAACTGCTCAGGGAATACTGACCATTTTTAACAGCGTGACAGTGCAAAAAATTGTGTTTGACGTTCTGATACAAGTAGCTATTGGTATTTCTATTTATTTATTAAGTTAGTTAGTTAGTTATGCACTTATTGCAGAAGGGCGACTGGTGCTTTTGTTAATTTGTGCTTTTTTTCTCTATTTGCTTCAAGGAAAGGTTAGTTAAACACATCCAGTCACAGGCATGCTATTTTAAAGCTGCGCTACGTAAGTTTTGGGGATTTTGAGACCTCTCTGGTGGAAATGTGTAATCACACACGTTACTTTGCACATGTGCTTGAGACCCCTTCCACGAGCAGATGAGCCTGATAATTGGGAGTGTGTTGGAAGAGCGTTCAAAGAGAACTCAGTGAAGGGCATGTCATCTGAGGCTGTAAATGAATTGTCTATTGTCATTATGTCAATAAGGTTGATTTTGCATTTGAGACCTTACAGTCAATCCGGACCTTCTTTTTGAGTCTTTGTGTGTGTGATACGTAATATTTAATACGTAAAGACGTAGATGTGTGTTTAGCATGAAATCTTGATAGTGGTGTCCAGCATGCCAGAAATCAAAATGAATCATTTGGTGATTAGGATTTTTATATGTATTAAAATGTTTATCCAAGCCACCTTCCAATCAACAGATTCTTCCTCAGTTACCAAATCTTTCCCTAAGGCCCAATCTCATTTCTTATTTTACCCATACCCCTTGTTTTAGAATGTTACTTTGCCCCTTGGAATGAGTAACAAGGGGTAGTGGCTGAAACAAATAAAAACAAGTCAGAGACGATAGCTCATCTGCTGCTGCACAGTTTGTGTTGGTCATCCTCTAGTCCTTCATCAGTGGTCACAGGACGCTGCCCACAGGACGCTGTTGGCTGGATATTTTAGGTTGGTGGTCTATTCTCAGTCCAGCAGTGACACTGAGGTGTCTAAAAACTCCAGCAGCACTGCTGTGTCTGATCCACTCACAACACACCAGAATGATCCAACACCCAAATAATACCTGCTCCGTGGAGCTCCTGTGGGGGTCCTGACCATTAATGAATGGGCCAAAGGTGGGATTAAGATCTCCAAAGAAACAGATGGACTACTGTCTACATAACTGCAAAGTGCACCTATATGGTAAGTGGAACTGATAAAATACACACTGAGTGCAGATACAAAGTAGGTATCTATCTCTCTCTCTCTCTCTCTCTCTCTCTCTCATACATACATATGAGACAATTGTGCTCTAAAATTTGCAGAGGTGTGTTCTCTGTATATGACTTTCATATGACTGCATGCCCATAACGTGGAGCCCTACATTCAATGTAAAATCTCTACTGTTTCTGAGAGGAAGAAAATTCTCTTGGCTACCCCTGGCTAACTCTGACTAATATCACTAAATGACAAGAATCCTCACTTCCAGTACTAAATCTACTCAGCAGTCAGATTAGACACAGACGTACAAAGCAAATATTGCCCAACATGTCCTCACTTACCATTCTTTATTTTAATACAACCATCGTATAAGTGTTTGAAGCACAACAGACTCGCTGCTTTGAACCTCAGAAAACATCGGACTCCAGTCCACTTCAGTGCAAAGTGTAAATTTCTAAGCAGTAAAAGTCCCTGACAAAGTTGCTTTTCCCACACAAAATCTACATAAGGACATGTAATGGTATTTATTATCAACTGTCAACAGCTGTAACCATTCATTTAAAAAATGCAGTTGAAGGAAGTGTTACAGGTGGACACACTCAATTTGAACCCAGGCATGCTACACAAACACGATCAGAGCTACACGTGCAACTGGCCCTGATGGTCACAGGCTCCAGTAATGCTCCAGTTTTCAGACAATGTCTTATAACACAGTGCACATGACTCAGTGTGTGCGCTTATAAAATCAAGCAAATGAACTCTTTTACTCCTGCCAACCTCAATGCCGTGTACAAGATAAAGAGAAAAAAAAACAAGCAGCAACATGTAGACCTGAGCAGGGGGATAAAAGCACCACCGTAACAATAAATGATTCAGCTAATAAAACAATGACTAACACAAACCCAGACACTGTCCATATGGAAACTGTGTATTCAGCATCAGTGAAGGCATTCCAGCTCCACATTGCTTTGATGTTCTTTAACAAATTATAACCTCCTGCAGACATAATTTTACATTCTAAATAAGCTTTGACATTAAGTTCTTTTGCTCAGTTCCAAAGCTCAATTTTGCCTTTCATCTTTTATTTTGTAAATCCACCATCCACAATCCCGAGCAGAGTTTTCAGCCAGTATCACAGTTATAAGCAAAGGAAGGGTAGGGGATTTTTTTCTCAATTCATGATACAAATCACATTTTTCATTATCTGAGATTTGATAAGCTGGAACAGAAAGAATTCTCCTTAAAAGAAGTGGAATTCTTTTAAGGAGTTAATGTATAACTGCTAATTCACCCTTTAACCCTGAAGGTTGGCACGCTGGTCACTGCTGCTGGTCACCATAGCAATGCAGAAAAAAGAAAGCAGAAAAGTCTCGCCTAGCTAGTAGCTAATAAAAAGGCAAAGAGAATGATTTAAGACGAACAGCGATAATTCAAGTCAGCTTCTCATTCGCCAGCTTGTTGGTCGAATTCTCCCGTTCCATCTTAAATGGTGCAACAGTTGCATTCTGGCACCTCGGGTGCCATTTAAGGTGGAACGGGCCAAATTGAACAAGAAGCTGGCGAATGAGAAGCGACTTCAGCCTCGTAAAAAGTCAAACGTTGAGAGACATTTTACTTTTGAGGAAAAGTTTCCTGCTGGAGATGTGAGAAAAGCAGCTATAGCTGAGCTAAAGCTTAAAGCAGAGCAAAGCAAGTCTGTGTTTTCGTTTATATTATATTTTTTGTCTATACAAGGACATTAGTTAGCACATATTAAGACATATTTTCAGGCAAGATGGTAAAACGTTACTTCAATAAAATGGATAAAATGGTTGCCGAGCCCTGGAACAAACAAATGCCTTAAATGCTATTCCATGTTCCACTTAAGGACATTACACTGTGCTTACGTTTTATACTACTGACACTGCCGAAAAAAGAAAACAATACAAAACACAGCTGATCTCATACACATCAATTATACGTGTTTAATTCTGTTATTTTATGAAAATAATCACACTATACAACCATGTTTCACTGCCTTAAAAATTACGACAATACTCTTTCCAGTTATCATGATTTTAACACTATAAAGTTAGTCCTCAAACTCCACCGACAAGCACAGCCGTTGAATTCTGTCATTTTATTGGCTCCCTACTACAACATCTGTATGAATTGGTGCATGCTTCATTTAAACGAGGTATAACAAAACCAGCGAAACAGCGCCCACCTGCCTCACATTATTTGCAGCACAAAACTGCAACACAGACCAGACAAAATAAAAGTAATATCTTGGCTGATCTGTGTTGTAATGTTATGCTGTAAATGATGTGTGGCAGAGAGGGGCTCTTACACTGCATTTGAATGCTGCTGCTACACCTGTTTCAAAACGCTGTAGCATGATTATGCATGACTCATTGTGCAAAACAGCCATTTTTTTTTATTGTGCAACACAGATCAGACCAAATAAAAGCAATAAATTGGCTGATTGCTGACCGCATGTAATGAAACAGTCATCCAGTCATTCTTTGAGTACTATGATATCTACAATGTGCTCAAAGCTTATTGTGACATAATGTGATATAATTTATCACAATAACGATGAAGATTGTTCCAACACACACTCCTTACGAGAAGAACACAGCAGAGGTAAAAAATAAATAACCAAAAGTTGTAATTCACTCCCCACACACACACACATTTTTAAGAAGGCCCATATCCTACATATTTCTTGTATTTTATTTCCCCCACTGAGGTCCACTTATGACGTTTATGCAGTATTACGAACCAAAAACAGTCGTAATTCATTTTTACATGACCATTTTCCAACGTTTCTTTAATCCTTAGAATTAACCAGGCTGTTTCTGTTACTGCCTTTCAGACTGATATATGTAAATAGCCTCTGTTCTGATTGGCTGTCTTGTATTGTGCCTCATTCAAAAAGCAGTCTGGGCTGAAATACTCCTTACAACTTCAGTGTGAATGGGTGGAGCTAAACTGCTATAGGCTGAATAGGTGGATATGTGCAAACTATTGTTTTCTGCATGACCTCACAAAATAAATGAAATCAAAACCGGCTGCTTTTGCTCTCATACAACTGTTATCAATGTTTAGACACCGTTTCAAACTCTTTCCTTCCAAAAAAATTGAGGAAAGTTTGGTTTTCAATGATAAGGGCCTTTAAAGGCATACTGTGATTTTAGAGCTAAATAACAGTTACCAAGTAAACACAGCATCAAAGACTGGAGTCAGAGGTCCAAGCCTACATAGCATAAGAAAAGGGGATGCAAGTGTTCATCATCCATCAAATGAACAGATACAGCTTAAGCAGCAAAGACCAGTAGTCAATAGCCTGAAGGAATATATTCTGAAGCTCTGTTAGTCTTGAATATCACTGTTAAGCACTCAATACTGAAAAAAACTGTAAAATCCGCATTGTTGAATTAACGTCTACAGAGTTTTTATAAGTCCAACTGCACACAAACGCTGAGTTGATCCAACACTGGGGATTTTGCTGTGGATATATTGGCTATGATGGAGCAAGACAGTTCCTCTGAGTGTATTCACTTGAGGAATCTTACAGATACTGCCTATATTCATATCAGAAAGACGAGAGGAGCTAAACAATAGGCTAGCTTTTAAGACGTCCATCTCCCTCACAGGTGGATATCTTAAAGTTGGTACAATACACTTCACTGCAGTTTCCGTTAATGTAGGCTAACTCATTCTGAAGTGGGTAGTAACAAATTATGCTTTGCCCATTCCATGTACTTAACATTTGAACAGATTTCTGAGGGTTTTTTAATGATAACACTTTCACTTCTTTTCCACAGTTTAGTTATGTACATTTAGTTTCTAACTTCTTCTTTAGGTTTAATTTCATTCTATTCTATTGGTTCAGATCATGCATTGCTTTGCTGTTGCTCAAGGCTCTAACTGGGAGCTTTAGGCATTTTATTTTAGAACAAAACGATCCCTAAAAGAGAAGAACAACACCTAACGAACTTCAGTAGATGCTGGATGTAGTAAGCAGTTACACTGCAGTTCTCTAGGGAACCCCTGGAATTTCCTTTGCAGCATTTGGTCCTTCATATTTAACTCCACATTTCTTTTTTTGGAGTTTTATTTTATTCCTGCCTGCTTGTAACGGCTGTTGGACTGCTGGGCCGTTGCACACACTCTTCACTTTGGAGCTTTAGCCTTTTACTGAGAAGTTCCACTGTAGCTATAAAAGTTACTCAGTACTTAAGTATCAAGACTTTTACCTATAAAAATAAAATGTATTCGTTTTACAATATGGGCTTACTTAAAGCTACACTATGTAAGTTTTGGGGAGGTGGAGACCTCTCTGGTGGAAATATGTAACTGCATGTAAAATTTGGAAGAAAATTTTGTAACGTCGGCTGTGCTTCGGACCCCCACAAACAGACGACTTTAGCGAGCATGTTGAAAGAATATTTGAAGAGAACTCTGAGGATGTGAGTGAATGATCTACTATTCTCATCATATCTTCAAACATATACCGTTGATTTTGCATTTGAGACCTAAACATTGAAACTGGAACTTCTTTTTGAGTCTGTGTGACGTTAATATGTAAAGACGCATGGCGTGCTCTGAAAAAACTCCCATCAGATCCGTCCCAGTACGTCTGACATTTAAATGACCATTTCAGGCTTTACAGAGTGACTCACAGCAGCTCACGCACAACATAATTTGGCTCAGTAATACAACTTCTTTCAGTTTTAACAAAAAATGACATAGTGATGCTTTAAGGGTGGTTATAGGCTATTCTACGCACTTGTGCCAGCACAGGTGAACAGTAAAAGTGGGCTTTAAAAGTGAACATCAATTTTTCTAGATGTCTACATAGTTGAGATGTAAACATAGTCATTCATAGTGGTTTGATGTAAAATAGTTCATTGTAGAGTTGATTTCCTTACAGTGGTGGTGATACGAACCAGGGTTTATGATGTCTACAACAACATAGCCACTCTATTTGCTGTCCAAACTGACCAGTGAACCTACACACCTTCTAAGCGATTGTGATGCATGAACTGATTTATAAAAACATATTATGCTCAAACTGATCACAAACAATGTCTAAAGCAACAGATTTGTAACGTGTAAAAGCTTTCTGTGAGGGACCTTTCAGAGGCATTAAAACACCTCAGACGTCTGGTTCCTATCACCCCCACTGTGAACAACCCTGACTCTTTTAAATTTCTCTAGAAAGGAGCATTTCACAACAAAACCACTCTGAATGACTGTTTACATCCTAACGACTGATTTATACTGAAATTTTGAAAATTAGGAATAATTTCCCTTTAAAGAAAGAAGCTCTGTAGCAGCAACAGGTTAAGGTGTTTCCTCAGAACCCTGACTTCCAGTTTTCAGTGCTAACGCTGCAGTTTTCAGTGCAGCACCAGACAGACCACAGAACTGACCACACAGTTCACCACAGCTCCCCATCGCAGGCAGGAGCTCCTGCACGCCTCTTTACCTGTATGGTCTGGCTCGGTACTCCTATCGTTGGTCCTCCGACCAGTTTGCAGTAGAGGTCTGATCTGGGTCTGGAGTGCTGGTCCTCTCCGCATGTGGCGGTGGCTGAAATGGCTGAACCCTCAGCCAGGTTAAAGTAGGGAGGACTCAGGCTGAAGCCAGAGATTTCGTTCACTGAGACCTGAGGACGCTGAGGACTCACTCCGCGACAAAATAAGCAGGACAGAAGGAGCAGCGCCGTGGAGGCTGGTGGTCTTCTACTCCACGCCATGTTCAGCTTCGGGCAGTGCTGTGTGCGGTACAGAGTCCCTCATATCCAGTCCATAACGGCTCTGATTGCCTCTCACTCACAAAACTAACACAGTCACTTTGCAGCGTGAGAGTGAGAGCGAGAGGCAGTGCCCCTACGGACTTCCCCTTCACCGTGTGTGTGTGTGTTTATGCGCTTGTATTTACTACATTGTGGGGACTAAATGCGCTCAGGTTGAGTGAAATTGGGCTTTTACTTAAAAGATTTAGAACTTTATTTGGATTATTGGATTATTTATTGGGTATTGGCTTAACTACCAATACCCCAAAAAGACGGGAATACAAACTAATGTGTTTGTGTTTACCTAGTTTTAGGTACCAAACGTCCCCAGGACATTTTGACGTTGTGGGCATATTTGGCTGTCTATGACAGAAAAATGCTAAATAAAACAAACAGCAAGTTATTACCGGGTTTAAGCTTGTGTTTCAGAATAGATGTAGGCATGGACGTAATTGGCTACACAGATGGAGTACAACGTTTGCGTGTGTATTTCAGACTTTGTGGGGACTGTGCTCAAGGTAATGGAAATCTATTTGAAATGCTTGACGTTATAGGGACATTTGATTGGTCCCCCTTAGGAAAAAGAATGCTTGTATTTATTCTGCAAAGTAACTTTTATTTGAAATTTTAAAAAAGCAAATCAATTACCTTTAGGTTGCTTCTGGTTAAAGGGCCCATATCATGGTAGGCTTAATATTCCTCCCTTTTTTAAAATAAAAGTCTTTACTGCAGTATGTAAATACTGTTAAAGTTTCAAAACTTTCACTCTCCAGTCCATAGAAACTAAGCTGCAAAAACAACCAGTCACTGCTTTTGTGATGTCATAAAACCCAATGCTTTTACATTGTATACCTGTTCAGCATGATGTTGTTTAGCCCCGCTCATTCACACTGAAGTTATAAGGAGTGTTTGGAGTGTCTCTGCTTTTAGATTGAGACACAATACAGGGCAGCCTATCAGGGCTCATCTACCTACATCAGTCTTAAAGGCACAATAAAAAAATAACAGCCTGATTAATTTTAAGTGATACATATATTGCAAAAGGATTGTATAGAAATGAACTATGACTGCTTTTGCTACATAAATCCACACCAATGTAGTAAAAAGGCAAAAGTAGGCCTCAAGTGGAAAACATCAAGTACAAAATAACGGCGCTTGGGTCGAGTGAGGTATAGCACAGCACCATGTAGATACAGCCACATAGAAGGACCCTGAAACACCCCACATCATAACATTCAGAGTGACTGTGTCAGAGAATGCAGCTTTTACTTGAAAACATGAAAAAAGAAATCAAGGTAATTCAAAATCTATGGAAATGCACCACAAAGACAGGAATGCAAACTAGTTCAGCCCACATGGGGCACAAAGTTCAGCTGGAGTAAATCAATGTCTCCCTGCACTAACACACCCAATTCAACTACATGAATGGGCTGATAGTGATCGGGTGAGTTAAATCAGGTGTGTCAGAACAGGAAATACTAAAATATGCAATGCAGGGCTCCAGGATTGGTAAACAATGCTTTATAATGACCTGTAAAAGAGCATGCATGTTGAGTGTAACAGTTCTGGAACTATTACAGGGTATATTATGTGTAACTAGGAGAAAGTTCATAATATAGAATACTTATTTTTACAGCAAATCTGACATAATTAAAGGAGAATTCCACTAATTTCTCAACATGTTTGCATAATTAAATGGTTAAGATGTAAACAAAGTCATCAGAGTGGTTTAGTGTAAACGCTCCATTCTAGAGAAACTTACTCAG
This sequence comes from Colossoma macropomum, assembly GCF_904425465.1. Classification (NCBI taxonomy): domain Eukaryota; kingdom Metazoa; phylum Chordata; class Actinopteri; order Characiformes; family Serrasalmidae; genus Colossoma; species Colossoma macropomum. The sequence goes on from NW_023494805.1 coordinate 10,445,578, forward strand.
TCAGAATTGTTCACAGTGGTGGTGATAGGAACCAGACGTCTGAAGAGTTGGAGTGCTGATTAGAGTGCTTCTTAGAGCGCCGTCAGAGAAACGTATTATGTGAAATGGTTATAAATACACTGCATGATGTCTTAGATATTGTTTTGCAGAAGTTTGGGATTTTTTTAAAAATTACATTCATAGCTGAGACATACATGTAGGGCGCTGTAAGGTAGATTTATCACCATTATGCCATCGCCAACATTACATATAAAGGTCAGAAGACCACATACAGCTTAGCAAGCCTGACCTTTGTTCTTGAGGCCTAACAGCAGTTTTAATCTGGCAGTAAACCCTTTGATACCGTTCTGTATGTGTTCTTCTCTTCATGGAAGTCTTCAATAGATCTATGCTGGTGCCTACATACTGGAGAGTGTTAAAAGGCACATATGGAAATTTCCCACTCTCAAAAAACAGTGTGATGTACGATGTAAACACTGTTAGAGTTTCAAGTACCATACTCTCTTCAGTCCAGACTGTCTTCAAAATAAGCTGCCAAAACAAGTCTATGTATATGTGTATACCTGCCTATTCAGCCCGCTGCAGTTTAACCCTGCCCATTCAGGTTTAAGTTATAAAAAAGTGTTTCAGCCCGAGTTAGTCTTTGATTGAGGCACAATACAGGGCAGCCAATCAGAACAGATGTTATTTACATATATCAATATATATGTAGCATGTGCAAAAGTTTTAGACACCTGAAAAAATAGATTTATCACCTGTTTTTCTGGGTAGTAAGAATACATTTGTCAGTTTGTATGTATGTCACGGTGCTTGTTTAACCATTTCCAGACCTCTCCTCAAGAAAGCCTAGTATTATCTGCAGTTATCATCCAGTACCTGGTTTGGCCAATCAACCCTTCATTAAATTAAATCAGCTGTATGAATCCATGTGATGGCTGGAGACGTGGGAGAAATCTATAAATAACCGTCTGTTCTTCTGTCTACCTCACAACATGTCAACTACTTTTTTGAAAGTGAGACATTCTTGCTACATTCATGTATTTATGGTTATTTGTATTTATTCCAATGTTATATAGTGTTTTACTTTTTAAAAATACACGTACTGCTAAGACAAATGGTGCCTAAGAGTTTTGCACAGTATTGTGTAAAAGAAATTAAGGTTGAGCAATGGTCTTCCCAAAGCTTTAACATTTGGACCTTTTTGGGGAAAATCACACTCATTGAAACTTTAAGCAGGTCTAAGCCGCTCGGCTCCATAGGTGACTATTAAAACTTGTGGGGTAATAAAATGAACAGAACATGCATTCAGGTCTAGTGTTATTGGCACTGTGAATGGAAAAACACACCATCAGAGAGCCTCACTTTATATCCAACCACTACAAAACAGGCTTGCAATGAAGCCTTTAAGTAGACCAATTGCCAAAGAAATAAGACTCACTGGAAACAATCTAAAAAAAAACAACAATGTCCTCTAAGTACCACCGTGACTCATTATTTGTGACGATCTCTTTGATTCGGCCTACTCGTCCTGGAGAAGAGGGTGAGTTTCTCAAAAGCGTTGTAGCATGAAGCTTATTGTAAGGTGGTAGATCAAGTACCACTTTGGCCAATCTCTTTCATTGCTACAATAATCTTAAACATTGTGATGCTTTTGGGAGGGAGAAAAAAAAAAACATAATGAAAAGTTGATGCTTTGGTGACATCTGCTGGAGAACAGCTGCAAATGGTGTACTGTTTAAATAAAATGGCTAAAACAGTCTTGGATTTAGCTTGAAAATGAAGGATGTGAATATTTCTTATTCAGAATGAAAGTAGGCGCACAATAACTGAGATAGCCTATATGAGACTCCTGGGATTAGGCAGGGAAAATGAACACACATGCAGGTTGAAGTGACCTGATTCTGATCATCCACACACATTCAGCTGTACTGAGTGCATAAGCCATGTAGAAGAATTATAGAGCAATATATCATAAGTTTAATATGTAAAAAATGCATTTAGAGAATAAACAGGCTAAAGTGTGTGTATAATTGATGCTCCATCTCAATTTTTCCAGTCCAGCCTTTTGAATATCTCTGTACTATGCATTTTAGTCTTTTCCCTGTAAGATCAAGTAAATCAATTGCAATCTTATGAAAGGCTTCGGGATGCATAGGAATGTGTTAGAATTAGGTTGGAGTCTTTTAGCTTTTAGCTTTGGGTGACCTTGTTTTTTTAATATGAAGTGATAATGGCTGATATTTAGTGGTGTAGTCATTAACTCTTTTTCTTAGTAGCTGTAAAATACAGTTTCTGCCTGTTTTAGAGGAGGCCTCAGTTGAACTACTCAATATTTTTGTTCTTTAAGAATATTGATGGAATTTATTTTGATAGAACTGAAATTTTGACAACATTTCTAAAAGTGTTTTTGTTTCAATGCTAATGTTATACAAAATCTTTATGTGAAGTAAGCCACTTTAGCCATCTTTGATGCTGTGCTATTTTATCTCACTTTAGCCATCTTTGTGGTGGGAATTTCACAGCAGGGGGGTTCACACCCCTCCCATTTCACCCCTCATTGCTCACTAGCTGCTCAACACAGAGTCAGAGCATTTCACACACAGAGAGAGATAACAGCGTGTTGTTAATCTGATAACAGAATTACAAAAATATATTTTATGTGATCACATTAATTCTAAATATCTGAGCTGATTTCCATTTCGCTAGTGGGGCTTCAGAAAATGAAATGTGACTATAGTCAAAGTGAATTGAACACTATGACTGTGACATATTTCTGAGGGAAACATGAGATTAGGGACGGTCTCTGAGCTAGCTGAGCATTTTCTCACAGTGATGGAGTGGGGAGGCTGGAGGGGGACATAAAACAGGATATTATTGGTTGATGATGATGACTGTAATGATGTCTTTCATGAAATGCAATCAAATTTGAGAAAACCCTAAAAAAAAAAAAGGTGTCAAAAGAGGATTTTTGGAAGAACCACCTTTTGTTCCCTAAAGAATGTTTCGATTGGTAGTTCTTTGAAGGAATACATCAGCATTTTCCAGCCCAATCTCTATCTGCTACCTCTATCTGTATCTGTAGCATACAGCTGCTTACCATGGACATGGTTGTTTTTTTTTATGTTTTTCTGTACTTAAAAGAACAGAAAACAGGTTAAATCTAGGCATGTTTGTAATTGAAGCCAATAGTCTAGGTTGAAAAACAATATAAACCAATGGCTTCCATTAGAAGTATGTTTTACATCAACAGGTTTTCTGTTACTATTTACAGGAAAATACATCAAATTTTTTTGTCTATGATAGACAATGATAGACGATGATAGACTATGATAGACCATGGTATGATCGCCATTATTTTTGCAGTCGTTAATTGTTAAACACAGGATAATTCCTCGCAAAAACCACCCATTGAAAGGTTCTTTGGGAGCCAAAAGCCATTGTTGGCACATTTGTTTTTAAGGCTATAAAATGCTGGAGCTTCCATCCACTGAAAGGTTGTTTATGGAAACAATGGTGGTTCTTCTATGGCATTGTTCTAAAGAACGCTTTTTGGCACCTTTATTTAGTGTAGCTTGAAAATTGCAGGAGTATTCTGGAGTATAGAGACACTAAAAAGGTGCATGTGGACTACAGTACTGGACACAATACTGTATCTGAATTCATTCGCTCTGGCAGGTGGTCTCAGCAGCTCTACACTCGTCCTTCTTTGACAATGAGGTGTGATTTTTCCTGCTGATGCCTGAAGAATCTCTCCTCCCAGTCTCTGTTACCCAGTCATACGTCAACATCTGAAGTATATATATGTCCCTTTGAGCACCTTTAGGCACCTATAGCCTGGACAATCCACTACTCGAACACAGGAAGCAATTATGAATGCAGATTGGGAGCCATGAGTGCTTTCAGAAAACGCACATAAGAGAGTATAGGGGCATGTGGGTGGGAAGAAACAGAGAAAATCAATGTGCTGCCAAGGCAGGCAAAGTGCATTTCAATGCTTTGCACACAGCCGTCTAATGTATGAGAGATTCATTTCGCTCAGAATATGCTGAAAATGACCCGCATTTAACGCTTTGCTGTATTTCAAGGCATGAGGGCTGTATGAAACATTGCGCTGCGCAGGACGTGCGTTTATGTAAGACTCAGTTTAGGCTTGAACCTGATCGCGAGTAGCCAAGAGTAGAGAGTCTGTTGCCAGGTAACAAAGCAAAAGAAAATACTAAAAACCGCTCTCATCAAAGCTGAGGTGAAAACCTGTCAGGAATTACATAAAAGTCTTTCAGGCTTTCAGCGATCAAGGCTGAGAAAGGTTTATGGTCCAGGTGACTTCAGCCAGAGTCAGTGTTTCTAAAGATAAGAAAAGAATGTCCATCTAGACAAAACTTTTATTGCGGCATGCCAGAATCACCTCTATTAAAGGGCCCATGTCATTAAAAAGACTCTCTTTTTATTAAAGTTTGATGCAGTATGTTTAATTTGTAAAACTTTACAGTGTGGAAACTAAACTGCTAAAAGAGCCTGTTTTGAGTTCATTGTTTCTGTTCTGTCATGAAAAACAACTCATGTGTATATCGCTGTTGTTGGAAGGAAACCTTGTACCTCAATTTTTGTCATTTTTCAGTTTTTGACATTATTTGAAAATTGTTGCCCTTTACATTGTCTATAAATTTCATAAAGAATGAACCAAAAGAAACGGCCCAAAATGACTTGGAAAAAATTATGGTTCCATTGACTTACATTAAAAGTAAAGTATGTTTTTTTCTTATCCTGTAAAGTTACCATTTTGGAGATACAAGGTTTTCTTCTGACAACAGCGATATATTCATCTATTCAACCTACAGTAGTTTAGCTCCGCCCATTCACACTGAAGTTATAAGTGGTGTTTCACTCCCAGCCCCTTTCGGTGCTTATGTTAACATGCCCTCACCCACCACTCTTACCCACCCTGCTGGAAAAAAACAGCTCAGACCAGCATAAATTCTATGGTTGACCAGCATACCAAACACAACATATGCTAGATTTGCTGGTGACCACTGCAGGGCAGGTTAGCCTCAGTGAGCCTCAGTGAACTGACCAGCCATACAAACTTCACAATAAAACATTTTTTTGAGATGTTAGAACATAATGTACATAAAATCTGTGAATTATTGCTTTGTCCGGCTATAAACTTCATGCAGAACCATGATGTACTGACTTTATGATCTTTATGTTGTTATTAGCTGTGTAGCCTTTAGCATGCTAACTAGCCAGCTAGCAGAGGAAAGTAATGAAGCAGCAGTCATGTATAAGAAATTGAGTAGTTTGTATGTTAAAGCCCAGCAAACTGAATGTTATAGTTTTTAAATATTATGCATTTTAAAGTACTCTCTGAAAAAAAGAGGGTGTTTCAAGGATTCTTCAGTTAAGAAAATATTCTATAGAACAATGAACACTCAAAGAACACTCTGCATGATTAACAGGTTCTTTGCATCATGAAAGTGTTCTTCAGACTGATGGAGAATGTGCTGTAGATGGTTCTTTATGGAACCTTTCGGAAATGGTTCTATATAGCACCCAAAAGGGTTCTACTATTGTTACGATGTCAAGTTTGCAACGATAAAAGAATCCTTTTGGGCTCTATATTATATATGTCTGTGTAGAATTTATATAGAATCGACTATAACACATTCATGCACAATTTTCATCAATCTGAAGAGACGCTTCATGATACAAAGAACCCTTAAGTCATGCAGAGGGTTCTTTGAGTGTTCATGGTTCTATATAGCACTATTTTCTTTGCTGAAGAACCCTTGAAGAATCATCTTTTTTAAGAGTGTAGCTTATTGCAATGGCTTATTAACAGCTTTGTCCACCATTATTTTGAGGTTTGAAATCAACAGATCGCAGTGATTTCTGGGCAGGTTCTACTGCCGAAGTCGACACTTGTGTTCAGTTGATACCTGGCCCCTCCATAGGACTCATTTCAATCTCAAAACTTAATTTCTCAACCCCCCCTCCCCAGGGTCTATCTGTGCATGTGCCTGGCTTATCTAATGTCCTTTGCTTGAGCTGATACAGTAATGGAAAGGCCCTTAAGATGGTGCTGGGGGTTTCACTGATGGAAAATGACTAGGCCAAGTAATTGGGGGCATGTTTGAACTAGTATTGAAACAGGTGGCAGGACAATTTTTTAATATGGCACAATCTAGGTCAGCCAATCACAACAATGTTCATTTACATATATCAGTCCTAAAGGCACAGTAATAAAAACAACCTTAATTCTACAGGATAAACAGAGGTTGGAAAATGGTCACGTAAAAATGGATTATGACTATTTTGGGTGCATGAATCCACACAGATATATGTGTCATATACATTCGTATATGAAAAATAAATACAGGATATGGGCCCTAAAACTCGACTTCTTGTATGCAATACAACCCTTTTGGCTGTTTCTTTTTTTTTTGCCTGAATATAAGTCTCAAAGATAGAGAAGAAACTCTTCATTAAAGCAATGATTTGGCAAAAATCTACTTTGCATTTTTATAGATAACAGTGTGTCATACAATGTTAAAATCACATAAGCAAGCCTATTTGAGATCACTTAACAACTTGAAGCAGTTTGAGACAAATGTGTGATGCTTTAGGCTTGCAGTTTGCACAATGCTAATTGATGGGGTTGTTGCTACTTAGCATCGTAGCTCCAGTGCAAAACTGAAGGAGCACACTTCAGACACCCAACATGTCCTGGCTGATTGACTACATTTGGGTTAAGTGGAAAATTGTGCAAGTTAGATTTTTAGCCAAACTCTCTCCTTAAGGCAGACTGGACCCATTGAGGCACTGGTCTGACGACCATAAGCGATGATGTACACAGGAAGCGTAGCGTTCAAACCGCTCTTCCGCACCTGTGATCCTTGCTGAGAATCGCTGCATCTCAGCTGAGAAACACAGCCTTTTGTTAGCCAGCTGCTTCTCTTCTTTGTCCAAGTCCGTCTGGCTGGACCAGGACAGAAGCCTTGACACTGCTTGCTCGAGCAGAATTTGCCCTGGGGATGGAACCGAACAGGCTTTCTGTGGGAGAGCTCTCTCTATTGTGCAACAACTCTTTTGCAGAAATTCAAGTGGGTTCAGTTGCCATGGAAACAAGTGTTGAGATCGAAATGTTTGTAAGAGAACAAAAAAATGGTTAGGATTACATGTTTAGCTTTAGTGGGGAGTTTATTATGTAATAAAGTACATCCGTGGTGTGGCTTGATCAAATGTGAAGAACCAAGTGCGATGGAAATCAGATCTGTAGAAATCTATATTAAGTTACACTGCCACTGCGCTAAAGAACATTTAATCGTTTTCAGAGGTACCAGTTCGGCCTCACCTTGTTCTCTTTCAGGCCACTTGGAAATGAGAACGCTGGCTTGAGTGTTAATCTGTTAGAGGTGCACACCAAATACCGGCAACCAAGGCCAGTCCACTGGTGAAATGGTCTAAAAGTGCTTAATTCAAATGACTTAACACTGAAGTGAATACCTGTTCTGATCAGATGAGCCCTCTTCACAGCTCTCTGTCCTCTAAACTAAACATACTGTATGCTCTACCTGTTAAAGCACAGTTTTAATGTTTGGGAAGTGTTTATAGTCATAAGTCTGTTTTCTCTGGTAAAGATCTAACATGACAGTTTTTCAATATTTTCAATAGTTCCATGACTGGCTTACACGGCATTTTAGAGATATTTCTAGGCTGCCCTCCACTTGTAATGTCACGACATATGCAATCTTTTTCACATTTGAAATACTGATTATTAGAGTTGAGTTGGAGTTAGAGTTATTGTTCGTTTGTTTCAGTCATGTGGCCTTTTTCTTGCAGTGTCCATGCAACTGTATGCAAAAGTTTGAACACTCCCAGTCAAATTCCATGTTTGGTTGATTTTCTAAATAAAAATAAGTGAACAAAACACATTCTGCCTCAAAGTTTAGGTCTCAAATGCAAAATCAATGCAATACTGAAGAAAATATGATGACAATAGCAGATAATTCACTTACATCCTCAGCAGAAATGTCTTTCATAGAGTTGGTTTTCTTTGAATACTATTTCAATGGGCTCTCAGTCATCAGATCCATCTGCTCGAGGAAGGGGTCTGAAGTTACAAAATGTTCTTCCACATGTTGCATACAATTACACATTTCCACCAGAGAGGTCTCCAAATCCCCAAAACTTACATAGTGTAGCTTTGAAAATATGCCATTTAAATGCACAAATTTGATTTATTTACTGAGTTTAACAAACTTGAAAAAAAAGCAACATAAATTATAAAATGTGGTGTAACTTTCATACAGATGACATTTGATGTTTATATCCCAATCTGTTAAATTCAGCAAATAAACAGTAATTGTGCATTGAAGTGTGCAGAAATGTGTTCTCTGTAGAGGATATTTTAACATCTTTTAAATCAACATAGCATGCCATTTTCCATACCTAAATGTTTGCACACAACTCTATTAATGATCGTCTCCTGCTCAATCAGAACGAAAAGAGTGTGAAAAACTGTGTAGACAAGCTGCAGGATTTGATTAGTTTGATTAGTTTTACTGGCTTTTGCACAGTAAACACTAAATTTAGTGATATTACTGCTCAAACATTGAAATAATTAAACAATGTCATGTTGGTCAGCTAACATAGAAAAACAGTGGAACTTCAATTTCTGTTTTTTCACATCTAACTGTGCAACATAGAAAACATTTAAATTTTCCCGGGCATTAAAATAGTGGCGCGGTCATACAGTGACATCAAACGAGACAGACGAATAGATTAGAGTTAAAGGGCCCATATTCATAGAAATGGAAAACAGCCTGTTTTGATATCACAAGCATGAACACATTTCAATCTGACCACCCATTCAACCTACAGCAGTTTATCCCATCCATTTCCGTTGAAGTGATGCAGAGTGTTGTTGCTGCAGACAGTTACTGGAGTGGAACATGTGGGGAAAACAATTAAATGTTGTGCTGTTCCTGACTGTCAGTAAGCAAGTAGCATTTGAAAGCAGTTACACATGCAAATAAGAGTCGCTGATGATTATTTTTATAATCAGTCTTAAAAACACAGTAACAGAGCTGGTCTGTTTGGGATTGACAATTTGGAAAATGGTAATGTTAAAATGAATCTCGAGGTGCATAAAACCATACAATGAAACTAGATCTCTGCCTTTGCATTCAATTCAGTCCGTACCAATTTTAGTACTAAGAAAACAGAACAATTTCTTGAAACAACATTACACACTGTACCGTGCAGGTACATTTTTTCGTTCATCAAGGTACAAACAATGTAAATGTTCCCTCAAAGGTACAACAGTGGTTTTAGGTCAGATTGTGAACCTTAAATACGTTTTCCCAGGTGAAAAATGTGTATTTGTACATTTTCTTATCCTGACGTTTTAAAACAGAACAATAAAATAAAAAACCTGGAGACGAGACGGGGTGTGTGGAGTCAATACAACTTAGAAAATATAATTTCAATGGATTATGGTACAATTATGTTCCCTGACTAAAGGTACTGAGATGTACCCTTGAGAGTACCACCCCAGTGACAAGAGGGGAACCTCCCCAATGCTCGTTTAGTACCTTTTTTGACAGTAAATTCTGCTACTTAAAGAGCACAAAAGACATAACATGGAAACGTTTATATGTAAACTAACATCATACATTGTTTAAAAGTTATTTTTACTTTTACTTACTTTTGCTAGGGCTGCTGTTATTATTTCAGAAAAGGCTTTTCTTTGCCATCTAGGAAGAACCTGGCATGCCCTTTTTTGCAAACAGGAGAGTGTAATGAACTTGTCTGTAATGTTATAGGCAATGCTGGCACATCAGCTGGGTGGTAAAGGATGAATGAGTCAGCTCAAGCATTAGCATGCAAAACAAAGTGTAGTGGAAAATATCATTCATTGTTTATGTAACTGCTACATGGCACCTAATTGGCTTCTCCGTGACCATAATTGGCATTAATTAGTGACCACAGTAATTACCATAGTTATTAGGTTAGTTGCTTATATTGTGCATGGTTGAACTTAATGGTTGTTTTCTGGAACCTCTGTAACACAAGAAATGAAAATAATATAATGGCTTCTTCAGTGGGTTCTGTACATAGGGTTCTACATGGTTGTCTTTGGTTATAGAAAACATTAACCATTGTTATGACTACCAGGCCCAATTAAATGATCCAACAGCATTGTTGCCATTGGTACGCTCTGATTTTCACAAATATGACGGCACATGCTGCTCTCAGTAAGGTTTGAGATATTTGGCATGCCAGGGTGAGGCCCAAATTAAGAGGTGTGAGGAAATTACTATGGTGATATTTGCATATTTGGCCTACATAGACAAGCCTGATAAACAAATAGGCTGATTTGGGATATTTCTCATACCAGTAGTCTAATAACAGTCCTTTGTCTTTTTCTTCCCTTTTGTGGGATGAATGTTCTTACTGCCAGGTTTTTCTCCTTTTTTTTGGTGCACAGTTTGAGCCCCTCCTCTCTCTTTATCTCCAAAAGGGGAGCAGTCTTAAGAACTATTTCATGATCTATTTTTGACATATTATATTTGCACAGTGACCTGGATAGGAAATATTCATGAAACTGTCATTATGAATGGTTTGGATGATGCTCTGGCGTTCAGCCCAATCTGTCACTGCATCTCTGGGCCTTATGCAGGCAAGGAACTTGCAAGTGGTGCAGATGGAGGTTTTATATGTACAATAAAGTAATGGAATTACAAATCATAATGCATTTTCTCTCGTCTTTGAATCAGTATTACAGTCTTATAATCAGGGCCATGGTTTAAGCAGCTCTGAAAATGAGCTGCTAAAGAGGATTTTTCAAAGGTTGTGCCTTCCAGCACTGCATGGCACAAATAGTTATCAGCATGACCATGAACTTCATGGTCAATGGCTGCGTTGGCAGCTGCCACTGGGAGAAGTCACTGGCAATGAGTTTGTTGGTCATAGACAACCCTAATTCAGAAAAACAGAGCTCTTCTCTATGTGTTAATTTATGTTAAAAACATAAAATAAAACCTACAAATACTACAGAAATCTTTGGCACTAGAACTTTTTCCATTGTCCATTGGTCCAGTAGGCCTACCAAAGGTTCCAGTTTTATGGTTTCCACTCAAAATTGGTACCAATAGAACCTAATGGTAGCCGAGGGGTTCTACTCTGTGTTTTGTGATGCTTGCAGCTCAAGCCAACTACTTAGTGAATTCCTTATTCCTTCAGGTAAAGAGAAAGCCACCAAGCACTATTACATCACTAATAAGTTCACAAGAATTTTAATTAGAATATTATGTTGATGTGCCAATTATTATTTTATTTTAGAAGTATATATTTGTAGTTAGGAGGCAAATATATTCATGCAGTGTATTGTAAAAGCAAAATAGTCCCATTATATATAGTCAGCATTTATCAGCATCACATATAAAAACATACAGGACGTGTAGGTTCAGTGGTCATTTTGCGTAGTAAATAAAAAGGCTCAATTTGCATCGTAGACATCATGACCGCTGGTTCCACCACCATTGTAAAGAAATCCAAGTCAGTAAATTTCAGTATAATGAACCACTTCACGTCAAACCACTCTGAGTGACTCTGTTTATTTCAACATTTTAATTATTCTGAAAAATTGGCAGAAAAGCTGTTTAACCAGATCACATTTATATTAGCTGCGCAGTTGTGGAACAGTTAATTGTGAGTGTTGAATAATAACCCTTAAAATTAATACCAGTGTCTGGAGAGTAGGAGGTTAACTACACCTAGCTCTCACTATTGAAATAATATGAAAGGCCTTGGGTTTATACATGTGTGGTTATTTATAGGCTAATGTGCTAAGGTGAGGCCTATATGCAGCTGTTTTTATTCATTTTATCACTAATGCTAATCATTCTGCTACCCTGCACAGAGCTAGTGTTTCTGTATACTTCTCATATACAGATAAACCTTGTCAGATTCTACATACAATACTGTGTAAAAATAGACATTTGTATAAGTGTGAGTGCACTATATTATTTTGTGTCAGCATATAAGCAGCTAACTAGTAAGCAAAGGAGCTAAAACACCTCATTAAATGGTTCAGATTTAAATGCTTAAAGATGACCAAAAGACAGTGAGATCATTAATCACAGAGTCTCTCAAACAGGTGGAAAATGAACTAGAACTATAAGTTTCATTGGTTCCCTTTCGGGTCAGTTCTAACATACCCTTAGACATGGCATTAATCCAGCACCAGGTATCAATAATGGGCTGTTATCAGCAGAAAATAGGGAATTCTATGTCTGATGGGACAAAAAGAATGTGATCCAGTTCTGTAACATATCTACCCTGAATGTCTATCACCCCACTCACACTGTGTGATGTAATGTTGTTAGCTGTGTAGTCCTTCCTGCGGGGTAGTAGAGTATTTGAGTAGTTTCAGCATGAAAGCCTACACTTTTAAAATAGATGGTTCTTTAAAGGTTCTTTAGTAAAAAAAACAGTTCTATAAAGAACAGTGAACACTCAAAGAACCCTTTGCATGATTAAAGGGTTATTCAGAATGTGCTGTAGATGGTTCTGTACAGAACCTTTTAAAAATGGGTCTATATAGCACCAAAAAGGGTTCTTCTATTGTTATGATGTCAAAATTGTAACAGTAGAAGAACCTTTTTAGGGTGCTATATAGAACCCTTTTCAAAAAGGTTCTATATAGAACCATATACACCACATTCTAATAGTAACAATAGAAGAACCTTTTTTGGGTGCTATATAGAACCCATTTCAAAAAGGTTCTATATAGAACCATATACACCACATTCTCCATCAATCTGAAGAACTCTTTCATGATGCAAAGAACACTTTAAACATGTAAAATGTTCTGTTTCTATATAGAACCATTTTCTTTACTAAAGAACCCTTGAAGGACCATATTTTTAAGAGTGCACCCTTAAATACTCAACTTACAGGTACACCATGTAAGTTTTGGGGATTTGGAGACCTCTCTGGTGGAAACGTGTAACTGCACGCAACATGATGGAGAACATTTTGTAATGTGGGTTGGTCTCTGGACCCCTTCCCTGAGCGGATGAATCTGGTGATTGAGGGTGTGTTGAAAAAGAATTCAAAGAGAACTCAGTTAAAACTTGGTGAAGGACGTGTCTTCTGAGGAAGTGAGTGAATGATCTACTATTGTCATCATATCTTCATTGGTAAAATGTTGATTTTGCATTTGACACCTAAACATTGAGCCAGACCTTCTTTTTGAGCCTGTGCCTTTGATATTAATACACTAATAAGATGTATGATGTGGTCTGAATAACTCCTGCCAAATCCGACCCAACGGTTCTGACTTTTAAGTGATTATTTCAAACTTCACAGGGTGACCTGCAGCAGCGCACGCACATCTTATTTTAGCCTGTTAGTTTTCCTCCTGACTCAATACTTCTACTTCTTTCAGTGTTAATGAAACAAAAATTGTGTGCAGCTGAAGTGCAACTTTAAATGAGGTGCTTATTTTAAGGCTTAGTAGTAGTATGAAAATATTGTGGATCTTGATGGGTATTGGATCGCTTTTTTAGTATCACCGGTATCGATATTGAAAAAGAAAAATGGTATTGTGTCGTCTCTATTCACAATGGCATTATAGGCTTTCAGAAACATTATTTTTCAGATAAGCTTTTGGCAAAGCAAAGTAAAATACTGCTGTATCTTCAGCTCCAGACTGAATGTATTTTATTTGTGTTTTGTTGCAGGTAGAGGTATTGTTAGGGCTGATGCATAGCTGACACCTGAATCTTGTTCTCCCTGGGCCTTATTATGTTCCCTCTCTCTCTCTCTCTCTCTCTCTCTCTCTCTCTCTCTCTCTCTCTCTCTCTCTTTCTCTTTCTTTCTCTCTCTCAGTGAAGAGGAGAAGCTGAGCTGAGACCAAGCAAGACCCGTAAAGCTGAGTTTGTGTTGTTTATTTTATTGATTGATTCCACTTTTGTAAAAAAGGCCAATAAAAGCTTAGCACATTATGACCTTGGGTCTGTTCTGTTCTGTGCAGTTTGTTACAGTTTTATTCGGCTTTTATTTCACCTCTGCTCAGGTAGCTTTGTTTTATGCTTCTTCTATAAAATGGAATTCTTCCAACTTTTGGTTTGATGTGAAATGCTCCACTCTAAATAAACCAAGTCAGAGTTGTTCACAGTGGAGGTGATAGGAACCAAACGTCTAAAGATTTTAATGCCTCTAAAAGTTACATCACAGAAAGGTATTACATGCAATGCTTATGAATTTGCTACTTGATCTCTGAGAAATTGTTTACACAGAAGAAGATTTTGGCCTAAAATGTATTTTTTGAAAATGCATTTATGGCAGAGAATGCTCTGCCATAAATGCATTTTCAAAAAATACATTTTAGGCCAAAATCTTTAAATAGGCAAATAGTCCCCCCTTAAAAACCTGTTTTATTTTCAGATTTAACACTACTTTACAGTCTTTCGCATAGTTTGCGAAACACCCATGGTCAAATGACAGGGAACAAAGTTAAATATGACATTTTTTCTGTTGTTTTAGTATATGCTTTCCATTTATTTGTTTAGTTTAACATATTGGAAAAAAATCTAAAATATAAAATGTGCCATACATTTTTCACAGGTTTTATTTTTCCCACTGTGTTAATAAAAAGTAAATGTGTGTTAAAATGTGCAGAAATGTGTTCTCTGTAGAGGATGTGTAAACTTGTTTTCACTTAGAAAAGCAACAAAAAATACACGATCAGAGCAATACTTTGCATATGACTGTACAATTATCAACATTACGTACAGAAACTTGTGTAGATTCATTGGTCGTTTTGAATAGTAAATAAAATGGCTATATTTGTATTTGTCATGTACCCTGGTTCCTATCACCACCACTATAAAGAGTCAGTAAGTTAATCAACAATGATCCATTTTACATCAAACCATTCTGATTGACTTTTGTTTACATTTCAGCAAATTAATAATCTGGTAAAAGGGGGGAATCCCCCTTTAACTTCAAGTAACATCTTAACCAGATAACTTTCATATTAGTTTCATGGCAATTAGTGATTTATAATAAATACTGAATAGTAACCATTAAAACACTACTCAGAGTCTGAAGAGTCTGGAGAGTAACAGGGTCGACTACATCTCACTGTTGATTTAATGTGAAAGTACTGGGGTTATTTATAATGCTAACATGCTACCATGAGACCCATATGCAGCTGCACTATCCCAGGTAGGTGGCCTTTTCAGTCCCTTTGGCTGCTTCTGCATTCACCCATGTCAAACAGCGCTACTCTGACCAAACAGTCCATAGAGGTGGATCTGTCTCTCTCTCTTTTTTGCTTGCAATGACACAAAAATGAGGATGATTCATGAGCATTCATGCAAGGAGAAATGCAGTTGTGTAATGTGATTGAAGCAATGTCTCTTGTGTCACTGAATGACTCCCATTCTTTTATAAGGTAACTCTAATTCATTCAAATTTGCGTTGTACTTCATTACCAAAACCACTCAATCACTCTAAGGGCTGAGAAACGCCAGCTCAGATTCAGTCCAGTCAGTGGACAGTATTTGGAATGCGTGCCCACTGAGCCAGAGGACAATAACAGCAATGCGTGCCCTCAAGGCCTCAAGACTTCTGTCTGCTTAGTCATGTTCCATTCACTTTGCCGCAATGTGGGAAGTGCCATATAAAATGCTGGTGACTAAGCAGAGAGGGGTTCAGTGAAGTTTAACCCTTAAACTAAAAGTAAGTAAGTTGGTCCTTACTTACTAACTAATCTACATAACTTACATATTAGCTTCAGACTTGTTTCTGAGTAATAAGTCTTAGGACTAATATAGAATTAGTAAGTCTTGTTTTCAAGAGGTAGACCTTAAAATGCATACCTTTTTCCTTTCTGTACTTTGTAAATTATTTTCAGCTAAGAAACAAAGTAAATATCAAAATATAACAACAAACCACTGTGCTTTAAATCAGCCTGTTAATGTCAATATCTGATTTCTTTTGGTCTATATGTTTTCTGAGCTTTCCTCAGGACAAATCAGAGCACAAATTGATCAAACTATATGGCTTATATGATAATCAGTCTTTTGTTTGTATGGGACTGCTGATTTTTAACAAAGCAATAGAACATTTAATTGTTAATAAAAGTATGAAAGTGTATGAAATCAGAAAATCTAATACTGTAGATGCTCATACAAGGTATACCTATACAAAATTTCATTACTTTATACCAATTGGA
This sequence comes from Colossoma macropomum, assembly GCF_904425465.1. Taxonomy (NCBI): domain Eukaryota; kingdom Metazoa; phylum Chordata; class Actinopteri; order Characiformes; family Serrasalmidae; genus Colossoma; species Colossoma macropomum. The sequence goes on from NW_023494805.1 coordinate 10,461,827, forward strand.
ATAAGTTGTCCTTACCTAAATTTAGTTGGTGGATATTTTATTTACAGTACTGTACAAAAGTCAGAGACCATTCTTCATTGTTTTATTTGCCAGTCAAAACGGCCATAAAATACAAGTTACTCATTTCTCAGGTGATATTTCTGAGGAGATTAGATACAAGATATTCCACCTGCATAAAGAAAAGAAAAGTTGAAGGAAAATAAGCAACTTTCCAATAAAAAAAAAATTAACTGGAGTTGAAAAAAACATTAAAAGATAAAAAAAGAGACTTCTAACAACTGATCAAGACCTGGTAGACCACCAACACTGCCCCTCTTAGATAAACAGCCTATGAAGCTTTCATGTTTGAGAGAGAGAAGAAAATCAAGCTCCAGTCTTGCTTCAAAAATCCACAGGTGTTTCTATCCATCCTTCCACTTTGAGAAAACAACTCAGCACTATGAGTCTGAAAGGATGTGTAGCTGTTTCAAGAAGCCTCACTGAGAAAAGGAGAAGCTGCTGGTGTTTTCAGAACAATTTACTGTAAGTAAGTAAGTATTTCTTTATAAAGCACATTTTAACCCAAAGTGCTGTACAAGGAGAACATATTTAAAAGGACAATATAGGATCTAATAACAAAACAAAAATTCAGCAACGATCAGTTTACAGAGACAAAAGCTGATCGATAAAAATAAGTTTTTAAACTAGACTTAAAAGCATCCATAGAGGGTGCAGACCTAATGTCCAGGGGTAGACTGTTCCACAGTCTCAGCGCAGCAACAGCAAAGGCCTGGTCACCCTTGAGTTTCAGCTGAGACTGTAGCACAGTCAGCAGCAGCTGATTTGATAACCTCAAGGATCTTGAGGCAGGATAGAGTTGAAGCACATCTCCTATATAGAACGGCGCCACTCCAGTTAATGACTTAAAAGCAAATAGAAGAATTTTAAATTGGATTCTATAGTATATAGGAAGCCAGTGTAAGGATGCCAAAATGGGAGCAGTGCGGTCCCTACTGGCCACCCCAGAGTCCAGACCTCAACATCACTGAATGTGTTTGGGATTATTTGGATCGTGAGATGTAGAAAATGTAACCAGCTTCTAAGACTGAACTTTTGGAGGTGTGAAAAACAAGTATCTTGAAAAGTATGGAAGCTAGAGGTAGAGAGTGAACACACTGAATACAGTTAGTTATATATTCAGTTGTTGGGGTTTCTGTGTTTTTATCCTGATGCTGAAAAAATTCATATCTTGTATTTAATGGCCATTTTGACTGGAAATTAAATAAATAAAGGGTGGTCTCTGACTTTTGCACAGTACTGTATATTGGTGCAGTAAATAATGTTAATTAAGGACACTTAATGTAATGGGCCACTTTTTTGTTATTATCAGTGAAATATTTTGTGGATCAATTTGTGTTGGATAGATGGAGCAGTTGCTACCAAACCAAAGTCAGTATGAATCTGTGTATATAAGGATTAAATGTGTAGGGAATCAGAAGGCCTTGCAGTCCAGTGCTGTGGGCAGTCACTACTGTAGTGTTCTTTATTCATTCTTCTAATTTCAACAATTTTAGCACCTTAGAAAGAAGATAAAAGTGTGATTAATGGTGACAAATATGAGTCAGTGACTCAGGTCTGTTTTAAAGTGATGGTTCAACCAAAAAATCTAATTTACTTAATTTTTCTCTAAGACATGCAAAGACATGTTGAGGTTTGCTCCCTTGGTTTTGCACTGGGGCGACAAGGCTAACGTAGCTTACAAGTGATAGAAACTTACAGCCATTAATTAGCACTATGGAAACTGCATGCCTAATCATGACACACTTGCCTTAAACTGCGTCAAGTATTTAAGAAATCTCAAACAGACTCACTTATATGGTTTTAGACACTGTATGACACACTGTAATCTATAAACATGGAGAAAAGAATGTCACATAGCTAAAAACAGAGGAGAAGCCATCTTAACACCTGAATTTTGTCCATTGAATGTCATATAGTGTCAGAAACAACTCTATTTGAGATTATTTAAAGGAGAATTCAGTCATTAAGATGTAAACAGAGTCATTTAAAGTGGTATGATGTGAAAGAGAAACTTACCAATTCAGATTTCTTTACAGTGGTGATGATAGGAACCAGGGGTCACAGTGTTTACAGGTATCACAAATAGCACAAATATAGCAATTTTTTTTACTATCCAAAACAACCAGTGAACACACATGTCGTCTGAGTTTTTATATATAATGTTGATAAAAACTTTTCTTTGAGGACTATTTTGACTTAAGTGACCCTTATTAGTCCCACAACTGGAAAATTTCACCTCCGCATTCTAACCCATCAATGCAGTGAAACACCACATACACACTAGTGAACACACACACTAGGGGGCAGTGAGCACACTTGCCCAGAGCGGTGGGCAGCCCTATCTTCAGGGCACTTCAGTGCTCAGGGGATCAAACTGATGATCTTCCGGTCACAAGGCTGGTTCCCTAACCTCCAGCCCTACAAAAAAGTTGCAAATACTTATGACGTATCTCTCCACCATGAATATATTTTATATCTCATCTCCAAAGTAGTGTAAAACAGCGTCTCAGACATTAAGCAGCGTATTTGCAACTATTTTGTTGTCAACTTTCTGTGAGGGAGCTTTTAAATGCTTCAGACGTCTGGTTCCTATCACAACCACTGTGAAGAATTCTGACTCGGCAAGTTTCTCTAGAATGGAGCATTTCTCTTCAGCACATTTTAAATGACTTTGTTTACATAAAGTAGGATCGGCAGAAGAAGAAACACAGGGGTAGCAATGATTTTTTGCAAGAAGTGCTCTTTATTGAGCACACTGGCAGAAAGGAGTTCATACAGGACACTGAAACCATGGAGAGGTCACAAATAGCCATACTCTTCACCCTGACGGTGACCCACCTCACACACAAAACCCACAGTCCCAACACCAGATAAAACAAATAAAGATGTACACACAACTTAAACTGACCAACATCAACATAAACAACAAAATCAGTCCCTTTGTCAGAGGGCGCCATGAGCCTTTGTGTGTGGTCATCCACTGTGGCCGCACTTAAAAAAGATGGTTATTCATGGGTTCTTTAGTAAGGGCAATGGTTCTATATAGAACCATGAGATCTGTATAGAACCAGTTCATGCTTATTTGCTTCTTGGTAGGATGAAATTGTTATTCAGATTAATGGAGAATGAGTTGTATGTGTTGTATATTGGTTCTATATAGCACCAAAAAGGGTTTTTCTATTATTAACTATATCAAGCTTGTATACAATAGCAGAACCCTTTTTGGTGCTATATGGAACAATTTTCAAAAAGACTTTATATAGAATGACATGCAACACATTCACCATTAGCCTGATAAACCATTCCACCATGTAAAGAAACCTTTAAGTTCTTTGAGTGTCCATGGTTCTACACAGTACACTTTTAAGAAAAGATGGTGCAGCAAGGGCTCTTTAGTAAAGATTCTACAGAGAACCATGAACACTCAAAGAACTCTTTGCATAATTAAAGGGTTCTTTGCATAATTAAAGTGTTCTTCAGATTGATGGAAAATGTGCATAAATGTGCTATAGATTGTTCTATATAGAACCTATTTGAAAATGGTTCTCCATAGCACCCAAAAGCGTTCTTCTATTTTTAGGAGCTTGATATTGTAGCAATACAAGAACCATTTTAGGTGCTATATAGAACCATCTACAGCACATTCTCCATTAGTCTGAAGAACACTTTCATGATGCAAAGAACCCTTTAACCATACAAAGGGTTTTTGAGTGTTCATGGTTTTATATAGAACTATTTTCATTACTAAAGGACCCTTAAGGCACCATCTTTTTACCATTGCATTTACTAAAGAACCACTGGAGAACCATCCTGATATACATTCTTGGCAAAGAAGTGTTCTATATAGTACAACAAAAGGGTTCTTTGGCTGGTAAAAAGAGTTGGAACCCTTTTTGGTACAATATAAAACCTAGGGAACCATCTGCAACACATTCTCTATCAATCTGAAGAATCATTTCATGATGCGAAGAACCCTTTAATCTTGCAAATGGTTCTTTGTGTGTTCATGGTTCTATATAGTACCACAGGTTTTACTAAAGAACCCTTGAAGAACCAATATTTTTAAGACTGTACCATTCCTTTTACTGAAGAACCCTTGACAAACCATCCTTTTAAAGTGTGATATACACTCTTAGCAAAAGGGCTCTATATAGTACCTAAAAAAAGGGTTCTTTGGCTTGTAACAATAGTGGAACCCTTTTATATAGAACCCTTTGCAAAAAGGTGTTCATGGTTCTATATAGTACCATTGTCTTTTCTAAAGAACCCTTGAAGAACCATCCTTTTAAAGTGTAATGTGGGGTAAGGAGGGGGGAAATGGTGTAAATGCAGATCTGAACTATCACTCTAACAGAAGAAGTCCTGATCTGCGCTGATGAGCTCAGGAAGACACAGACCTTTCAATGTAAAAGGACATCTTGTGTTCAGCAGACCAGCATTAAGATACAAGACACGGTACTGATGCATCTTGTTATTTGACTCCACTGTACACGCAGGGGTTTCACTTAATAGGTTATGTTTAAATAGGTTATATTCCCAACTGGGAACAAAGGAGATATTATTAATGAACTGGAGCTACACAAAGACACAAAAACCCTCCATCCTTTGATGATCTGATCCGTTAACATCTTCCGATCAAAGGCTGATTTGCTCGCATTTGCCTTTGGATAGAGGCATAAGAAAGCAGATAGGAACACGGCCAACAGGTTGCACCCACAGAGATGATATAACAACAAGCAGGCTGGATCACGCCTGCATCTGCCTGCATAATGTTCTTTCTAATTAGAGACAGAAAGAACCCGGAATAGGTTTAAAGGTTCTGCGTCCTACAGATGCAAGCTAGGAAACTTAACCTCTTACAAAAAAGAAAAAGAGAAAAAAAGAACCTTCATCAGCTTCTGTAGAAACATCTCACTTTGTTCCCACCCTAATTCATACATGTACAAGAGCTGTTTACTCCCATTGCGTGCACTCAATACAGTATTGAGACTGAAGCTGAGAGTACACAGATTGCCATGGTAACTGATTTTCCTATGTCCCAATGTGCCTGGGGGAAATAAATGAATTGCTGCGCTCAAATCCGTGGGAGAAGGTAGTGGATGGATGGTGGTGGTGGGGGGTGGTGGTGGTGGTGGTGTTGGTGGTGCTGAGGGGGGGAGGTGGAGTGTTGAAGGATTTCTGAGCTGCTGATGATCGCGCCCACAAAGTGAGAGCTAACCGAGCGCACAGGATTTCTCCTGCGCTGCCTTTGTGCGCCTGGCCGGCGACCCCTTGCTTGTCCTGCGTGCTGTGGAGGGCAGCAAGGACAGATAACGACGACCAAGAAATTGGGAAGAAGAGCCAGAAGAAGCAGGTTCGAGATGAGCCGCGTTTGCTGAAAACCCAGTCCTGCTCAGGACGTCGCGACAGAAAGTTCTCATTTCTCCAGTCCAGGTGGAGGGTCCAGTTGGAGATGCACGTGCCACGTCGACCTTGTTTCCTGCGCTGCTTCTTGGAGATCCCACGTCAACATCAACGCGGTCAACTTTCCTAAAAAACAAAGCAAAAAGAAGGGAAGAAAGAAAAGTGAATGGAATGTAAGCAGCTGGACTGCAAGAGCATCGTCTGTCCAGCGTAGCGGACATTGGTATGGAGTGAAGGTGGGACGTTTTGCGTTCGTTTCTGCACCCGCGTCGTCCACGTCCGCAGCATGGGCCAGCCTGAAGGCGAAGCGCCTCGAGACATGGGCGCGGAGCGCGAGGGGAACGGCGCCGAGGCGAGCGCTGGAGAGGCGAAGCAAGCCAAGGCTCAGCGCGCGCGCACCATGGCCCTTTACAACCCCACCCCGGCCAGACACAACTGCCTCACCGTCAACAGGTCCCTGTTCATCTTCGCCGAGAACAACATCATCAGAAAGTACGCGAGGAGGATCATAGAGTGGCCATATCCTTTGGTTACGCACTGCGTTGCGTGTTTATGCTCTGCACAATGTAGGAGACTAAAACACGGCTGGCTGAGGCTGATAGGTTTGCAGGTTAGAGGCTGTTAAGCTTGATTTGCTGTGTGTGGCCTTGGTGTGGTGAGCATCAGTACCATGGACAGCGCGTTAGCATTTCTAAGTGTGTCTAGAACAATGGCGTTTTCAGCTCTAGCTCTTGAGAACCCACTACCCTGCACAGTTGTAAGTGTTCTTAGCTTACCTGATCCAACTCAATAGCCAACTCTCAAGCTGTTCATAACTTGGATCAGGGGGTGTTGTGGGTGGGATCGCTTGAAACTGTGCAAGAACACTGGAGCTTTAAGACTGGAGCTGGACTTTGTAGCCGGAATTGTCCGTTTGATCACAAACAAGCTCCGAATTGTCCATGTGGTCTCAAACCAGGCACGTGTGCTCAAAGTCAATGGGCCTCGTTCACCAACTTATGCAGTTTTTACGATTATTCTGACACCAATGTAGTGTTAGTTGAGATTAGGTTAGAACAGAATCTACGCACACTTAAGAACAATTCTGCGCTTAATGAACGTCATGAATCTGACTTTCTCTTCAGACCTCAAAGACCAATTTAAGAAAAAAAACTTAGGAAGATATTGGTGAATGAGGCCCAATGTTTGTTTTGTTATGAGGAGAAGGAAAGTAGGCCATAGTAGTCGTGAATAGGGAAAATGCTGTCATTTACTTTGGGTTCTGTTCTACTGGTTATGCCCATTGGATACACTGGAGCTTCAGTTGTTTGCGATTGTGGAAAGTTGCCATGTTTTGTTGGATTAAAAGCCGCACTGCACCACTGGTAAACACTTTTTGTTTATGGTAGCCTGTGAAACGCCCACTGACTCACTGAAGACAATACTTTGCTTATGAGCTTGGGAAAACTGATAGGCACGCCATGCATAACTTCACTTACAGGCAGCAAAAATGTAAAAAAAAGGCAGCTTTTACAAGATTTACAACAGCAAAGAGGTAACCCTGACACTGACAGAGCTTTGGATGTTGTGTCCATAGTTAGGGGTTATGTTGGGGTCATCTTAGCTGCTTTCTTTGAAATGTGGATTCAGAACATCACATATTAGCTTATTACTGAGTAAAAGATCAGCTCTGAACTCTCAAGTTGAAAAAGTATACAAGTTTATGTAAACTGAACCTGATCTGAAATACAAGTGTAGCTTGAGGAAAAGACATGCTTCACATCTGCAGCCTTTCATTCCTGTATGCAGAGCTCTGTGTGCATTTTGTTGACTTAAGACATCAGTTTTAGTTGTTGGAGCAAATTTCTAAGCTGGAGGCATACAGGTGATTGTCCCTTTCTGCTGAAACTGATAGTTAGACTAAACTTAAATCCCCAGTCAGGCCCGTTTTCAGTACTACAGCAGAGCTAAACCACTAAAACATATAGCAGATATGCTTATTACAGATACCCTGTTGACTATTATTAAGCTAAGAGCAGGTTGTGGGGTGACTTTGGCTCTGTTTTGGTGCTTCCAGTATCTATTTGCGGCAACTATATGTGGTAGCAAATAGAAGCTGGGCTGCTGACCCAGAATACGTTTTTGTAGCTAAACTCAATATGGAGTAAAAAGGAACATAAGCCTACATCAGCACTTCTGCTTGCAGATGTTGTATAAATACTGGCCAAATGTTTCATTTACAGCCTATCATAGGATGCAAGACAACCAGATTTATTTACAGGATAATAAAGGTTCTCAAATGGTTCTTGGCTTTGATCTACAGTTTGCATTGAGCTGTGGAAGTTCTTAAAACTGTAAAATGGTTTTTCATACATGTCTCATTTAGGATGGTTCCATCCACTGAAGGGCTCTTTAGGGAGCCCAAAGTAGCATCACTCCAATGAACCATTTCTTTTCAAAATCTCTGCATAATTAGATGGTTAAGATGTAAACAAAGTCCTTTGTGGTTTGGTGTGAAATGCTCCGTTCTAGGGAAACTTGTTCACAGTGGTGGTGATAGGAACCAGACATTTGAAGAGTTTTACACCTATAAAAGCTACATTATAGTTATTACATGAAAAGGTCATGAATACACTGCCTGATGCCGAGACATTGTTTTACGATAGTTTTGACCTAAGATTCTGACCTGAAATGTATTTTTTTGAAATTGGTTCATGGTGGAAGGTTATATGCAAGGTGCTGAGGCCAAGTAGTCCCAAAAGAGAGCTTATTTTTTCAGATTCACCATTATTTACCATTATTTTGCCATTATCAACATTACATATAAAACCAGGCAGGTTCACTGGTCATTTTTGATGCTGAATAAAATGAGTACATTTGTATTTGTAGACTTTGTGAGTCCTGGTTCACTTACATTGTAAAGAAATTCTCTGCAGTGAAACATTTCACATCAAACCATTCTGAATAACATTGATTGCATCCCAACAATGTGGAAAAAGTGGTGGAATTTTCTCTTTAAGGGCATCCAGTTCATTTCCAGACGATTATTCAGGATTAGGATGTAGGATTACTCAGTGGAGAACAACCATTATCAGAGTAATTCAGTCCAGAACTAGGCTTAATGTTTTTTCCAGGAAACTAGCTGGCGTGTATAATTAGATAGATTGTTCCAGATAATCATTTTCACTCATTAGTTAGTGATCAAATCTAATTCTAATGAGATATGCACAGTATAACTGAAAAGCCTAGAGTTCCAATGCCATGTCTTTGGGCTGGCTGTGTGTTACTGCTTTCAGTGACAGTATCTCACAGTGATGTTTTTCTGTACTGCTGACAGTGTGACAGCGCTCTTTCACATCTGATATATATGTCATTCCCTTTTGTTTGATCTCTCTGACACCTCTAACCTTCATGTGTTTGATCATTTTTGCCACAAATGATGAAAAATGAAAAGCCACAGCGAGCGATGCTGACCATGGTCTCCTCCGATGCTTAATGAGATGTTTGTTTTTGGCCTTTATGAAGCCCTTTTACATAAAGCTGATTGAAGATGGAGTAAAGAATGAACTGCATGTGGGAAGTTCTCTTCTACCAGGGCTATTTATAGCAGCTCGTTGTTGTGTGGACGCCGTCCTCTCAGTGTGAATCACTCAAAATCCCACAGCCTCATCATGGCGTCCGTTGTGGGTTCATGACACCATTTATGGTGGTGGCAAGAAATTAATAATGGAGGGGAAAATTACTCAGTCTCCGAAGACACTCCACACTCGAGTAATCATGTTCCATCCAAAGGATTTCAGCATTGCGAAAATCTCATTAGGGATTCATAATAGGATGAATTGTATAATATATGCTGGACTTCTAGTTCTATCCTGCTGTAGGTCTATGGCCTTTTATCGAGCACTCTTAAAAATAGAGAGTTCTTTGGAGTGAAGCCATAAAAGGACCACTTTTGGTTCCCTGAAGATCCTTTCAAAGGATATTTCTTTAAAGAACCCTTTTTGTAAATGAGACATGCAAGAGCAAAGAAACTTTTTTGAAGTTTAAAGAACCTAAAGGTTTTGTACCAATCAAAATGTTCTCCTAGAACAATACCTCCAAGCCAAAAAACATTTAAGAACCTTTATTTTTAAGAGTAGAGTCATAGAGAAGCTTTTGACTGCAGCATAAGGCCTGGAAGCTGTATTAGGTTTTTGCAGTACTGCTGCCTACGCACAAAGGCCACTGCGCAAATGGTTTATGGAGATCCATCATAAATCATTAGTGCAGATTGCGATGTGACACTGCGATTTCAACCACTGACCATTTGGCTAAGCAATACCAATGTTACTGGTGGTTCTAGTTCTAGTTCATTTTCCCCCAGTTTGAGACACAACTTAAGCAGTCATATAACCATGAACTATTTTTGTTATTTTATGCCTCTCTAAAGAATCTAATATTGCTAATCAAGCTACTTTGCTTGTTAGGGAGCTTTACTTGGCTGACATGAAACAATAAACAACAAATTTGTTAGTTTCAGCTCCTGTTAGTATTAATTCTGAGTAGGTACCCAAACTATAACACTGGAACCTTCAGTAATGCATCAATGGCCAATAGACAAAGCACAGTTCCAGTTCCTGTTATCAAACGTTCTGGTTCTTTGTGCAAAAACACCTTTAGACTAGCCAGAGCTCAAAAAACATAAAGGTTCCAAAATGGTATCTGGCTTGGATGTACAGTTGTTGGGAAAACAAGAAGCTTTTCATTATATGGAGGTTTTTTACACTTATATATCCCATTTACCAAAAAGTGTTCTCTGAAGAAACGGTCAAGGTTCATTAAGGAAGCAACAGTGGTTCCCTAAAGAACTCTTTTTGGCACTTTTGTTTTTAAGAGTGAAGCAAAATCACTGCAGAGCTTGAGATTGTTTGTTTGTTGGTAAATCATATGTGAAAGTATGCATGCTGTCCATTCTCAATGTCTACATCTTGGCCCTCATCTTAAGTAAGCAGATTTTTGTTGACCTTAACTTTACCTTACTCCATTTGAATACATGATCTTGGCTACCATTATCGCCAACTGCATCGTGCTGGCTCTGGAACAGCATCTGCCTGGAGAGGACAAGACACCCATGTCCAAAAGACTGGTGAGGCTTTTACTTATCAGATCCAGGACCATTTCTAGGGGCCCTAGGAGACTCTCAACAACCCCAGTGATAGTATTTTGGATGTTAGGATAAAAATGGATTCAATGTTTTATCAAGTTTAATAAATGATAAGGTAAACACAGTATAACAGTAACAACTGAGAAACATAATATTAAAAAAATTACATTTCTTATATAAATGAAAAAAATATGTTAAATAAACAAGCTGTTGTAAACATTCCTACTCATGTCCGGCAGCAGTGCCACAGTAGTCTCTAGAGGGAGATTTTTGATTGAACGATTTGGAAAACCCCATTTTGATGGTGTATCTTGAAGTTGGGAGGAACTTCTGAAAAACTTACAGCTGTTTTATGGTGGTTTTCTTGGTGAATGCAGAGGAAAGGCAGCTAGCTTATGTTACTTCTAGGAGGCTGAATAACTTCTTGCAACTGTAGAAGTGTATTAACTGTCTTCAAATCATCAGTAGAGAGAATGGATTATTACAACAACAGAAATTACTTGTCAGATGATTACAACAAGCTAAAAGATAAAAGTAGCAAGGCAGCCAGTTTGTTATCTAGATATTTTACCTCAGTTCAGCATTTTTCTCTCTCTGAAAGGGTAAAAACTTGTCTTTGGTGTCATTTTATACTTAATAAAGATAGCTGTTTTCTTCATAATTTTGTTGAATGACTGTGCCAAGAGTTATACTAATGCTAGTCAGGATTGGTTGACACCACAGGGATTCCCAATGATTTTTTTTTTTATGATTTATTTGGATGTAGAGAACATTGATAAAACATGAAAACAACATAACATTGTGAATTCTGTCTAACAGATGAGGGTGAATGATGCACCACAGGATAATGACAAACAACATACTTAAATCTAGCTTTAGGTTGCAAAGCCCCTTTCTGACACTCATTTCTGCTTTCTTAATTTGTTTTGGAAGCAAACTTATCAGTGATGTGTTTCTGAGACATTTTCCTGTCAATATCAAGATAGTTTTGTAGTAGTTACTGAGTATTTTATTGTAGCTACTGGACAAAGAGGCATAAGACTACTAACTCAATAGAGTTTAAGGGGTTTTAATAAAGGTAAATTGTCTTGGGCCTCAGCCCTCTGCAGCTCCTGTTTAATAGATAAGAATGCTAATTTGAGAGCACTAATAAATACTTTATCTCCTACCCCCTTTTAAAAGGGCTAGTAATTCTGTAACGATCATCTATTTCCAAAGATACAAGTGCTCAAACGTGCAACACCAGTAACAATGGTAAATCAGTCACACTGCTTATCAATCCGATTGTTTCATGATATTTGGTTATAAACTCACTCTGGTACAATGTTTAATGGGTTGTAATCTCTGCAGTGCTGTGTGGACGTATAGATGTTTATGTGGACGTTCACTGGGCTTCGCTCTGTGTGGTATTAATATCAACAGACTGTATGGTGCATCAGTATTAGTCATTGGTGGAGTGTCATAGGGTCAGTTCTTCTAGAACAGCTTATGGTCTAAATGCCCAGGTGGGACAAGTGTGAACTCTTCAGTCATGACTACCTCCCCATCAACAAAAGCAGAGATGCATTTGCTTAATATACAATCACACGTCATATCTGTGAAGCCCACACTTCTTGGTCTCAGATGATTCATGGGCGGCAACTGCAAATATATGCATGTACTCTACGTCACGTAATGAGAAATCCTGGTATCATATCTTCATGCTGGGTTTTACACTTAGCAGTGCTGTGAAGCAACTGTGGAAATGATTAAAAAATGTAAAGAATTGGTCTTTACAGGCTTTTTGTCCTACATTTTTATTGCGTTTTATTTTGTCCCATTAAGTCCATGTATGACATTTGTGTCATAATCCATTTTTACACATGGCCTTTGTCTAACTTCTTCTTATCCCTTAAAATTAAACAGGCTGTTTTTGATACTGTGCCGTTCAGACTGATATATGTAAACGAGCCATGGATTGTGCATCATAAAAAAAAATGAATAATAACATAAATGCATTGATTTTAGCGACATCACAGAAACGGTCTAACTTTAATAGTGTTGTACTATTAAAGTTACTATAGGTAAAGGTACGATATATATATATATAAAAATAAATGACCCAAAATGACTTGGAAAGAAGTGTATATATATATATATATATATATATACACAGAGACGATAGCTCATCTGCTGCTGCACAGTTTGTGTTGGTCATCCTCTAGTCCTTCATCAGTGGTCACAGGACGCTGCCCACAGGACACTGTTGGCTGGATATTTTTGGTTGGTGGACTATTCTCAGTCCAGCAGTGACACTGAGGTGTTTAAAAACTCCAGCAGCACTGCTGTGTGTGATACAACCGTACCAGCACAACACACTCTAACACACCACCACCACATCAGTGTTACTGCAGTGCTGAGAATGATCCACCACCCAAATAGTACCTGCTCTGTGAGGGTCCATGGGGATCCTGACCACTGAAGAACAGGGTAAAAGGGGGCTAACAAAGTATGCAGAGAAACAGATGGACTCCACTCTGTAACTGTAGAACTACAAAGTGCTCCTATATAGTAAGTGGAGCTGATAAAATGGACAATGAGTGTAGAAACAAGGAGGTGGTCATAATGTTGTGCCTGATCAGTGTGTATATATTTATAAACTATATTATTTTATCAGTAGCAAAGAAAATTAGGATTTCTGGGATATGGATACTTTTGAGCTGCTAGTGAGCAAAGAGGTATGGAAGAGGAGGGGTGAGAACCCCCTGCTGTCAAAACAATTTACACCTTTCCAGAAAGACTGGCAAAGCTAGAGGAAAAATAATAGTATACTGACCTCAAGGTATCCATCCTAAAAAACACCTGTAGTCTTTCAAACTTTACCTCCACCTTTACGATACATCATCAGAAGGGGGTTTACTTAGTCTCTAAACCAGAAATCTTGCTTTAGAGACCACTGCAACACCACTGTAAGAGGCAATTAAGCATGTTTACAGGAGATATGGTGATGGTTAAGTTCTTAATTTAGGCTGGAGAGCCCCTTTAAAAATGAAGTGCTTATGTCCTCTCCTCTGTGAGCTAAAATAATAGCTTGACCAAACATGCTAATGTAGCTAATGCATTTGCATGTTTGGTCAAGATATTCAAGCAAGGTCAATCAAGTGAATGGAAACTAGCCACCAATTAGCATGATGTCATTTGCATAATTCTAATTGGTGGTTGTTTGTTCGCTCCTATTTGTCATCAACATTAGCTTCTAACAGAGCTATTGCTTTAATAAAGGCATATAAATGTATCATGAACGCAAAAACAAATGCTCAACGGCACCTAGCTGTGCTAGATATCATATGCTAGATGAAACTTCATTCCACTCTTGTTTGTTTATTTATATTTGTTTGTCTACGCCCCAATAGGAGAAGACAGAGCCCTACTTTATTGGAATCTTCTGTTTTGAAGCTGGCATCAAGCTGGTGGCCCTGGGGTTTGTTTTCCATAAGGGCTCCTACCTGAGGAACGGCTGGAATGTCATGGATTTTATCGTAGTGCTGAGTGGGTAAGTCATATTTGGCTCATGTTTTAGTGGATTCCATTCATGCATTTCCAGCTCTTATCAAATGAAGCTTTTTTTTACCTCAGGCAAAAGTTTAGAACTCTTAAAAACAACAATGCATAGAATTTATGTGATTCAAATGTTTACATCATTTCCACATGAATAATCAGAGTACATAAAGACAATTTTGTCAGTTTACTTTTGGGAATAACTGACCCTTGGCGAAATTCTGACCCGCCTCACTGAGTTACTCTTGCAATGTTTGTCAAACTTTTATCTCAGGCCACCTGGTAGCCTTCGTAGCACGCAAACAGACTAAAAAGTTCAGTAGCACAAAAGAAAATCTAGAAGGACACATTTCAAAATGTTTTGTTCTTCAAAAATGAACTGGCTGAGCTAGAGCTAGTGATATAGGTAAAGCTAAAGCTAGTGCTGGAGCTACTCTGTGATAGTGAAGAAGACTCATCGTCTCACACACACAAGGTTTTTTTTAGTGAAGTTTTATGAAACATTATAAACAGTGGCTCACGTATGAGTACATTAATATTTATCTTTACACAGAATGTTTTAATTGCTAAAACAAACACTGTGCAGTCATGTTTAATCTATTAAGCTGGCTGTCAACAGTTAAGAAAAGCTAACCTTCCTGATAGCAAGAGGATTGTAGTCCACGGTTGGCCCACTGATGGCAAAGCTGGTAGTCCGCTGGTGTTTTGCTCAGCGTTTTCCGGGACGGCCTACGAGTGTTTAAGCAGAGTGATAGACAAAATTCCTCATAGTCCAGTCCATAACACTCATAGTCCAGTTCGCTTTTTAAATTAGTTTAGTGAGTAATTTTAATCTTGCACAGTGTCAGCAACAACATTTTCTATAAAACCATTTTACATTAGACCTAGTCATATTTTTTTTTTCTCTCAGTTGTTTGTAATATTTGTCTAAGTTTATTTTCTGAAATAAAAGTCTCTGTGCATTTAAAATCTGTTTGGCAGGATTAAAAACTAGTTAGAGCTTGCATGCAGGACAGTAATCTGGGTGGTCCGAGGGTGGACCAGCAGTGGCAAACAGTTAGTGAGGTGTCGACCTTATCAAGCCAGTGGACCAATGTATGCTGACTATCTGGGTTAGCTACCTGATCTTAACATTACCTCAGATCAAACAGGTATAGTTCCTAACAGTTTGGTCTTCCAAAGAGTTTAGTCTAAAACTTTTCAGCTATAGGAATAAAATAAAAACAGCTCCAGCCTCCAGGTAAAAAGGTTATTGCATGCCTGAATTACATGTTCCTCAGAAATGTTCCTTTTAGTCTAATGATTCTGACTAATTTAGTCACTCGATGGAGGAAATTGCTTTTAGAGAGCACCCTGCTGAAAAAAACAGCACAGTCCAACATGCATTCAGTGCTGGTCTAAGCTTGTCTAAGCTGGTTTACGCTGGTCTAGTGCTGGTTTGGTGCCAACTTATGTCTCCATTTTGGCAGTTTTTTTTTTCTACACCATTCATACAACAGCATTGATTAAAATGACATCTCTTTCCATTGACCTACATTAAAAGTAATAAAAAAGTTAAACATTAAACTACATTAAAAGTTATTTTTCTCGCTGCTGTAAAGTTACCATTTTGGAGATACTTCTTTTTCTTTGGACAGTGACAATATTCTGGTTTTGCTGATGATCAGCTTTTGGAACAAAACCAAATATCTCCAAAATGATGAACTTTACAGGAGAAGGAAAAAACATACTTTACTTTTAATGTAAGTTAATGTAACCAGACTGTTTCCAAGTAATTCTGGGCCATTTCTTTTGGTCTATTCATTATGATATTTACATAAACTGTAAAGGGCAACAGGCATTTTCAGATTATGTCAAAAGTGAAAAATGACAAAAATCGAGATACAGGGTTTTGCGACGACAGCAATGTTAATCTCTATTGCTGCTAACCAGCATATTAACATACCAGCGTCTAAAACTCAACAAATGCTGGTTTTGCTGGTGACCAGCGATACTGGTCTACGCTGTTTTTTCTAGCAGGATAGTGATTGGATGAGCGGCATGTCAATCATTATTTTGCAAATGGTCAATTTTCTTGATGTAATATATTTTCTATTCATATAGAAAAGAGGTACACATATGAATCTAGTGAGTTCATTTAGCAGAGAATCTAAGAAGGGTTTGTGTTTTTAAGATGAACTTCTGATATCTTGTCACAGGAACCGTGCCAAGTAAATATTCCTCCGCTCATACAGAGATTCTTTCTCTGCTGATAAATGCAAACTTGGCTGTAAAGAAGCGCTCAGCAGTTTGACTTCACCACCTCACCCCAACACCCACAGAACCCTGCCCTCCCTTCCTCGCCTTTCGATCGGCTTATATAAAAGCGACATCATCAGAGGGCTCTGCCGGTATCCATGCGACAGACCAAGCTGCTGTAGCTCTGAATAAGGCTGGATCATTACCAGGGTGGTTCTTGGATAATGCAGTCGCTTCTTTATCTCTGTCTGATCAAGGTTTCTAAAAGCGGAAGTGGTTTTTACCTGTGCCTCCTGCAGAGTGGGAAATACTGGGGCTTCCAAGAGTTTGTTGATTTGCTGTTTACTGTCATGCATTGTGAGTTTTGCATGGAAGGCCTGCTTCGGTGGCTTATGATCTTTCTCTGGTTTCCTACCCAAAAGTTTCTCCTTGCTGTCCTTCCCATAACCCTCTTCGAACCTCACTAGTTAGCAATTGGCAATGAAGAACACTGTCACCTGTTAGTGTTTTTTTTCAGCGGGGGTGTTATTTGAAGGTTGTTAGTGTGCTCAGAGCTGCCAGCTGCACTGATTTCTGACTGGGTCGGGGCGGGCGGGGGTTAGGGGAGTTAGGGGGGTTCTGACTTTAACTAGCTGGAAGTTTCTTGTTATTTCTGAATTTTCTTTTTGCACAGCCACAACAGCCACCATCCTCATTCTCACTTCATTACTTTCTCACACTGCCACAGGAATGCAGGTTGGTTAGAAAGTTATGAAAAAGCGAGGTTTTATTCAGACAGGCAGCTCAAATCTGATTTTTCTGCATATCTGACTTAAGCAGGGCAGATTTTCTGCAGTCTGCACATAAAGTCTGACTTTTACCAATCAAATTCAACATTGATTGGTGTAGACCTGTTAGGTCTGTATACTGACTCTTAGTTATGAGGGAGTTTGGTCCTCCTATGATGCAGTAACAGCCTCTACTCTTCTGGGAAGAGTAGATGTTGGAACATTGTTGCGAGGATTTGATGGCATTCAGCCGCAAGAGCATTAGTAAGGTCAGGAACGGATGTTGGATGATTAGTTCTGGACAAACATCACTCCAACTCATCCCAAAGGTACTTTGTGGAGCTCCTTCACTGCAGAGAACACAGTTCTACTGCTCCATGGCCCAACTCTGGGGAGCTTTATACTCCTCTAGCCCATGCTTGGCATTGGTCATGCTGTCCATCCCCCGTCCAGAGCATCCCAATCTATTGGTCAGTGCTTTTCTATGAAGATTATAGGGCAACTTTGAGGGCAACTAAACCCCTGTGCCAGCCATGGGTGAACACTAAAGTAGCTGAATTCACTCATTGCAAGGGTATCTGGATACTTTTGGATGTACTGTGGGTTTTTATTTTTACCGTGGCTCCTGACATGGCTTAATAAATAGTGGTGCATTTTAAGGTATGGGCTTTGCTCTGAGTGAGTGCTCCTGTCCACCTACTGGGGTGCTTCTTTTTTAGCTTAGTCTTTTGGTTTGAGCATTGCAGCCATCACTGGCTTTTTACTGATTAAACTTGACTGCGCAGAGTTTTGTATGTCTTGCAATTTATGAACTAAAACAGACTACATGTAACTTCTTTCAGAATACAGTTTGTTACTGATGAAATGAAATAAGCTGGTTGTGGCCTTTCTCACTTTCTGACCCTTTTGAAGTATTTGAATTTCCTTTACACATGAGCTTATTTACTCACTTAGACTCTGTTCACACCTGGCATTAACATGCAACCTGGGTGTTCCGATCATAAGGAGACAGTGCTGAGTACAAGACGGACGTAAACAGGGTCCAGTGTGTCTTCAGAGGTGGTCAGATTCAATGACAAGTGTTCACTGGAGATGCATTTAAGACCCATGGAAGTGTTAAGTGTAACTGGCTATACACATCACTGTCCACTTGTGATCAGATCCTGTCTCACTAAGCTGCATTTCTTGCTCAGCCTGCTAACTTTAAGCTTAGTTCAGTCTATCCCTGGATTTTCTGTTGTAGACGATGGTTTGCATCACCATGGCAACTTATTCTGCAGGACTAACCTGCTCTAAGGCAGGTTAAACTCTGGATTTTGGATCATAAAAAGCTCTTGGACCAATCAAAGCTCAGTTTCTGACAGTAAGTCAGAAGTCATTTCTTGGGTCACTTTTTTGTTTATGTGATGTTTGTGGTGTCAATCACATGAAAAATGTTACTTTTCAGCAGAGGAAACAAACCATGTTGTTAAAGAGAAATATCACATATTTTAAATACAAAAATGATCAGTATAAATAAATGTTTAAGATGTAAACAAAGTCATTTAGAGCAGTTTGATGTGAAATGCCCCATTCTAGAGAAATGTACCAAGTCAGATTTATTCGCAGTGGTGGTGATAGGAACGAGACATCTGAAGAGTTTAATGTCTCTGAGAGCGACTTTACAGAAAGTTATTGCATTAAGTAGTTATAAATACTTTGTCCGAGGCCTGAGACATAGTTTTATGACAGGTCTGAGGGAAGGTTTTGGCTTACAACATATTTTTTTCATCCATTCATGGTGGAGAGGTACATTTCTGATGTTCTAAGGCAAAATAGTCCACAATAAAACTTTTTTCCTTACTATTTTACCTTTATTGTCATTACATATTACAATTATGAAGACCTGTGAAGATTTACTGGTTGTTTTGCATAGTAAAGTCAGCAACCCTGTCTAAGCAGGACTTGTTTTGTGACACAGGCCCCTGATCTCTCAAGGCAGATGTTAAACCAGGTATAAACAGGGCCTTAGAGTTAAATATTCTTATATAGTGTTACATAATTAGTCTAAAAGCAGCAAGCAGTAAAAGCAAGCTGGAGCTGAGGTATCAAACTCAGACATTTGCATTCCTTGTGCTTTATGAATTGGAAATGTTTCAGCTGACTTCTAAGGATTTGCAAAGTCTTTTAGGTTTCCTGAACAGATGAAATCATTAACATAATTAGTTGAGTTGAGTATTGGTAGATGTAAAATACTGTGTAGCTGCTTTCCTTTGCCTCAACTGCTGTAAGAGCAACATTGAGTGCATTTACATGCACTTAATAATCCAATAACTGCAGAAAATCAGATTTTGTCAGTAATCGGATCAATGCATTTTCACGCACTTGAGTAATCAGATAATGGGGAAACTCCA
This sequence comes from Colossoma macropomum, assembly GCF_904425465.1. NCBI lineage: Eukaryota > Metazoa > Chordata > Actinopteri > Characiformes > Serrasalmidae > Colossoma > Colossoma macropomum. Next base: position 10,481,347 of record NW_023494805.1, read on the forward strand.
GGTCTACATGAGTCAGGCAGTAATCAGATTTCTGTTTTGCAACCAGTCAGTAAACTCACAGAAGAAGACATGACGTAAATGTAATGTAAAACTCAAACTTCATGCTGCAGCTTTTTTTTAATATTGAACCGTTTTACCTGAAAATATGAACAAACATCATCTAGAAGATTTAAATCCTTCATTCCGTCAAGCATGTAGTTGGTTTCAGCGTTGCTCCAGAAGTGTTTTGATGCATCTTGCACCAAAGCTGCTCGCTTATTTCCGGCACCGCCGTCTATTTTCACACATGTGCAGACTGAGAAATCTGAAAGAAATTAGAGTAAGAGTTTACATACACTGAGAAATCTGATTACTGAGCTAAAATCCAGCTCTCTTTATCAGATATCTTAATCAGATTTCTAAACCTTACTCAGATCTAAGATCTATGCTGTTTACATGACCATCTGAATAATCAGATAAATGCAGAAATCTGATTATGATCAGATGCATATAAATACACTCATTGTATTATAGGATGTGGATAAAGAACTGATTTATTGATTAAAACAAATCAGTAGTGGTGATTTATTTTATTAGAGCTTAAAATTCCTGATTCAATGGAGGCTTCAAGTGGGAGAGAATGACAGCTGGCATTGGCAGGGCAGGCTGAGGGAACTCTCCACATATGGGGCCATCGCACTGTTGGTGGAGGTGTGGAGGTGGGTGACATGAAGAAATCACTGAAGCGTACTTTAAAAGCCCAATCTGGACATTTTGTGAATAAATTACCACTTTAGGCTTTAGGTGGTGTCCATTCATTCCTGGATATGTAGTGGAAGTGATGACATATTTAACATTTGACATCGAACAGATTTCACTATGGAGTTATTTACCCATGAGTTCCATTTGGGCTCCATTTGATTCATGGTAGGCCCATATTATGTAAATTTAAGGATGAATAGATTTATGAAGACCCATTCTAATGTAATTTAGCTTGCAAACTGCTCAAGGTTAAACAGAGCTGATTTGAAAGAGAGGCTTTTGCCTTCCAAACAGAATTTTGGCAAAGGTCTAGTCATGTCAGACGTGCAGCAGACGAGATGAAGCGAAACTCAGCCAAAACCCTGACTGTGAGTCTGAAGGCACTCTGTTCGTATAATGCAGTTTAGAAGTGTTAGGGTAGGCAGGCTGCTTTAATGACACATAAGTGATGTTATTTTCACAGTTTGTCTATAATTTTTCCTTGAACACTTAAAAATAAAGGTGCCAAGAGGGTTCTTTGCATAGTGCCATAGAAGAACCACTTTTGGTTCCCTAAGGGAGCATTTAGATGATGTCTTTTCTGTCTCAAGCACACTTCGTTTTATTGTTGTCTATGACTGAAAAGCTCTCCTCAATGCACAAAACCTTGTATCTCCAAAATGCTAACTTTACAGGAGAAGGAAAATACATAATACACTTGGAATGGAGCCAGAATTTTTTCCAACTATAGTTTTGGCCGTTCTGTTGGTCCATTCTTCCTGAAATTAACACACAATGTAAAATGCAACAGTTATTTTCAAAAACAAAAATGGAGGTTTTGTTCTGACAGCAGCGATATAAAAAAAGTCAACATTTCCGCTAGGCGCCTCGAAAATACACCATACATCATCCGCAGCTGACCAATCAATAGTGAGGATGCCTTCTCTTTGGTCAGGCTCTCATTTAACTTGAAGGAAAAGCTAGTTTTAGCTGTTTTGAACACAATGCAGTGTATTCTTGCTTTTTTTTTTGTTACTGACTAGTTTATAGTAGTTACTTAATAATAACCTTCTTTAATAAATCATTAACTGACCATTAATAGCTGTGAACAAAAACATTTGTTTACCCCTTAACATTCAAGGTTTAAATCATACAAAGGCTTATTGTTCTGTAACTACAGGGCCTTCAATACAAACTAAAGGAGCAATAAAACTTTGGGCCTGCCACCCATGACTTGTTAAGGGGTTCATTAGAATTTGAAAATGTACAAATGTTTAAAAATGACTGTCCACATAAATACAAGGTGTTTTTCTGCACATTTAACCTCCCCCCTCATTATTAAACAATGAGTTGTACATCAGTACATGTACACAAATCATCACAGTGAATTACTGAGATGTATAACTTTCTAATGACATAAGCTTTGTACTTATATGTATTTATTTTATATTGTATTTATTTTATAATGAATATCATATAGCTAAGTAAGTAGATAACTCATATGTGAAGTTATTACTTCTGTTAACAGATGGGTGTCAAATATGCATTCTTTAGTTATAGACCTTTCTACGGAGTAGTACATGTCATGTGGCTCAGCCTGAGCAACGTGCTGTTGATCTTTGCAATTTTTCAAATATTCAGCATTGCCCGGGTACCACTACTGGGTGTAGAACGAGAAGAGGAGGTCATTTGTGATTTGGGAATCAGGTGCTCTTTAGATCCCTCCATAATAGAGGTGCAATGTGTGAATATTTGCGTACATTCTAATACTTTATTTCTTGTATCAAATAGATTATATATATATATATATATATATATATATATATATAATATATAAAGCTTATATGACTTTTAAAAAGTTAAGCATTTCAGTAATTTGCTGTGATGATTTGTATGCATGTACTGATGGGGTGCACTGTGTCCAGCATTTATAAACATGAAATTACATGTCAACAACTACGTGAACTCTTATTTATAAACATTTGTTCATTTTCAAATTCTGATTAACTATTAATTTGTTCACAGCCATTAATGGTCAGTTAATGGTTTATTAAACAATGTTATTATAAAGCCCTGTCCCTCTGTTATTAGTTGTGAAATCAATGTGAAACCACTTCAGTGCTGGGCACTGCAGGTGTCCACTTGTCCCCTCGTTTCAGAGCCCTTGTCTCTAATCTCACATTTGCCCCTTATTAGCATGATCCTTCAGCTTTGAAATCTAACCCAATTTCCCCCGTATGCAGCTTGACACACTTTCTTCTACCACACGTTTGCCCTCCTTCAACACAGTAAAAGTAAGTCAGACTTAAAAGAAAACTACACATGTGTCACTCCAGTCAGCTGGGACTAGAAACAAGGCCAGTGGGCCACAGCTCGCGGCTGTCATTTCATCTGGAATTAATGAATTGCTGCGAGCAAATCTGCAGAGACGCAGAGCTAATTTGATATTTTTTCGCTCTCAGGTCTGAGGGGAACGCGCGTGAAGAAACTTCACATTTCGGTATACCGTATGGCTCGTTTCAAGATAATGGCCTTTTATTGGCACAACTTGCGTTTGCTTAAATGCTCCCCTGGTGGTGGTTTGGGTTTCCCTTGGGTGGGCCGAGCTATTTTTCTTCAGTATGCTTTTCCTATTGGAGTGTGAGACTGATAAGCTGCTAAAAACAGCTGATCCTGCTTCAGAAATGTTCTTAAATTAGTAAAGTTTGGCTCTGAGAGCTAAAAGGTGTGCTGGGCTTTGCGGGAGGTTTTTCAGCAAGGTCGATTCTAGAATATTTAGTGCATAGCGGTACATCAGGGAGAGCCTAGAATGAGGGCAAAGTCTGCACAGGCACTTCTGCTACACTGTTGCTGTCTTCTACTGCTGTTATGTGGCTCATGTTTTCAGTAAATTAACCCCCTGACGTTTAAGGAATTACATAGTACTGTGCACAAGTCTGAGACCAGCCTTCATCAGTTTAATTTCTAGCCAGAAAGCCTGTGAAGTCCTGTGAAGTTTTAATTTTTCAGGAGATAATCTTCTGAGGAGATAATCCACTTGCACAACAAAGTGGAATGTCAAAGAAAAATAAGTGAAAAAAAGGAGCTCCCAAAACTGGAGTTTTAAAAAAGGATTAAAAGAGGTAGAAGAAACGGGACTCCTAACAACCACCTGGAAGACCTGGTTGACCACCAAAACTGTCCCCATCAGATAAACAGCGCTTAAAGCATTCATCTTTGAATGAGAGGAGAAAAGGAAACAGACAAAAAAGATATATATTTTCAGATCAAACAAAGAAGCTGCTGCTGTTCTCAGAACAACAGACTGACCACCCCAGAGTCCAGACCTCAACATCTTTGGATGTGTGTGGGATTACTCAGATTGTGAGAAGCAGAAAATGCAACTTCAAGACTGAACTTTGGAGGTGTGGAAAAAAAGCCCGGCAGATTACTTTGAAAAAATTAAATCAAGCCTCCTAAAAAGAATGGAAGCTGTAATAAAAGTAAAGGGTGGACACACGAAATACTGAAAAATAGATATTCTATTTCAGGTTTGAGGATTCTGTGTCGTTTACTTCTTATTTCTGTCTTTTTTCTGCCTTTTTCCTAATGCTAAACCTTTAATAATTTTCATTTAGTGGTCATTTTTGACCAGAAATTAAATAAGTGAAGGGTGTTCTCTGACTTGTGTTTGGTACTTTATACTGTTAAATACTTATAAGGTTGGTGCTACTTGCTTACTGAGCCTCTAGTGTAGCCCAAAGCACAATAGCTAATGCAAAGTGTGGACAAAATAAACACTGATAAACGTGATATATTTAATTGTTGAGATTTTTTTCACTAAATATATGTTTTCTTCATTTTTTCTGATGCTGAAAAATTCATAAATTGTACCTAACGGCAGAAAATACTTGAACAGTTTTGCAATGAAAACTCTTTGCCTGTCAGCTAAAGATATGATTCTTTCATTTGGCTCACTGTAAGCTTTGGTAAGCCTCTTATAGCAGAGGCTGCCAGTCCTGTGTGACCATCACTGCAACTAGGCCAGTTTATTAGCGTTTCTCCCAATCTGGACTACACTTGAGTTTTTAATTATATGTAGCATGATATAAAATGTAGATACACAAATGATCCTTTAGTTTTGATTCTTTTCAGCTTTCACTACTGTTTTGACGTCACATTTGTCTGGTTGGGGAGACTTAAATGTTGTTTATGTTGTTGTTTGTCAGTTAAAGGCACGTGTTTATGGTGTTATTCTTTGTTGGGGGATGTGTGCTGTTTGTGTGTTTTGTGTTGGGTGTCTACTGTCAGGGTGAAGCCTCTGACTGGCAGTGACCTCCCCTGCTAGTTCAGCGCTTTGTGTGTGCCTTTCTGCCCTGGTGTTTAATAAAGAGCACTTCTCAGAGTGAAATCATGGTATTACTTGACTCTGACTCTATGCCGATGTTACAGCATTCTAATGCTCATTTTACTGTGATGTCTAAAGATAAATAATATTGCAGAACAATATTAAGATCAGGTAGCTTTTCTTATTTAACTAACTAACTACAGGACTGTACAGTGTGCATTTATAATACTGGCTGTGTAAAGATGAATTTGAATGCTGTTATATATGTGGAATTATTTACATTTCATAAAAACGATGTGTACAGGACAATGTGTCCGACTCAGCATCCAGCATTCCACCAGATGGCTCTAGTGTTAGCTTTAGCGTTAGCTCATCTGAAAGGGTAACTTATCCCCCGTGGCTCAAACCTCCTCCATGTTAGACATGAAAATTTGCCCTTTTAGCTGCCTAGCAACTAAAAAATCCTGTTCTTCAGTAAAATTAGCCAATTGGCTTGCTGGTTGATCCACAAGCAGGACAAATCTCCTCCTCTTTGCGGAGATATGAACATATGCAGTAGCCAAACAAGCTTAAAAGAAAAAAAAAGTGCATTAAGCCAAACAATACAAATTATTTATTCTGTTTTCGTCAAAAACAAATATGCTTTGGAAATGTTAACCTGGCTAGTTTCTCTCCCCATTCAAAGAGACAGAAGCCTCGTCTTGTATGACTGGAAAAAACTGACTGGGGAGTGTTACCAAGATGGCTGTCAAGTGGACAGAACTTTACCTGAGCTGAAAGTTTAGTGGACATAGCAACGGTAACTAAAGGAGGTTGGACCAATTTAAAGTACGTTGTCTATCACAATGATAACATTTTTGCTGACAATTAATTGCCATATAAATAACTGTGATCAACCATTTAATCATGATTTTCTGTTCATTGTATGCAGCTGTTAAAGGGCAGGCCTGAGTCACCAACTTGGCTTATTAGCTGTTTAACCTCCTAGCTGTGGTTACTTAGTAGCTCCCAATCTGATGAGAGGCTGAGCACAAATACACAAACATCACTCAGTGCTGCCCTCTAATGGTGTAAAAACAGTCAGAAGAGTGAACGTTTGTTGTCATATGACCTATGACGTGTCGCAACAAAGGCGTTTCTGCTTCTTTTTATTTAACCTGATTTGCCCCAAACCAACAGCATTGTTGTAAAGGCTACAAACTGTGGAAAATAGCTGCTATCAGCTATCAGCTAAAATAATTGTGAGCAGGCAATTGTATAATAATTGAGCCTCTCTAATGAAATAACATTTATGAACCATTCCACCTTTTTTGGATTATCAGTTTATCATTATCTATTTTATTTTGTACAACCTTTTATATTACAAGCCAAACTGTGCTTATTTATGTTTTAGTGACCCCTTCACTTTAAATAAAGGGTATTAAACAATGCCATGCCATGCAAATAATGTTTATTGTTGCAAGGGCTAAATTTTGACAGGCCCAATGTATAAAATGCAATGAGATTTTATTCTGAAGTCTGGACCATTTATTTTGGGTCTTTTTCACACTAAACTGTTTTACAATGTAAAGGGCTGCTGACATTTTTACATGGTGTGAAATAATTAGGAGCTGGAAAAAAAAGGTGTTACGAGATTTAGATATGAAAGCAGTGACGTTGCTATTTCTCAAATACATTGTTTATCATATCGTTCACATTTCTCCCAAGACTGTAGCTGAATATGAGTGAAAGAGCTGACTGACTTCTCTGTTGGAACTGAGCGTCTGAGTCATTTTTGCGAATCTGAGTAAGTGTTCCACAGTCAGCTGAAATAAATAAAGTCTCCGCGCTAAGCGTCGTTAAAGAGCAAATGGAGTGCTACTGTTTGTGCAGAGCCTGCAAAATGACTAAAACTGGAGCCTTTTGACGGCGGTGGCGGCCAATTAGTCTGAAGATAGCCCTCATTAGAAAGCCACGCGTGAAGTGCGTCTCCGTTAAATGTTCATGCTATGTTAAAAACTCAATCCTTCAAGTACAAAATATAGCAAATACGGTGCATCTGCTACAGTTATGTTGATGATTCACCACTTGGTGTTGATATTACCATCCTCCCCCCTCCCTCCTGATTTTGCCTTGGCCTCTCACAGCTCATTGCTGTGCGGTGTGTAGGTGTATGTGTGTGGGAGAGGGCAAATTCTGTTCATGTTAGGAATTGAGGCTTGGACGTGTCAGGTACACTGTTTTTTCATTCGGATTCTGAAAGAGAGGCAGCATTGTTGGCTGATGTTACCATGAGAGACTCAGAACAATCACAGCTCGCACGTTCGCTCTGCAATCCTTAATTCGTCAAAGCCTTCAGCAAATGCTGGAAAAATGACTGAGCTCGCTAAATGGCCTTAAGAAATGTGGGCTGAATGGTTTGGCTGAGCTTGTCACATTTGAGAGGCATAGCAGTAATGATACATAATAAAATGTAACTTACATAGTAGCACCATTTCATTTTGAATTAAATTGTTTCTTGTAACGCTGAGAGATAGAGAGGATGTGGTGAAGTACTCATGATGAACACGTCCTCTTTGTGCCATAGAAAATGAATGTGTGACATTGTGGTATACGGTGTGTATAACAAAACAGCACATATATATATATATATATATATATATATATATATATATATATAAATCAGCAGGATTTTGTACTAATTCTGAGACTCACTTCACCAACATGGAGTAAAAATAGATAGTTATTGTTTTAAAACTGACCTTCTAAGGTCAATAAGTAATTTATGTTGTATAGTCATGAACCTGTTCATTTTCCACCTGATAGAGAAAAAGAGAGACAGCTAGAACCGTTTATAATAACCACGATTAACAATTTAGTAGTCTTTTTGGTCATTTTAAGTAGCTAATAGTATCTAGTTTGACTAATTATCCATTATGTTTGCCAGTTAGCTTAACTTACTGGCCAGTATGAAACAATGCACTGCACTAGTCTGTACACATACTCACACAAATCTGCGTTTACACATGATCGTGTTTAGAATCAAACAAAGCTTCTGCTGAGCACAAAAATGAGCAAAAACACTCATTCTGTGGTAGCATTACCTTCTTTTAGCTTATGCCTATTGTTGAACTCCACAAAGTAATAATTCTAAAAACACCCACTGTCACATCACCATACTGTCCTAGTTTACATTCTGGTTCTCTTATTGTTCATGTAATAGTTCTTGGCATCTTCATCTGGAAAAGTAAATAATTCAAGTTGTCGTTGGCTTCAACTGCAAAGACAGAGGATTCCTCACTGGGGTTAATGCTACTTAGAGCAAATTCAACCGCTTTTGAACACAGGAAAACTGGAAAAACTTAAGCAAATCCATTACATAATTGGGTACATTTGACGTTACAGCCGCAAACACAACAACATTTTATTGTTATTGTTACTATTTTGTCTGTTATGTTTGAATTTATTGGAAATTGTGCCGTTAATTGAGCTGTTACCATTGACACAAGTTATCCACATGTTTACAAACAGTATGTTTACAAACGTTTTGATTTGATCTGTAGAATTTGAAAAAAAAAACAGCTGTAAGATAATTCTCCTCATTCACAGATGGTTGGTGCCAAGCTTGCGGACTTAGCTCAGAACTATAGTTGATTCTGAGGAAAGTTCTAGTTTAAATACAGTATTTTAAGCTCACAGCAGGTCTGCAAGTGGCTTTTTTAAAAAAAACTCCTTCTGTTAAAGCTTGAACTCTGGCTGGTCACTAGCAAAACTAGCATGACCATGCTGGGTGACCAGCTAAACCAGCACTAGACCAGCATAAACCAGCTTAAAGCAGCATGGAATGCATGCTGGTCTATGCTGTTTTTCAGCAGGGAACTCAAAGTCGCAACCATGCAAATAGAAAAATAGAAAATAGAGACGCTTACTGTCTATGTGTATTACAATGAAAGCGATAATAACAAACCTTACTCGAAATCTGTTTGTTTATGATTGGTTTGCCAATTTGAATGGAACCAATCAGGTTGCCGATGCTTGGCCAAAAATGCATTCCGCGATCCGTGTGCCAAAAGCAATGGATCATGCTTCACTATTATTTTATGGCTGGTCTGCTGTTATTAGCAGCAGCTCATGCTGCAGGAACGATACGAGCGTCTGTCAAGAGTCAGACATTAAAACAGGCAGATTATGCAGACCATACAGTGCTGAAGTGCTGCTATAAGGAGAGAAAAGCATGCTCTGGTGTTGAATTCCCTTGTTTTGGTGTGGATCATTGAAAATATGTGTTCACAGCAGCAGCAAACTGAGCCATGGTCCCACAGTTTTTGGTGGACCATGGTTCAGTTCTTTGGTGCAGACCCAAATAAAGGTGGAGGTTTGATAGGTTTGCACTAAACAAGGTAGGTATGAAAGTTCATTAGAATGAGAACTCAATCAGAATTAGAACTCCAGAATGTTATTAGAATTACATACTGAACATCATTATCATTAGATCTCCATTAGAAGGAGAACTCCACATGAATTAGAATAGGAGCTCTAGTAGGATTAGAATTAGAACCCTATTAGGATTAAAATTCTTACTCATTAGAATCAGAACAGCATTAGGATTAGAATTCTCCTTTAGAGTTAAAATTCTCTAAAATTAGAATGAGAGCTCCAGTATGATTAGAACAAGAACCCTATGAGAAATAAAATTAAACTCATTGGAATGCAAACTCCATTAGAGTTAGAACTCAAATAGAATTAGAATTTCATTAGAAGTAGAATTAAAACTCAGTTAGAATTAGAACTGCATCAAACATAGAATTAGAACTTAAACAGAATTATGAATTATTTCATTATAATAGGGATTAAGTTAAGTTACCCTTTATTAATCCCACAACAGGGAAAGTTCACCGCCACATTTAACCCATCTGTGCAGTGAAACACCAACATACACATTAGTGAACACAAACACGCACACTAGGGGGCAGTGAGCACACTTGCCCAGGGCAGTGGGCAGCCCTATCCACAGCGCCTGGGGAGCAGTTAGGGTTTAGGTTCCTTACTCGAGGACACTTCAGCACATACTGTCGGCTCAGGGGATCAAACCAGTGACCTTCCGGTCATGAGTCAGAAATTAGTATTAGACCTCTGTTATAATTAGAACTGCATTTGAATTTGTCCTCGGTTGTTTTACTGATATGATAGTTATAGTTATTTGTGGGCAGTTTTAGTGCAGTTTGGTGCTGGGTGATTAATAGAGGGCAGTCAGTCCTCTGTCCTTGCATGGATCCTGCAATAATTCAGCTCATGTCCTTGTGCTCTGTTTCACCCAACCTTACCTGAACTGCTTGTGTTTCTGCATGCTTATTCTGTCCCCGGGCGCTGCTGTTCCAAACAGGGCTATTGTTTCAGACTGTTAGATTTCTTTGTGGGCTTTTCTGAAGTCATTATGACTGAATACTTTCACTGACTCCAAACAATACACTGATCATTTTTAACATTTTAAATAATATGTGTAAATATTGTGAATAGATTAATGTTGAAAGACAAATGTTTATAGATACCTCATCCAATGTTTCTTCTGCAATCAAGGGTGTTAATAGGGAGTTTGTCCCCTTTTGCTGCTGTAACAGGCTCTACTCTTCTGGGAAGTTTGTCCACTAGGTGTTTGAACATTGCTGTGAGGGTTTGATTACATTCCACAAGAGCAGTAGGGAGATCAGGTACTGATGTTGAATGATTAGGTCTGGATCACTCCAACTCATACCAGTGGAACTGGATGGAGTTCCATCACACCAAAGAACACAGTTCCACTGTTCCACAGCCCATTGCTGCGGGCTTTATATCCCTCTAGCTGATGTCTGTTATTGAGAATAGTGACCTTGGTCATGTGCAACTGCTCTATGCTCTCTGTGGAGGTCATACAAACTCTGCAGTTGAACACTTGTGTCAGCAATGGGTGCACATGAAGGTAGCTGAATTTGCTAATTACAACCCGGTTTCCAAAAAAGTTGGGACACTGTGCAAAATGTAAATAAAACCGATTGCACATTATTTAAACACTATATTTAATTGAAATTAGTATGAAGACAAAATATCAAATGAGAAAACTAAGAAATTAAATAGTTTTTTGAAAAATATATGCCCATTTTGAATTTGATGCCAGCAACGTAGTTCAATAAGGTGGGACAGAGGCATATTTACCACTGTACTGCATCATCTCTTCATTCAACAACACCCTGTAAGCGCTTGGGAACTGAGGAGACCAATTGCTGTAGTGTTGAAAGTGAAATGTTTCCCATTTTGGCTTGATATAGGATTTCAGCTGCTCAACAGTTCAGGGTCTCCTTTGTCATATTTGTTTCATAATGCACCAAATGTTTTTAGTGGGTGACAGGCCTGGACTGCCCACAGTGTTTCAGCGTTAATGGGTCGTTCACAGATGAGCATCACCCATACCAAGTGTACTAATGCACCCCTATACCATCACAGATGCTGGCTTTTTAACTGTGCACTGATAACAAGCCTGATGGTCCCTCTAGTCTTTGGCCCGGAGAACACAGTGTCCATGATTTCCAAAAAGAATTTTTGAAATTTGGTTCTTCAGACCACAGGACACTTTTCCACTTTGCCTCAGTCCATCTTAAATAAGCTCAGGAAAGAGTTTTTGGACCCTGTTCATATTTGGTTTCTTCTATGCATGGTAGAGATTTAACTTAGTGTTTGGACGTGTTACTGAGCCCGTGCAGTAATTTACGCTACAGAATTGTGTTTTTAATGCAGTGCCGCCTGAGGGCCTGACCAATCAATTTTGGGTTTTGACAGTAACATTCTGCAGTAAAATTAAAACAGTTAAAACAGAAAAATAATTTTGTTATGTACTGTTATTCGTTATCCCTATTCAAAATATGTACAACTATGGATGGGCTCAGCATTGGTAAATTTCAGACATGCCCCTCCGTGCTGGGTGACCAGCTAAACCAGCACCAGACCAGCAGAAAACAGCTTTGACCAGCATTGAATGCATACTATTTTTCAACAGGGTTAATTTCAGGATTTTTCTTTCTTTTTTGCTGATGTTTGTCTCTTGAGGTTAGCTGGGTTAACCAGATATCCATTCATGAACTCTTACGGATACTCAATACCAGAACTAGCCAGAATGCTCTTCCCTACCCTGCACTAGGGGGTGGACGTTTCTAAGGAATTGTTACAATTTCCAGTGTTTTTTATGTTCCCAGCTCAAGCTGTGTGTACACAGTGGTACACGTAGAGAAGAACAAACCCACTGAATGTTCTAGTTGGATTCATAACCTTGAGACTGTTGCACATTCAGTCACACGGCTTTTGTTCGGAGGCTTAACACCCTGCTACGCCTCCATGCACATCCTTTTCTTGGTTCTCCCACTCAGCGCACACTCATTCTCTACCACTGTGACTCTCTTTCTACTGCTATCACTGTCTGTTTCTCTGTTGCTGTCTATCTCTTGGACTGGTCACTATGTTTGTGTACATATTTGAGCATGTTTATGCGTGATAGCTGTATTCCAACAAAGTGTAGAAGCGTTGTTCTGCTATCGCTCTGCTGGTTTGTGACTGAAATGTTTGCGATCAATGCCATTTGGCTGAAACGTTGATAATTGAAAGCTAAGCATATGGAGCTTCATGTTTTGCTAAATTAGCGCTAACCTGTTATTACCAGCATTGGAGAAAAAATGATGCTGTGCATTTGTTAGCATTATTTTACTGCAAACTACTCTGCTTTCTCTCACTATGCTGCGATTCTCCTGGCATTGACCTAATTATGTATTCATCCTCTTTTCCCTTTCTGTCATCTCTTATTGAGCCCACATGCCATGTATAAGCATATGAATGCCTGTAATGTGAGTATGGTTTCTATTAAAAGGTCCTCTCTGTTATAGCCACAATAGGTTGTTGTGCTCTAGGTTTTGGTGGGGGGATATTTGGAACTAGGTCAGTGACGAGATGTGTGTGTATGTGTGTTTGTGTGTGTGATTTATTGTTCTGACTGCAGGATTCTGGCCACTGCTGGAGCTCACATGAACATCCCGGTGGATCTGAGGACTCTGAGAGCAGTGCGAGTCCTGAGGCCCCTCAAACTAGTCTCAGGAATCCCCAGTGAGTAGTTCCAACTAGTCTCACGAATCCTCAGCACGGAGCTCAAACCAGCCGCAGGAATTCTGACCGAGCAGCTCACTCCCCAGTTTCTTTCATTAATAACAATTACATCCTGCTCACTATAAATAGCCCTCCTTAGAATATCTTATCATTGATCTCCCTAATAAGCCGGCCGCCTTCATCAGCGGCCAAACAGAGAAACGAATGACCGCCCTTTAATTTCAGATCCTAACTGCGTTCACGTATTCACAAATTCATTACAGCAGGATTGTGTGAACGTTAGTGGAAACGATTCTTTAGAAAATGATTCAGTGCATCAATGCAATCTCAAAATTCACCATTTGAATCAGCTCTTCAGTTATTTTGGTGCAATTCAGAATAGTAATTTTCAAAAATACATAATACATATGACATTTTATGCAGCTACACGTGTTCCAGCAGATCATGCGTTTGGTAATCTTAGCGTATTCCCATAGCAATGTCATCTGCAAAATTTAAAAGCAATTGGTCAGATTGGACAGGCCTACTTCTCAAGATTCACCCTGCTTTGTAACATAAAAGTAATTTTTTTTAACACAAGTGTTTTTCAGTTGCTGAGATCCCAGAATTCACATCTATTTTAATCACTCTGTAATAGTGGCTGTAATACAGCATCATTTTCAAGCATGTAGATAACTCACAGTGAGAGCTAGCCAGTACAGCTATAGCTAGTAGCCTCCACAATGTTACAACCAGCCCTCCCGAAGTAATCAATGAGAGAAGTCCGTATGCCCCCTATATAAAATCAAAATAGCTAATTTTTAAGTCTTTTTAAGTCTTTAATTTTTAAGTCTTTTTGCACAGATTCATCAAAAACGTACTACAAATGCCATGTACGTAAAATATATTTACATATTATGGTGCTGATATTAGCACTTCTGCTTTGGAGTCAAAAATGCCTTGAACATGGTCTCTTTTTCTGATAATATTCAATTTGATGCGTATATTTTTATGTATTTAGGCTGGAAAGTCTGTTTTAAAATACATAGAATTGTATTGACTTAATTGTGTTAGCATCAAACTACCAGACACTGCGGTGAATATTAAAACTACTACAACCATTAAAGCCTACCTGTGGTGTAAGTTGTAACATTTGCACTCTCAATGTTTTTGGCTGATCTGTACGTATTCAGTAGGTGCTAGAAACAATGTTGTTATTTTCATCTGTGGAAGAGATGTGTATGTTACTCATATGTAGAAAATATGAATCTAGCTCAAATACCCCTAAAATTATTCAGCAAAACCAAAATGTATTAAATCGTGTCCTGCTTTCCACTATTGCTTAGATTACATAACAAAATTGCTGCAGTTGAAATTGCCTCATTCGGATGCGTAACGATGCATCAATGCATTTTTATAGCTCTTGCATCAGTAATATAGTACATGTAATTGCACACCATTTTTTCTATATCTGTGTTGTGGCAAATCCTGCAATAATGAGGTCTTGAAGCAACAGCTGTGTGTGTGACCCCCTCTGACGTCATATGTCAGGTTTGCAGATCGTTTTGAAGTCCATCATCAAAGCGATGGTGCCGCTGCTACAGATTGGCCTCCTCCTCTTCTTTGCCATCTTGATGTTCGCCATCATCGGCCTGGAGTTCTACAGTGGGAAGCTCCATCACACCTGCCTGCCCATTCCCAGTATCCTCGGTCAGAGCCATCCCTGCATATACCACTCACATAAAATGATACTGATGCACAATAATACAATACTGATCAATTACAAGCATAGTGTATGGTACAATATGCGTCTTAGGCCAGTCACAAAATTGTTTATTTTGCCTTATTCAGACTTCAGCGTGGGTGGCTAAATGGCTAAAATACTTTAGGCTAAAAAGGCTATTATATGTAAATTATGTAAAATAATTATTTTTTGTGACATCACAAAAACAGCAAGTTCAAAACAGGCTGTTTTTGCAGCTTAGTTTCCATATGTGTACTCTCTGGACTAGGAAAGGAAAGGAAAATTGAAAAGCTGCCCTTCAAAAAGCAAATATTAGCTTGGTATTGGTATCAGCAGATACTCAAGGCTTGAAAACTGCTCTCACTATCAGAAAAGAAAAAGTGCTAATGTGACGTCTGTCAAGTAGTGTTTGTCCAAGCAAATAAACATTTATTAACATTTTTTAACATTTAAAAATAGACCTTGATGGTGATTGACAATAAGCGTTTCTCACAATATATTAAGGGCATCTTGCTACTTGTTTCACAGGATAGCCTAAGATGTTTCTACTGTACTGTAAACCTGGTAAACCTGGTAAATGTAAGTGAGTACAATTATATCTTGTTGTGTTGGTCAGAGAACGAAACGCTGGACTCGTCAGAGGTGGAGTTTGCCTGTGGAGTGCGAAAGTGTCCGGAGAAGTACGACTGCAACGGGACGTGGATCGGGCCAAACGACGGCATCACCCAATTCGATAACATCCTCTTTGCAGTGCTCACAGTGTTCCAGTGCATCACCATGGAGGGCTGGACTGCTGTGCTCTACAATGTAAGCTTACCTCATTCTTTATCAACTGAATACATTCATCCAGAGCCATTTTCGACATCAGATTAGACTTCATTCATTACTAAAACTGGTTTTCAACAGAAAATCTCCACAAACATCATTTCTAGGGATTTATCATTAACAAAAACAAAGTTTACCTGTACCAAGCCACCAGCTGCCATGTATTGTGGTTTTAACCATGGTTAAAGGGTGTTGTTAGGCAGCGATATAAAATATTGCTTTTTGCTCTTAGAAAACAGCAATAAAATACATTATAAGCTATACCAAGATTTAAAAAATAATTTTATATATTTTCAGTAACAACCACACTAAACAATTCTTTCCTTAACTGTAGCTTATGAATTCATTTTCTAACGTCTTGGCACATATCCTGTATTTTACTTTTATTTTTTCCATATGGTCCACAGATTTGTGTGGGTTCATATATGAAAAACAGTCATAACCATTTCCAACCTCTCTTTATCCTTTCGAATTAACCAGGCTGTTTTTGTTACTGTGCTTTTAAGACTGATATATGTAAATGACCTCTGTTCTGATTGGCTGTCTTGTATTGTGCCTCATTCAAAAGCAGTTTCAGGTTGAAACATTGCTCATAACTATAGTGTAAATTTGTGAAGCAAAACTGCTGTAGGCTGAATAGGTAAAGATGCAAATCCATTGTTTTTCATAGCATCATAAAAAACAACAAATGCAAAATGGAACTGTATTTGCAGCTTTGTTTCCATACATGGACTGTATGGACTGAGGAGTAAACTGTACATTTTGAAACGTTAACAGTGTTTAAATACTATAATAAATTCCATTTTCATGATACAGATGTTTTAATACATTTTTAATAGATGAGTGTGGTCATATGTGTATATCTAGTGTATTTTACAACAGCTGTGATCTCTCTTATAATATATTTTTTTATTATAACTACTGTAGTAAAACATTTAGGGCAGTTTTCATAGCCATGGACTAGATTTAATTCTGAATTAAATTATCTAGTACTCAAGAATCTCCAGTAAACATTTGTTAAAGCTATAGCTAATATATATGTGGTTGACAAACCCTTACATATACATTTTTTTTTAATATTTTAAAGAAAATGATACTAATGTTCATTCAGCGGATGATGTTTGTTTATGTTGAGAGAGAGTTGTTACACTGCGAGGAGACCTACACCAACACAGGTTCATCAGGAACACTGTGGGAGGGTGGATGGATCTTTTGTATTTATGAGATTGAATTTAAACTCTTGTTCATCCTTAAAGCAGGAACTGCGGGGCATTTGTCTGGTACCACGATGGACACCTGGTACAGACAAATCTGTCCACCAAAACACAATATAAGATGACATCATTTAAGCAATGTTAATGGACTCAGAGCTAGTTCTGGAGATGTCATAGTTCCTTTTGTGAATTACTGATTTAGGCCTTCCATCATTGTCTAGAAACTCTCCAGGCAGGGGCTAATAATGTGTCTGTTGTCCGATATCTCCTCAGACTAATGACGCACTGGGTCCCACATGGAACTGGATGTACTTCATTCCTCTCATCATTATTGGCTCCTTCTTCGTGCTGAACCTGGTTCTGGGTGTTCTCTCAGGGTGAGGATCTTACACTGTGTAATACAGGTCAAAAGTTTGGAAATACAGTACTGTGCAAAAGTCAGAGACCACCCTTCACTTGTTTCATTTCCAGTGAAAATTGTCATTAAGCACAAGTTATTCTTTTTTCAGCCTCAGGAAAAAAACTGACAACATATTTAACAGAAAAAGACACCGAAGTCTCAACAGCTAAATATATTTTTTTTCAGTGTTTACTGTGTGCACTCTTTACTTTTATTCCATTCTTTTCAGGAGACTTGCTTTCAGTTTTTGAAATAAATCTCCAGGAATATGTTTTCACACATCCAAAGTTCAATCGTCACAATCCAAGTAATACAAACACATTCAGTGATGTTCTCCTTTTCTCAGTGAGGCTTCTTTTCAGCGACACATCCTTTCAGACCCATAGTGTTGAGTTGTCTTCTCACAGTGGAAGGATGGACAGAAACACCTGTGGATTTTTTCAGATCTGAAGCAACTTGATTTTCTCCTCTCTCTCAGAATCAGAACGATTAGCCAACTGTGTTTGCACATATATATATATATATATATATATATATATATATGTATATGTATATGTTGGGGGGCAGTCTTGGGCTGGAGGTTAGGGAACCAGCCTTGTGACCAGAAGACTGCCAATTTGATCCCCTCAGCCGACAATTCGTGACTGAAGTGCCCTTGAACAAGGCACCTAAACCCCAA
The DNA here is from genome assembly GCF_904425465.1 of Colossoma macropomum. NCBI lineage: Eukaryota > Metazoa > Chordata > Actinopteri > Characiformes > Serrasalmidae > Colossoma > Colossoma macropomum. The sequence goes on from NW_023494805.1 coordinate 10,499,335, forward strand.
CTCCTCCCTGGGTGCTGTGGATAGGGCTGCCCACTGCTCCGGGCAAGTGTGTTCACATGCACACTAGTGAGCGCACACATTAGGGGGCAGTGAGCACACTTGCCTGGAGTGGTGTGTATATATATATATATGTATATATATATATATATGTATGTATATATATAAAAAACAGTGCTGGAAAGGATTTTCGGTTGGATAGGTCAATGGATAGGTCTACCAGGTGTTGCACACTAATTTTCTCTATATATTTTCAGCATTTTGAACTTCAGTTTTGGAAACTCCTGCTTTTTTAACTTATTTTCCTTTGACTTCCCTTTCCTTAATGCAAGTGGATGATATGGAAATTAAATAAATGAAGAGTGGTCTCTGACTTTTGCACACTACTGTACCTCACTGAATGTATGATTTTTGTAATCCTAATACACATCATCAAAAGGCTTATGCTTAGATGCTTGATCTTTGTTTCCAAGACAAATGTGAACAGTGGCACTGATGCCTATGTGTACATTTATTTCCAAAATAAAAGTCCTATTTTAAAAATATATATATTTTGAAATGTCCTTCAACCAAGTATTTTGCATTTAGAACATTAGAACACTGGAAAAATAGATGATTACATCATCTAATTACTGTGTGACTCATTAAAAGTTAATTAGTGGAATGCCTGTCCTTGTTAATGTGTTTGAACAAACAATGTGACAAGTTAAAGTGGATCTAAATCAGGGACATGTTGTATTTTTGAAATCCTCATAGTATCCAGAAAGAGAGGTCATGGGTTTCCCCATGTGAACAACATAGAATGCAAAACATGACAGAGTACAAGTCCAGTAATAGTAACCCATCATTAAACTGTCCTAACATGCTTGTTTTTTCAAATTGTCTGTGTGTCATGCTGTCCGATGTGTCCTCTATTCTCCACAGTGAGTTTGCTAAAGAGAGAGAGAGGGTGGAGAACCGGCGAGCCTTCATGAAGCTCAGGCGGCAGCAGCAGGTGGAGAGGGAACTCAACGGCTACCGTGCCTGGATCGACCGAGCTGGTACTGAAAACATGTTAACTCACTCTAAACGTTACATATCTACCCCATTCAAAAGGCTGCCTGCTGTTCTGAATCCTCTTCACATGCAGCCCAGAGGAGCATGAGTTTGCCTTTTGAGTCTTGCCCTGGTTTTAAGATGCCCTCGCTGACTTCGTCATGACTGAAAGTGAGAAGGCTACTTGCAGGATAAGGAGGTTGCTGCATAGAAAGAAGCACAGAGAAGACCTGGATTGCTGACCTTCTGTTGTAAACGTCTGCTGAGGGATTTGGTTGAACACAGACACTAATGTCTGAGAGTGGTTTAAACATCAGAGATCATCCACTGGAATGACTGGATTTGAAGTTAGATTATGCATTATAGTTTAAAATTCTGCTTCTCACAATTCAATTAATCCCAACCACATTCAGTTTCTTCTATTTTAACTAATTGATTAAAGGTATTTATTTGTTTTATTTGTGTTATGATTCAGTCATTGTAGCTGTGTTGTGCATAAAATATCAGCTGTCTATTCTCAATCAATCAATCAATCAATCAATCAGTCAGTCACTCAAATGGGTAATTCATCAATCAATCAACCAGTTTATTAAACAATTAGTCAAATATTCAATCAACCAACAAATCAACTAATCAACCAACCAACCAACGAAGCAACCAAATAACCAAACAACCAGTAAATTTAGTAACTCAGTAACTCAGTAACTCAGTAACTCAATCAATCAATCAATCAATCAATCAACAATTAAATTAAAACTAACTAAGTACATCACTAATTTATTTCATTAATTAAATAAGTTGGCCAATCAATGAATCAATCAGTCAATCGATCACAAGAGCAATTAATCAATCACTTATGCAAGCAATCAAATAAACAGTCAATCAGCCTGTCACTAATTGAGTTAATCCATCATTCAATCAATTAATTAATCAATTAATCAATCACTCAATCTACTAATCCCCATAACAGTGAGTGCTCTGTCTTTCTTGTTAGTGGGAGTTCAGATTAATTGTGTATATCCTGGTCCTGCTAAAAGATTTAGCTCAGAGCCCCCACACACACAAACGGGTGCTGTCCCTCCCCCAGCCTGCACTCCCACTACCTGAGCTGAGAGAGTGCAGGTGAGCGTGGCAGTGTGTGGAGCAGAATGGCTGTGTGAAGCTGCTGCGCTGTACGAGCTGCACAGCAAACTCGCTCGCCCACGCAGTAAAGGGTTAGCAAAAAGGTGAGCCTGACTCACTGACTGGAGTGTGCAAGAGTGTGTGCATATGTGTGTGTGTGTGTGTGTGAGACACCACGCTTGGTGTAGTCATTGTTTTCTACAGTACAAAATATGGCAAAGGCGCCAGAGAACTTTAAACAGCTTAAAATGGTGGACCACACACAAACAATTATCCATGTGTGTATAAATTGAAAAGGCCATTTGACATCTGTGTTTGACACTATTCACTGCAAATATTCAAAATGAAATGGTTTATGATAATTTTATATTGTTTGTACTGAAAGAAAAAAACACCTGTGTGTTCTTTTCTGTATCCACAGAGGAGGTGATGCTTGCAGAGGAGAACAAAAACTCTGGAAGGTCTGCATTAGATGGTATGATTTCTTTCCAGTGAACGGTGAAGCACTTTGGCCCCAGAGCGCCTATATGTTTTTCCTGTTGGTTGCTGCTATATTTGTTCCTTGAAAGGTTCTCCTAACTGGCGTGACCTTCCTCTTCTTAAAGTATTCGTTACCGACTCACTAACGCTTGGATCAGGCTTAGACGTATACAGGTTATATGCATCTTATACATGACTGCATCCATTTTTAAAGCATCACAGTGGATTAGATTAGTGCCAGGGGGGTCACAGTGTCAAACAGCTCTGTCGTTTGTGCAGAAGCCCCGTAGATGTATTACTTCTGACATATTACTCCTTGTACATTTTCCAGCAGGGTCTTTAGTCTCGCTGTAGGTGGATACGCCTCGTAAAGGCACATATGATGTTCACTCTCACTGCCTGCCTTGGATAGTCATTTCTGTTACCACGGCAACATTTCTTTTCACTTATTTACATGCTGTCTGATGTGTTGGGCTTTTGCTTGACCGCTGCTTTTGGCCTTTGCTGCAAAATAAAACAGTAAAAACAGTAAAAACGCTTCCTCACCAATAAGATGTGAAACAGACGCAATTTCAACATATTTACTCTTTTTAAACATTGGATATATTTTAGCAATATGCAATAATATAATGCTTTCTCTTATCTAGTGTTGAAACGAGCTACGAGCAAGAAGAACGCGAGACGTCGAGGAGAGGATAAATATTCTGAAATCTCAACAGTTGGTTAGTGACACCACTTTCACTCTGTCCATATGTTCTCTCTCCCTGGCTGTCAGTGCTGTACTTATCAAACAGTGTGTGCTTTATAAATCAGCAGAAAAGGGGCTATAATGCCTGCAGCTTTAGCATTGACAGTGTAACACAGAGCTCTAATGAGACATTGCAGTTCGCCTGCAGGGTTTTGAAGTAGTGCAGACAGATTGCCATGGTCTGCTAAAAGATAAACAAAAGCCATTGTGATTATGTATTACAGATACTGTTGCAGCATTGTTAACTTATTAACACTGGCACAGGTTAAACACTATATATCCATAAGTATCCAGACACCCCTTGTAATTAGTGAATCCACTTACTTTAAGGTGCACGCATTGCTGACACGGGGGTTCAGCTGCACACACGCACACAGTTTGTATAATGTCGCTGTTCAAAGAACATTCTTTACTTTTAATGTAAGTCAGTGTAAAGATATCTTATTACAGGTATACGGGTCCATTCATCATGAGATTTTATCATCATCATCATAAAAAACAGCCACCAAGCTCAAATGATGCAGAAAACTAAAAACTGGCAAAAACGGAGATACATGTTTTTCTTTGGGCAGCGATGATAATCCTCATAGCAAAGCACTGAAAAGCACTGATCAATAAAATGGGACACACTGGAGTCTATTGTCACCATGCCCAGTGCCAAATGTCAGCTAGAGGTAGGTAAAGCCCCAGCAAATGAATCAATGAAGCAATAATATGGATAAATGGATAAATGAATGAATTAATCAATCAGGCAGTGAATCAGAGGCTGTTACTGCAGGCGCAAAAACTCCCTATTAATACCCTTGACTTGAAAAGAAACCTTGGAAGATCAAGTGTCTATATAGAGAGTGTACTGTGAGAAAGTCTTAGGTACTTTAGCAAATAGTTTAAAATCACAGCAATTTGTGTCTTTTTGCTTGTAAAACACTAGAATATATGCAAATATTAATGTAGTATAATGTAACATTAAATTCTTGTTTTCAAAAAAAGAAGTTAGTTTTTTATGAGCTGGTTAAAAAAACAAAGTTTGGTTCAGAATTTCTCCTCAACTCCTCCAGCCAACCCATGGATTTGTTCAAATTCACCACCAGCACAGCTGATTTAATTTAATGAATTATTGATTCAGCCAAACCAAGTGTTGTATAATAACTACAAAGTCTACTCCTGCCATGAGGACATGTTTGGAAACGGTTGAACAAACACATTGACATCATAAAATCAGGAGGCTTAGAGGAAAAATCTGGAACCAAAAACTCTTTGTCTTCTGTAGTGACATGGAAATGTGAGACAGCACTTTTGAAAACACTTTTGCTTTTTAATTTAAGAATTAAACTCAAAGTCAATTTTGAGGTCCTGAGACTTTTTAAAATCTTTCAACTTCACTTTTTAAAGTACAATATTGAACATTTTTTTGGGACAGACACCTCCCAGTAGAAAATACCCTACAAATGATGATATTGCATATATTTAGCTTATTACTATCTCAATAAGTAATGCCTGTAAATTGACTTAATACTGTTTTTAATTTTTTTTAAATAATTTTTTTAACTGAAACACAGTTTGAACTAATTCGCTAATTCATTAATCATTATTTTGAAGAAACAGTGACATGTTTGTCAGTACTTTACTTTTGTATATTAATATTACACGTATATTAGTGTCTTTTCTCTTATGCTCCACTGAACGACACTGCTGGTTTGATTATAACTTTGTGCCTTTTCCTTTGTGTCCCAGGTGGTCCACGGCCACCTGTAAACTTCCGCAGCGGAAGACGGGGTCCAGCCGCCTACCTGAGGCGTAAAGAGCGCATGCTGCGCTTCTCCATCCGCCGCATGGTCAAGACAGACAGCTTCTACTGGATAGTGCTCAGTCTGGTGGCCCTCAACACCATCTGTGTGGCCATCGTCCACCACAACCAGCCTGAATGGCTAACCATCCTTCAGTGTAAGAACCAGGAGGGGTTTCAGGGGGCTCACTTTGGTCTAACTAATGTTGTGTCTGCTCCCATTCTTGTTCTGAATTGAGCCTGTTTGCATGTTAGAGATTAAGAAAGATATGATGCTAACTAATGCATGACTCCCACTGTCATGAATCATCAAGTAATGCAGACTTAAGGCCAGAATATAAATGAAGACCAGAGTATGGTCAGATAAATGCAGGACTTGAAAGGGAGTATAATATCAAAGAGATGCTCCGTTCCTGACCTTAGCATCTCTTTGATATTCAGATGCTCAGTGATTGTCATGGAAAAACTGATTAGCTACTCGACTGTGACATCATTGTCAGGTTTGAGGACAGTAGTACTATAATAAGGGCATAATTTCAGTATAAAGTAAAATTTCTTCCAAATAAAATTAATATTAACATAATTAACAAAGTCTTGTGGTTGTTTCCTTCAAGCAATCCGTGAAGTGTATACTTGTGTAAAATCACTGTGGAGGACTTTTGGCCCACTCTTCTTTGCAGAATTGCTTTAATTCTACCAAACTGGAGGGCTTTTGAGCATGAACTGTCAGTTTAAGGTCCTGCCATGGCATCTCTATGAGGTTCGAGTGAGGACTTTGGCTAGGCCATTCAGCGATGGACTTGCTTTTTTGCTTCAGATCTTTTGTCTTGCTGCATAACCCATTTGTGCTTGAGCTTCTGATCCCAGACTGATGGTAGAAAGCAGAATTCATGGTTCAGTCTGTATTGACAAGTCGCCCAGGCTCTGAAACAGCAAAGCATTTCCACACTATCACACTACCACCACCATGTTTCATTATTGGTATGGAGCTCTTATTGTTAAATGCTGTGTTACCTTTACGCCACATGTAACAGGACCTGTCTTTAACACCTCAAGGTGTTTTTGGCAAATGTGAGACAAGCCTTTATGTTCCTTTTGGATAGCAGTGGCTTTAGTCTTGTAGCTCTCCCATGAATACCATTTTTGCCTAATCTCTTTTAATAGCAGAATTACCAACCCTGACCTTATCTGAGGCAAGCAAGGCCTGCAGTTCCTTAGATGTTTATCTGGGTTCTCATCACTGTGCTCTTGAAAAAATTGGTAGTTTGGGAAGATTCATTATGGTTCCAAGTTTTCTTCATTTGGAGATAACGGCTCTTATTGGAATATCAGAGCCTTAGAAATGGCTTTATAACATGCTGTATTTTCAAGAACCTTATATTGCCTATGGCGCTGTTTGTTGAGATTTCTTAGCCTACTTCACATTGCTGGAAAGGTTCTGTTTAAGTGATGTTTAGATTCAACAGCACTGACAATAATCAAGCCTGTGTGTCTAGTTTGATTGATCCCAATTATCGACACAATTTGGTTAATTGGCTGTTTGAGTAACTTTTTTCCTTCAGTAAATGAAATGGTCATTCAAAACTGTGTGTTAATTGTCTGTCTTGTATTAAATTTTCTTTGAAAATGTGAAACAATTAGAGGGACAAATATGCAAAAACAGAATAAATTAGGAGGGGCCAAATGCTTTTTCACAGCACTGTGGCCTTTAGTGGAAGTCATACCTCCATTTAGGCCCCAAAATGAAGTCTAAATAATCTGTTAGGCATCTGTGCCTGTCAGGTACCAGGAAGAGCTGAATCAAAAAATTTGGGGCAATAAAAATTTTTGTGATTACTTAGCAAGCGATTTTATTGCAGTAGGTAAGCAAAAATGCATAAACTTAGGTGCGTAATCATCTAGTGACAATGACAATGTCTTCAATCCCTGGGCAGACTATGCAGAGTTCGTGTTTCTGGGACTCTTTCTTGCTGAGATGTTTTTGAAGATGTATGGCCTTGGCTTCCGCCTCTACTTCCACTCCTCCTTCAACTGCTTCGACTGTGCGGTATGTTTGAGCTTTAGCTCTTCTGGACATCTATATCTGAGTCACTTTGTGCTCAGGTCAAGAGAAGATTGCTACTCTTATATACAAAACAGCCCACTGGGTTTTTTTCATGCTTGGAGAGTCTGTAGCCTGCAGTCTCTGTCCATTTTTAGTGTGGCTGTTTTGGATATTTTAGTATTTGGGAACTAAAAACATTGCAGTATGTTTTTTTATGGCCAGTTGATGTTATCCTATACACTGTAACCTTTAAGACAGAGTCAATATTATAGGTTTACTTACATATGTTTTGACATAGTATTCCACTTAAGTTATTAGTTCTTCTTTTACATTTATCATGTATTAAGTGACCATGCTTGCGTGTGAGTACCAGTGATGTTTATGTCATTTTACTCCTCTCATATCTCTTGCACAGGTGATCGTCGGCAGTATTTTTGAAGTGGTTTGGGGATTTTTTAGGCCTCAAATGTCTTTTGGAATCAGCGTCCTTAGAGCTTTACGACTGTTAAGAATCTTTAAGATAACCAGGTAAGTTGTTGGACGCTGATAGCAAATCTAAATATGTCTATGCAGTAGTTTTATTACTCTTAAGTATTGTGCGTATTTGCCTTTGGCTTAGTTCATTTTGCTCCACTTTGCCAGGTACTGGGCATCCTTGAGGAACTTGGTAGTGTCTCTGATGAGCTCCATGAAGTCCATCATCAGCCTCCTCTTCCTGCTCTTCCTCTTTATTGTCGTTTTCGCTCTGCTTGGGATGCAGCTCTTCGGTGGGAGGTAAATGTGCTGATGTTCTGATTTCACCTACAGAAGCTGAAGCCTGTATTTTGCAGATTGTTGGCGTGGCTAATTCTAGGCTTCATTACACAGGAACGGTTTAACATATAGACATGGTTCACACATCATAACAACCAGCAGGATGTACTCCCTGTAACTGTAGCTAGAGGTGTGGCGAAGCATCAGTGATTGATTTTGATTGAAAAACAACCCAAAATCCACTACTTATCCTGATATTATATCACCATTTTTTATTCTACATAAACATCACATACTACATCTGTTAATGTCTAGAAGTTCACATCACATCTCTGAGCGAGTGCACTATGATTCATCAAAGCATTCAGAAGAACAAAGAGATCCTCTGTTTACAGCTAATCTTCTTTTCACTACTATAATTTATTTCTAATGTTTATAAAAATACTTTGTTTAGTTGTGAAGGGAGTTTAGCTGTTGGTAATTCTGAATGCACTGGAGTTGAATCTGATGAGTGATACAGATGGGCTTCAGCATGTCTGTTGCATGTGGTGTGACCTTGTGCATTTGTTTGTGTTGTATATTGCTTTATTTCAGGTTTGATTACTGTTTTAATTCATCTTTTAGGTTCATCTTTAAAGATTACACCCCTGCCAACTTTGACACATTCCCAGCTGCTATCATGACTGTCTTTCAGGTTTGTATCCAATGAATTCAGATTATATGTAACGCATTTCATTACATCTTGGTTAATTTGTCTGTCTGTATTTTTTTTTTGTTATCAAATGTGTGTTTTTTTTTAAACTGCAGATTCTGACAGGTGAAGACTGGAATGAGGTGATGTATAATGGGATTCGTTCGCAGGGAGGAGTACAGTATGGCATGTGGTCCTCCATTTATTTCATTGTGCTGACACTGTTTGGGAACTGTATCCTTTAAATTTGTTCAAAATGAATTGTGAAAGCATTTTAATTGCTTCCTACAGTTGCTTTAAAACACTTTATTGTATGATCACAGTCAAGTTTAAAACGAATGGCTATTAATTCCATTGTAGTTCATTCTTATAGTAAAACATTTTACTAATTTATATTAGTAACAGTTTCCAAAACTGTGGCAAAATATGCAGCAAATTACAAAATTGGGCAATTTTCTCATATTTCAGCTTAAAATCTCTTTAAATTCATATGGTTTGTGTAACATATTCCCTGACAGTAGTTTGAACAGACACATTGCTCAATGTATTCTTGGCCATCGCTGTTGATAATCTTGCCAATGCCCAGGAATTAACCAAGGTACAGGTAAAATCGGGAGGACATACTGTATGTATTCCAAAATAGTGCATTGCTGCAATATTATTTACATAAATCTAAATAAACTGAAACAATTAATACTGAAGTGTTCATGTGTTCTCAGGATGAAGAGGAGGAAGAGGAGTTTTTTAACCAGCGATACAAGGGCCGGGAGTTTGGCCTTTCAGAGTAAGTGTTGCCAGTCCCATCAGTAAGTTTATGCCCACTGTCCTGCATTTACTTCAGCCGATAGATTAATTTTTGAGAACCTGCTTTTGAATTTGAAGTGCATGCCATTAAAACTGTTAGGAATTGCTAGCTGGTGAATACTAGGATACTAAGAGGGTGCACTGTTTCCAAAAGCTTTCTTGTGCTTCAAGGTGTCCTCTCGAATCAAAACGTTGGTACTCTGACTCACCACATACAGCCTAGTGCCATTTATTAATGTACCATTTGTCTGTCGTTTTTGGAGTGAGTCTTAGGTCTGCTCTTTGCAAAGCAACAAAACATAAAAGCATGGATGTCAGTCACAGACACTAAATAGAGTAAAGTAATGAATGTCTAATACAGACCTGTGTGTTTTCCATTTTCTTCCATAGAAAAGGTTCCTAATACTGGAGAAAACACGATCCATTTTTAGGAACACTGTTAAGTTGCAAATGTCTTATGTTCAGAGTATTGCTTGTAGTGACTAGTCTTGCATAGCTAGTTCTGTAAGTGTACTAATGTTTAAGTCCTTCTTAATACAGAAACATCTAGCCTTGACTACCACTTGCAATTTGTGATAGGAAACTTGCAGCTGTGATCCAAAGTGTTTAATTGTGGATGTTTAAATGTTATTGATATATCAAAAAAAAGTTTGACCAGGTTGCCTTTTAAGAGTAACTTGAATGCAAAAAATGACAAATCCAGAGAGTTTTAGACTGTAATTTAACATATTCAAGAAATTAAAGGAGTTTAATCAAACGACAGTTCAGGTTCTGTGCTCTATTCAGCAACTTATTAAAACTTAACCCATTTATTCCCAAACTTTTCTCAGCTGTGCAAAAACAGAATTGCTATCCTTGGACAGCCGTATGAGAAAAACTATATGGCTTTTAAGACAATATTTTAAAGTTTGTGAAAATATAATTAAATATATGACTTGTAGCGTACTGTGCAAAAGTCAGAGACCGCCCATCATTTATTTCATTTCCACTCCAAATGGCCATTAAATTGACATTACTCATTTTTCAGCTTCATGGAAGAATGTTGAAAACATATATTTAACAGAAAATGACACAAAAGCCTCAACAAATAAATATAACAACATTTTTTCAGTATTTAGTATGTCCATTATTTGCCTTATTTTACAACTTTCATTCTTTTCATGAGACTTGGTTTATGTTTTCACAGAAATCTGTAGGGATATTTTTCCACACCTTCAAAGTTCAGTCTTAGAAGTTGGTTGCATTTTCTAATGATCCACGTGATCCCAAACCCACTCAGTGATGCTGAAGTCTAGATTCTTGGGTCCAATGTTCTGTGAGCTCCAGCAGCTTCTTTTTATGCAAATTTACTTTAATTTCTGTTTTAAAATCTCTCGAAGACAAAGGTTTTAACTTCTTTTTATCTGCTGGTGACAATTTAGGGCTACAAAGTCTTGTGTGGTTATTAGTGGTCTTATTTTCTCTGTGTCTTTTAATAATTTTTTGAACTCCTGTTTTGGAAATTTTTCTCTTCCTATGACCTTCCTTTTCCATATACAACCTAATCTCCTCAGATATATCACCTGAAAAGGAAAAACTTTTACTTAATGGCCATTTCGATTGGATAAGTTAAGTAAGTCTTAGATTTTTGCAGTATTGTACATGAAAAAAAAAACAGTTGACAGGATTATCAACAGTGAATGTACACAATGTGTTTTCCCCCACGGCACAATAATGAGCATTGAAGGCCCTGGTCATGTGACCAAGTACCCATCAACCCACGTATATGTTTTCATATGAGATCAAGACAACCTATAATTTAACTCCTAGATTGTTATTCAGTAGAAAACAACAAAGTCATTTAGAGCTTTACAAACTCAAATCAGTGGGAACAAATGGGTTAAAGGTTTAGCTGAGATTTGACCTGAAGTCAAAGTGTGTAGGTACATAGAAAAAAAAGGTATTTCTTCTGAAACTGAATTAGACACAACCTAATATGCACGTTTCAACTACAAACGTTGACTGTATGTATGCTAGAAACAGGTCAGATGTCATGAAAGAGAAGGTTATTAAGAGTTATTCCACATTTACTGGCCTGCCAAGCCTGACTTCTCAACCAAACCTTGCATGTCTGTCTGCTTGCTCTCTCGCATGCTTGTTTTGCTTCTTTTCTTGCAACTTGCAACTCGGAGGATTTGACAAAATCGTCATAGCTCAAATATTCTTCAGTTTACACCATAGTTTAAATATAAACTGGCTCATGGAAAGGAGTAAGATAACTAACCAGGCATCGAAAAAGAAAAATCGATGTGCATCTTGTATGATGAAACCCCAGAGACCAACACTGACTGGAGCTTCCAGTTTAAACCTTGCCTGGTATGCTCACCAAAACGTGAAGAGCGTATGATCAGAATTTGATGATGCTTTCATCGTATTGTCTTGTCAATTTATGGTTGTGGAGTGACAAAGACCAAATCATCACTGATGCTAAACTACTAGGATTCAGATTTCACATTATCACTAAAGATTTTCTGTTTACACAGCTACTGCCAATTCTGCCATTTCGGTAACAGCGTGCCAAGTCTCATTAAAAACAAAGTTGCTGCAAGATATATTATTTAATGCAGCATGGCCCTTTTCCAGGGCTTACCGACCAGTCGCTTGTCCACTGCTGACTACATTGCCCGTTTATCTTGTGCAAGGTGCCTTGCAGTAGCAATACAAGTTTTATTTCTGGGTTTGCCTGATTTATGCAGCCCACAGCAGATGGCAGAAAGTATCCACTAAATCTGCATTGGCAAATGTGAGGTTTGTGCAAACAAGAACTAAAGTTTCATACAATGCAATACATTCTCGCGTAGTGGCTCGCTCAGCACATCTGCCATTGGCAGCGATTCTAAATTCCTATCCTGAAAGATTCCTTAACAACATAGTGTAAGGCTTTCCCTGCTCTAACATGCCTGATTTGACTCACAGAGGGCTTCATAATTACCCGTAAGTCAAGTCAGGTGAATTAGAATAACTAAGTAAAATACGGAACTGTGCACTGTAGGGGTCCCACAGGGTTAAGAATGAGGCCCAGTGCAATTGAGAATTACTCAGTGGAGCCTGGCATTTGAAAGCAATACAGAGGGCACGGCAATGTGCCAAAAGCAGTGAGAATGTGCAGAAAAAGTGCATGCTGTGTGAGAGAAAGTGCACTGACATTTAGGCACCATTTCCTCAAAAGAGATCCTATTGGATTTTGGCTTCTGGATTGGATTAAGTCCTGCAGTCTGGCTGTATCATTGGGTTTTTCAGAAATCCAAGCCAAAATCCAATAGGAAAACAGTTGGTTCAGACACACAAATGTCTGCCTGGCCCAACTGAAATCCACATAGACAACAGGCAATAGTGCCATCTGCTAAGGTGGTTCAGAAACACACCTGTTTTTCTTAATTGTGAGGCTGACGCCACTGTGATTAGTTAGCGCACAGTAGTAGACCAATGTTACTTTTTATTTTGAATTTACTTTGCCATTATAGTAAATGCTGTAGCTGTAAAATATGTATAATGTGTCAACCACAGTCTCATTCTTCAGGATTAGCAATATATAAGATAAGACAAATCCGTCCTATCTATTTTGGCCATCTTTAGTGATCTTGTTTTGGTCTTTGTCAAAATTGTTTTGTCTGTCTGCTGTACAAATACACTAATGGCTTATTTCCAACCAATCATTCATTTGATCACATGGACAACAAAAGAATTCGTATGAATGTGAGTAACGCCGTCTCTCTATACCCCTTTTTACCTGTTCCACCTTCATCCTTCACCTTCATCTTTTGTCTCATTTACTTCGCTATCCAACACACGTGAACCTTTAACACTTCCTGTTTCTGTTTTCAGCTTTTGTATTTTTCATCTACTTAAAGATTTTTTTCTAGGGTTTTTTTTTTATTTTATCCTTTGTTCCCCCCACTTGAATGCTCTTTTTTCTGCTGTTGTGAATTTCTCAACCTAAACCAATAACCATTGTTTTAAACCTCTGATTTCTCAGATTTGATCAAAACACACCCCTCCTGAATGCTACTGTAATTGTGAGGACTGCTTTGAGATCAGACCATTTCTTTTTGTGACTGAGTTTTGTTTTGCATGAGCAGAAGGAGGCGCAGGCCATACTTGTACAGGAAGAGGGCCATCCACAGGGGCCGGCCGACGCCTGCTGAGGCAGAGGAGGAAGCGCCTGGAAGACCGGACCCTGAGGAGCAGCCGGTCAATGCCTTCGCCAACCGTCGCGAGAGACGTAACAAGATGAAGATGTCTGTGTGGGAGCAGCGGGCCAAACAGCTGCGCAAACGGCGCCAGATGGCCAGTCGTGAGGTGCTGTTCGGCAGCCCCACTGAGGACCCTACGGACACCCCAGTTAGCCAGCCGCACACAATGTCCTCCGTGTCCCCTGAGACCAGCCCAGCACATCTGCCTGAGTCACCTATGTCAGTGGTCATACCTTTGCCGGAACCACCCATGTCCATATCGATTCCCCTCCCAGAACCCCCGGAGTCTGAGCCGCCGCCCCTCGTGGGCTCTGGAGCAGAGGAGAGGCCCGTGCCTCATCGCTCCAACACTGAGAGGAGGCACCGTGTGGCCCGAAAGTTTCGGGCGGCTGCAGCTGCAGGGGTCGTCCAAGGAGGGAGGCATCGAAGGCACAGGCACCGGGAGTCCAGATCAGAGTCCAGAAGCACAGACACCTCTCAGCCGTGTGGCAGTGGAGAGGAACAGTTTACTGAAGGAGGAGATGATGCAGAGGCCTTGCAGTCGAGGAGAAGCATGGACGAGAATGAGCCAATCATGCCCAACCAGCAAACCGAGCTTGAGGACGAGCAACAAAGGTAAACCTTCCTAATAAATAATGTTTACAGCAGCGGTTCTCAACTCTACTCTTGGGAACTTACCTTCTGTTTGGAAAAGTTTCAAGTATTCTCTGACCCAACACACGTGATCCAAATGATGAATTCATGAATTAGCTGATGAGTGTTATCAGACGTACTGCGACCAGGACTAATTGTAACTAGGGATCCACAATGGCTTGGAATCATATTGGTATCGGCAAATATTTGCTTTAAATTGAATTTCAGCATTGGACAGATGTTTAGATTTGTCCAGTGTTTTAAACTGATATTTGATGATGTCCTAGTTTCTCCACTTTATAAATGTTTATCTATTAGTATTGGCATTGGTATCATCAGATATATACCTGAGAAATATTGGATATCGAGATTAGACCACAATTCTCATTTTGGTGCATCACTACTTGAAACTTTGCAGGGCATTCTCTAGGACTGAGGGCAGCAGTTCCCAATTCTGTCCTCAGGGAGACCCCAAAGGTCCATATTATTGCTTTATACTAGCTCCCAGATACCAAAAACTTCAAGAGGTTTTTCTTGAATTTGTTTTTGTGAAAGGTCCTTAGAAAATGTTTAGATTCATGACGTGTTCTTAAGCCGCAGAACTGTTCTCACCTTTGAACTCTTGAGTGTATGTGGAATCCATTCTTACCTAAGAACAAGTCTCAAGTCAGAAAACATTGGTGAAGGTCAGAATCTTTGTAAAAACTGCATAAGTGAGTTTTAAGAAGACATTTCTTTTTTAAGAACGATTGGTGAATGAGGCCCACTGGCATGTTATTTGCATGATAATGTGTGTGGCGTTGGTATGAGTATCAAAAGGGTGTTTTTTACGTTTTAACACATTACAGTATCGCTGCTAGGTTCAGAATGGTCCACCACCTAAAAATATCTGGCCAATAGTAGTTTCAGTGGTCAGAAAGGCCTAGAAGATGGGTAACACAAATTGTGCATCAACAGAAGGAGTACAGTCCTTATACAACAAACCACTCCAGCCAGTGAGTGTTATTTCCACACATTGTTGGACTTCATTAAGTCATTTCAAAACCTAGAAAGTTTTCATTGATTTCCTGTGCAAATTTGATAAAATTAAAATGAATAAAAATGTGTAATTGTTTTCTACCCAGCAGCTTATTCCTATTAAACTGACTGTTAGCAATAAAATGCTTTATGTAATGGTGTAGTTTACTGAAAAGAATACTATTGTCCCATAAGATTCAGTCTACTGATATAAAAGTTGTTTTTGACATGTTGCCATCTGTAATTTTGTGTATAACCTGCTGATAAGGAAATTTTGTTTAGTGCATTCTATTTTTATATTTTACTATGATTGTAATTTTCTCATCTGAACCATTTTGTGGTCATATTCTTTGTTGGTAGGAGCTGAAAAATGTCACCATTCCTTTTAAAAACACTCTTGTCTCAGTCTCAGTCCAACTCTTCCTCTCCGCCATGCTATTTGTGTTGGCTTGTGTTTGTTGTAAGAGGCACGTGAAGGAAATCTGTCACATCACATTCGATTTATGCATACTTTTCCCCCCAAAAAAGTTTCCAGTGCAGGTTTTTGCTTTTTCCACTTAAGTTTTAATGAAAAAAAGTTTTGTTCTCACAGCCTACATCGACAAACTTTGTTAAACCAAAAGCGCTAAAACACTTGTTGTAAAAAGATCCTTTGGATGGAAGCGTAGCTAACGAAATATAACTCTGCTACTGTAATGAATGGTATGGTGAAGCTATAGTGTTTTATTCATATAACTGGGACAAAAGTAATTAAAAAGACTTTTAAAATGGTTATACAAGTCTCTTACATTTACAGAGAAAATTTTCCTCTCCATTCTACATTAAAGTGAAATCTTTAGGCTGCTGCCTCAAGCTGAATTGCATAGTATGCTCCGTTTAAGCATACCTGCATGCACATTGTTTCAAATTATTTATAGAAATCCCCTGTATGTGTGCCGACATAATTTGAGGGCTGTTGTAGCAGGTAACCCACTATCACAGCAGGTCGCGCCATTCGCTTTTATTCACTCTGTCTCACGGCGACATTTTCACACCCACGATGCTTTGTTTCAGGGACGGTACCTGCGATGTTGCCACGGTCTCGCAGTCGTCTGACCCAGCAGAGCGAGAGTCTGGCCTGCCCTGTACCTGCACAGGGCTCGGTGAGGAGGGAGAGACCCCAACCTGCCCGCATCACCGAGCAGACAATACAGCGGAGCTTGATTACCTCTCAGAGGAAGCCATTGACAACGAGAACAATGCCAGCTATTTAAACCAGGGGGAACCACTGACGGAAACTAGCATTATCCGAGAGATGTCGGCACAGCCTCTGTTGGAGTTGACACCAATGACTGGTAATTTGAAAGGCGATGAAGGCTCCAGTCTAGGGCCTTCGCATTTTACTGTCACTGCTCCAAGTAATGTGTGTGCATTAATGGCAGACATTTCTCTGATGACTTTAATGATCCAGCGTTTATGTTATAATATTAACCATGACACCATAATTTGATTTAGATGCAGATGTAAATAGCTATTGGTCTGCAATGGAGACGTAATCCTTAGTCCCCTGTGCTTTCTGACGCACTTTTTACCTGATTTACTGAGCTTAGCGTGGTGTTCTCATGGCGTCAAAGATTATGGAGGAAATATTGCATGTTGTATGTTCACTTCACACTGGCGTAACTGGTCATCCATGGCTTAACCCTGAGATGTATTGTAGTCAGTTTCAAGGACGTGGAAGCGGGTCATTCAGAAAAGTCAGAGCACCAAGATGACGATGATGAGGATGAAGATGAGCCAACAAAAGCTGTCCCAACTGTTCCACCAGACAGCATGTTCATCTTTAAAAGCAAAAACCCGTAAGTTGGCATGGTTTCAATGGAAAGGGCATACTTTAAAATATTCATTTCAACTCAACAGCACATCCATTTTGCTAACTGCTGTTCTCACATTGGAGGCAGAATTGCACAGAGAAGACATAGCGAGGGACGATGTCTCAGATATTTGACTGCATGGTTTCCATGTGTAGGATTCGAAGGATATGCCACTATGTGGTAACCCTGCGGTATTTCGAGATGACCATTCTTCTTGTGATTGTGGCTAGCAGCATTGCACTGGCTGCCGAGGATCCTGTATGCACCAACTCCGAGCGCAACCGGGTGAGACATTTCGCCTTAAAATGCTTTTCACCTGGACTAGCCAGTGGAAGACTGAATCTCTGCCATTCTATTTTTCAGTCTATTTTCCTAGTAAAGGAGTGCCCAATCATTTTAATGCAACATATAATTGAGCTTGATCTACCAGGATACTAGCCTCTGTAACAGACACCTTGAGTTCTGCAACCATTGCTTCCAATCAGATACTGCTCAGATGATTGTCTTGTCATTTGTCTATACGAGTGTCCAGTTGAGTTTGTCCCTCAAACAAGCTGTAGGTGTAGCCAAGAGGTGGCCAGTTAAACAAAGTGGGGCAGTCAGCTTTCATTAATGGACAGTTATGCGTTGTGGTGAAAATCTGCCATCAGGGAAGTTATCAAGCACTGAAGATGCTGCACTCAGTTACCATGTCTTGCTGTGATAGGCTACTCTGCTTGGTAAACAGACAAATCAGTCCTGGCCAAAACGTTAATGTTATTCTTGTTCTTTTTTGCTTATTTTCAGCAGTAATGTGGAAATTATGTACAGAATAATGTGCTGTATGTTTGGTGCGGTTCAATAATAACTGTTCCTGTACAGATGAACATGAATAAGTGCTCTTTAAGTTTGATGTTATAAAATCACTGAGTCTAGCTAGGCTGCCTCATTGAAAAGGTTCTGGCCACACCACTGTCCATAGTAGGCACTAAACCAGAGGTCACTAATAGGCGGACCGTAATTCAAGTCCGGACCCAGACGCTGTCCTATGTGGACCTGGACCTATAACTGATATACTATGGAGAATTATTTAATTTCGACGGGGTGGTCCTATTTTAATCGGCGTAACTTTTCTAGCCTTTACGGTACGGCTTTAGCGGCCTGGGAAACTCACTGACCAATCGCGCGTGTTGTAAATATCACACGTGATGCTACTCGGCCAATCAGATCTGTGCATTACGATGAGCACCGAGATTCGAGTGACGCACACACAGGGAAGGGATGAGGTGGAAGGGAGGTTATTTCACGTGTCGTGCTCTAAACAGAGAAAACTGACATTAAATGTTGTTGAAATATGACTGAATTGGACTTTATTTGATTTAAAAATCAGTTGTTGACTGTATAAGATATTGATATACCTACTAGGGTACTTCAGTATACAGTGTACGGCACTGAATCATAATACAAGTTAGAAATTATGATTTTCCGGACCTTTGCTTGAGGAAATTTTCTCTAACTGGACCTTATTGAATTTTAATTAAAGACCCCTGTACTAAACTATGTGCCTGGGGCCCATGGGCCTAGGGCCATATGTTCCTAGGATCGTATGTTCCCAGGGCCCTATCTTCAAAGGGCTAAGACACATACTTAGGCTTTGACATATACTTCACTAACAGCTATTATATGAAAATTAAGGAAAATGGAGTAGCAAACAGTCTGACTCCCATTTTAATTTCTTCTTCATTTTTAACACACACTTTGTAGCTTTGAGCTATATATATAGTGTCATCTGGAATTCAAGGGTACCAGGGTATCAGCACTATAAGAACAGCACTAGAAGAAATTCATGCTACAGTGAACAGATAATGTTTTCCAATTAAATAAAGAAGGTCCTTCCTTAAAGTAATCACTGCCCCCAAAATCCAGCTTGTTTTTCATAGTCAAGGCATTAGCAGCTGACTCAGGCAGGCTTCAAGATGTTCATCTGTCATAGTAGATCTGGACTCTGACTTGACTTTTTTCATGTGAGAAAATTCAGACTCACACAAATAAGTTGATACAAACCAGGCAGACAAGTAAAAGGCACATCATCTTATGTTAGGATGTCTTTAATAGCAGCTCCCAGCACTCCCTCTTTGTTTCAGTTGTTGCCATGGCTTTCATCATTTTATTAGTCCGGACATGGCTGACACAGAACAATGTGATTGTTGCTAGTTTTTCTTTTGCATCAGGTCTTGTGAAAACCCTCTGCTGTGCTGCTGGCTCTTCCAATTTTCTGCATTTTACTTTGGCAGAAAAGTTCACATCATGTGTATATTGTGGATACTTCTGAACTGGTTTAGCAGTTCCTTTTTGTGTAGTCTGCAGCATAGCATTGCAGGAGAGAATACCTATATTCTCAGGGCCCTGTGCTCACGGGCAGTATATTCCAATGGTCACATGTTCCCAGTGTTCTGTGTTCCTAGAGCTGTATGTTCTCCTGATCCTACGTTGCTAGGGGCATGTATTCCCAGGTCCCTATGTTGCTAGGGCTATATTTTCCCAGGGTCCTGTGTGTCTAGGGCCATATGTTCCCAGGGTCCTATGTTCCTATGGCTGTATGTTCTCTGGGTCCAGTGTTGACAGGGCCCTATTTTTCCAGAGCCCCATATTCCCAGAGTGCTTTTTCTAAGGCACTACTCTGAGAGAATTACATTCCCTCCTCTCTATACATTACACATCATATGTCAGTATAATAGATTAAAGAATACATATCCTAAGGCATGGTTAAGGTTCTGGGGTCAACAAAGATCATACAGGGTATAACAATAGGAGGGCGCTTGCTTCAGCTAGGCTGGCCTGAGGCTGGCCTGAGGCTGGCCTGGCCAAACTGACTATGCGAGGTAGTCAGTGTGTAGCATACATACATTTTGCGAATAATTGTTCTGCCTGGTGTAAGTATAGTGCTCTGTTCTTGTTTGTTGCTAGCTTTGTATGCCTTTGTTTGCTAAATCATTTTTAATTATTGTCAGTTGTGTAACTCTTAGCTTAAAGGACAAATAGACAACGTAGGTGTTGTGTCAGATTGCAAAGATTTCTAGGCATTCATTTTGACTCACTTTGAAGTAATAAAGTAGGCAGTACAAAGACTCACACTAAATTTCACTTGAACGTTTGAACAGGAAAGTAAATTGGCAGTACAAAGTATTGAGATTTTTTTAAATGGTTAGGAAAAGAGTAAGAATCATTGTCTTCTTTTACAGCGCAGATAAGGTTTCATTCAGTTAATACCTAGAAGTTAGGGGAATGAGAAAGTTTTTTTTTTTTTTTCAGTAAAAACATGTAATTCTTGCCTATCACTGAAAAGATTCTCATTCTTCTTCACTAAAATGTACAACCAGAGTGTGTTTTAAGGCAATCTATTAAGAATCAGCCTGTCCATAAACACTGGAAATACAGATCCTTGGGAACATAGAACTGTACATAGAAATACAGAATGTTCTTGCTTCTTTTCCGTTACAATGTGGTAATGGAAAGTTTTCAATTGCTTCGCTTCACTCATGTTCGCTCACGCACTTTTTCTCGCAGTTAAATTGAACTGTCAGTGAATTTATCAGAGCTGACCTGTTTTGCTTTGCTATGCACATCCTATTTGATGAATCATACTCATCATGACTGAGATCTGCTGGTTGGGCACTGCTGTTCTAGCATCTTAAATATTTATAGAAATTAAGCAACAGAGGACACTGCGTTCAAGCTGCGTTTGAATCTGATTTAATCGTCACATTTTCTTGTTTTTTGCAGGTTCTCCGCTACTTTGATTATGTTTTCACAGGTGTCTTTACATTTGAAATGATTATAAAGGTACCAGTTTTAGAATATGAACTATTTTTCTCATTCAAGAATATTGCGGCATGAAATCATATCAATTAATTACGTTTTTTTGACTGTACATTAATAGATGATTGACCAAGGCCTAATTCTGCATGACGGCTCATACTTCCGGGACTTGTGGAACATTCTGGATTTTATTGTGGTGGTTGGAGCTCTTATTGCCTTTGCTCTCACGTAAGTGTCTTCTGAAGTGTGAATGCCTTTTTCCTACAGGTTTAGCTATGTAGTTACTGTATTAATACTGACCCTGAAAAGTTTACATCCCAGATTTCAGTACATTATGCATTTCCATATACTGGAAATACAGCCAGGAAAGTCCAACACAAATTAGACTTAAAATATTGTAGATGGTGTGGAAGATGATGATGTACCAACACTGCAAAAAGTTTATCTTGACAATTGAAATCATCTTAAATAAAGTCAAGGCTGCCGGTCACGAGGGCCCAATTTCAACAACTTTAACTCACCACTCAGATGTGCATCAAACCTACATCACCCAAGTGGCTATGTGATAGTAGAAGGTACAGTGTCCTCAGCAAGTTAGCCACAGTGAGCTACTCAAGTAGCCATACAAACTTTGCAATGCAAAACCTTTTTTTATTTAAATGTCCAAAAATGTGTCAATAATTGTTTTGTTCTGCTATAAACTTGGTGTAAATCTGAGGTATAGTGGTTTCTTTTTGTTATCGTATTGTTGTATGCTATGTAGCCTTTAGCATGCTAACTAGCATGCTAGCAGAGTAAAGTGAAAAGGTTGGGTCAACAGTCATGTATAACAGATAGAAACATTTACAATTTAAAGCCCAGCAAATTGAATTTAATGATTTTAAGCACTTTAAAGTAGTTTAGTTCGCAGTAGTTTCTAGGCAAGTTCTGCTGCTGAAGTTGACTCTTCTGTTCACCCTGTTCCTCGCCCCTCCGAGGGATCTACCGTCCTTCACTTGAGCAAATAAATTGATGGTATGGGCCTTAAGATGGCGCCGAGGATTCCTCAAACAGGGAAAAAATGTGGCTAAGTGGACGAGGCCTTGTTAAAATGGTGTTGAAATGGGCAGCAGGCCTAGCTGCTCTGAGTCAAAGCAGCTGGACTTGAAGACGATTCACCACTGATCTGAGGTGTATTGTCAGTCCTTGAAGATGCTTCTGATCCCTCAAACAAATATATTAGGCACCTTCTCTCAGATGAGTGGCAAAGGAAGCAGATTATATCACAGGTCCCGTTGTTTTAACTTAATGCTACTAAGTGACTGATGGAATGAATGTATATATCGCATGTTAGATCAAAATATTATTTTAAAAAATTAAAAGTATTTATATAAATAAATGGGTGGACTCCTCACTGGCACAGCAAAGAGCTGGCCCTGTCGTCAAGAGATCGCAAGCTTGACCCTTGGGGATGCCATAGCTGAGAAACACAGTTGGTCTTGCCCTCTCTGGGCAGGTAGAATGACCCTTCCTCTCCCCACATCACTCAGCACAATGCTAGCCCACGTGGACATCTGTTAACTGATGTAACAGGATTGGCAGTTAGTGTTCTCCTCTGAGCGTGTTGAACTGTCTGATGACTGGTAGTGGCAGTTTGAAAAAGATACAGAAGTGTGATCATCATGTGGCTGGGGAGACCTAGCCAATTGAGTAAAAAAAAATATATATATATAATATATATATATATATATATATATATAAAAGATATAATGTCAGTGCACATAATTGTTCATTGTTTTTTTTTATTCAAAGTGTTCTTTAATTCATGCAGTACAGTAAATTAATCAATTATTGCTTTTTATTTCCTTAGGAAAAGCAATCTAAATATTGCTTTGTGTGGAAGTGCACTCTCTCTGTTTTTAATCTCACTCTTGCTGTAAATCTTCCTCTGCTGTCCTTCTCTTCCTGCCTCTCTTTCTCTGTTATCTCTGTGGACTGTGTCATTGTGGCTACCAGGAATGTTATGGGGTAAAGGCAGACGTTTCTCATTCTTCATATCGTTTACATACATACATTATTTATGTCAGTAACTTTCGTGGGTGTAGTGTTTGTGTCGTGTTTTGTCAGTGACTCTTTACTGTATTCAGTGTTCAGCAGTGGTGGATTGACAATGTAGCAAACAGTGCTCTAGTTTATATAATTTGTGCTTTAAATCGTTTATTACTTTCCGTTGTAAGTCAGATCATTGAGTTATAATCCAGAGTGGGGACACCTCTTTTCTTTTCAGTGACACATTTTTCCATTTTAAAAGCTGTTTTAATTTCATCATTTCATTTGGCGAACAGGTGGAATGCCACTATTGTTGGGTTACTGCCCTCTTCAGGTCAGGTCTGTTAAAGAGGAATTCCACCGTCCAATTTTAAAAAATGCAGGCATTACTTACTCAAGGTAAATAGTCATGCAGAGCAGTTTGATGTGAACTGAGCCATTCTAGAGGAGCTTGCTGACTGAGAATTGTTCACAGTGGTGGTGATAGGAACCAGACGTCTGAAGTGTTTAATGCCTCTAAAAGAATCCTCACAGAAAGCTGCTAGGCACATTGTTCATGAAAATACTGCCTGATGTAAGATATATTTTGAAATTAAGATATATCAGATTTAACATTTTACCATTATCAACTTTACATATGAAAGCAAGGTCCATTGGTCATTTGGGATAACAAATTGAATGGCTATAATTGTGTTCACAACCACTGGTTCTTATCACCACCACTGTACATTTACATTGATGGCATTTAGCAGACACTCTTATCCAAAGTGACTTACAAAAGTGCTTTGTTATTCACTCACAGAATGTATCCCAGCAAGTACAAATAGGTTAGAGTCCAAAATACGCTTGAGCTCAGACACTTCCAGAAAGAAAATTCAGTGTTGATTACTAGAACGATACAAAATTCAGAAATATGACACAGCGTAAATACAATCCAAGTGCTAGATTAGTGTTCATTTGAGTGCTTCATAAAGAGATGGGTCTACAGACAGCTTTGAAGATGGTGAGGGGCTCTGCTGTTTGAACAGCCTCTGGAAGTTCATTTCACCAACTGGGTAGCAGGACCGAGAACAGTCTTAATGCTTGTCTTCCATGCATCTATAAGCATGGTGAGGCAGTCCTGGAGTGGTCTTGGACATCTGCTGTCCTGCAGTGTCTAATTCCAACTACAGTTTTCCACACCTGCTCCAGCTTATTTTCAGAAGTCCCTGATTGGCTGGATCAGCTGCATCAGCGTTAGGTGAGGGGAGGGTGGCATTTTAAATGCAGATTGGAACTAAACTCTGCAGGAACATAGCTCTCTGGGACCAGGGTTGGAGACCACCGCTCTAAGGTCTTAAAGTACGGAAAATTGAGTTTTCACTGTTGCCATCAACTCTCTGAGTCAGAGAGTTTCTTTGCAATAAATCATTTCACATCAAAACAGTCAGAATGACTTGAGTTTACATCTCAACAAAATGTTTAACTGAAGAGTGAATTTTGGAAACAACCTACTTATTAGCCTGAAGGCTAGTTTTCGTGGTATAGTGTCAGTATTGGATCTACACTGACGTTGCCACTGTAAAACTCACAGTGATGAAGATGTGCCCTCTAGGTTATAACTCTATACACATCCTTTCTTTGCTGCTTGTATTTTATAGTGGGTGAGTATTATGTCTGCAAGTTTAGTGTGCATTCCATGTTTGTGTTTTACGTCCTTTTTAAATCAGACTAATATAGATGTGATTAATCACAGAAACAACAAAGGCAGAGACATCAAAACTATTAAGTCACTGCGAGTCCTGAGAGTTCTCCGGCCTTTGAAGACCATCAAACGGCTCCCAAAGCTGAAGGTACAAGTTTCCTTCTGCCACTGATCATTCCTCAGCCAATTGGGTTCAGTTCTGTGTTTTGGCAATTTTCATACTTTCATAAAAGGCCGTGTTCTTCAGGCCTTGAATTTAACAGCAGGGATTCTGACTGTTTCTCAGCAGGGGCCCAGAGAAAATGTTTTTAGGAAGATATCAACTCATTCATTTTCCAAAGATAGAAATGTTTGACTTATACCAACAATTTGCGTTCACTGAATATAATATAATATAATATAATATAATATAATATAATATGTGTGTATTAGAATATGAAAATGAATTTGTGTGCACACAGGCTGTATTTGATTGTGTGGTGACTTCGCTGAAGAACGTCTTCAACATCCTCATCGTCTACAAGCTCTTCATGTTCATCTTCGCTGTCATAGCAGTGCAGCTGTTCAAAGGGAAGTTCTTCTACTGTACAGACGGGTCCATGGGCACTCAGAGAGAATGCCAGTGAGTGCATCTATTTATCATATTGTCTATAGAAAACATAATGTAACAAATTAGCAAATACACAAACATATACAGTCAGCTTCATAATTATTGGCAACCTTGGTAAAGATGGGTAAAAAAAGGTCATATGGGTCAAATATGAGGGAACTCTAACATTTAATTGAAGTAATTTTAGTCTAAGTAAACAAAAACCTTATTTTAAACAATTACATGTCACAATCATTGATATTTAGTACTTTGTGCTACCTGATTAAGATCGTCTCTTTTAGATTGTCTTTTAGACTTTCTACGAGGTTTAATTCAGGGGACTGGGATGGCCGTACCGAAAGCTGAGGTCAGAGAACCATTTTTATGTAGATTTGGATGTATGTTTTGGATCATTGTCCTCCTGGGAGAGCCAACCATGAGTTTTTGTCAGAGGCAGCAAAACCTTTCATTTAAAATCTCCTGGTATGTCCTGTACGTGATGCCATAGATTCTAACTAGGTTCCCGAGACCTTCGGAGAAAAGACAGCCCCAAAACATTGCAGATCTTCTGCCATAATTAACAGTGGAGATTAGGTTCTTTTCTGTATAAGCAACCATTTTACTCTAAACGCACCTTGATTTGACCACTGAACCTGGTTGCAGTCCAGTAGCATCTAGTAAACTCCAGGTGCTTATAATTGTGGTTGGATGAAAGAAAATTCTTTTCTCTGGCATGTCTTCCACATAGGTTTTTGGCATTGAGGTGGCATTTAATTATAGTGTTGGAGACTTGGTGAGTCCAAAATGCTACCATCTTCTGAAAATTGCCAACCACAATCCTTGGAGAGTGTTTGCCTCTCTAACCATTCTCCTCGCTGTGTGTGGGTAAATTACACGCATGTCCTCTTCTAGGAAGGTTCACCACAGCTCTTGCTTAAACTTTTTAATTGTTTTTTTAACAGTAGATATGTGTATGACTAAGGCAATCCGGTTACTATGTCACCTCATATATAGACCCCAGTGAAACAGGAAGTCATAGATGACTGTTTAGGAGTTCCTGAACACTCAGGTGGACTTAAAAAGTGAAATATAAATGGGAACGTGCTTCAGTTACATTTTGTTCATAAGAGTTTCTAGGAGTGCCAATAATTGTGGCATGTGGTTTCAGGAAGAGTTTTGATAAGAGTTTTTCTTTTCTTAGGTTTGATTTGCTTCAATTAAAAGTTAGATTTTGCTGATTTTGTCAGTGTGAGATTCAGCTAATTAACCACAAAGACATTTTATTCATGGTAATTTTTTGCCATCCTTGCCAAAACCAATAATTATGTTTCAATAATATCACATTTCAAGAATATTTTTGTAATTAATTAGTCATAATACTGTCCTGACCCTTCCTGCGTCCAGAGGCTACTACATTGATTACGGACGGGACAGGAAGGAGGTGAAGAAGAGAGAGTGGAAGAGGCACGAGTTCCACTATGATAACGTTATGTGGGCGCTGCTCACGCTCTTCACTGTGTCCACCGGAGAGGGCTGGCCGCAGTACGTACTCTCTCTCTCCGCCCACTCACCAAAGCAGCAACTTTTCAGCAGAGGAGAAAAACTTCTGGGCTCTCTGCCATTTTGGTCTAATTATCTTGAACCTTCAAGATGTTGGGAGCTGATTATTCTTTTTTTTTCTCTCAGATCTACAAAATGCCAACAGGGAATTAAGCTGACAGACGGCTTTTAATTTATGCAAACAAAATGAAATAAATTACTTTTTTTAAAAACAATAGCAATATGTAATTATTTCTATGTAATGGATTGATACAAGATTAAATTAATCATAAACACCTAAGTACTCATTAGAACACAGGATTGGGTTTTAACTAAATACATGTAATGGCGTTACATAATCAGAATAGAAGAAACTGGATAATTCCATTACCGTTACCCAAAAAAGACAATAATCAGGTCCAGATACATTTGAAAATATGGTGATTACTGGCAGGATTACCTTAAAACCCACACTCACAGTAATTTTCTTGCTTGTGTTCATCTCTATGGTCAGTTTCTTTATTTGATCTATGGTAAGCAGAACCAAACACACTGAACTAAAACAACTACAACAGGAAACTTTTAGGAAAACATAAAAGTAACTATAAAAGAAAATGCAAATGAACAGGGTTTGGGTTAGAAACTATGGCTAGAAACCAACAAGGAACGTACCAAGCTAGGCAAAGCACAGGACAAACAAAAGGTGTATAAATACTGGAGAAACTGAATGAGGCACACCTGGATATACTTTGAGACAGGACACAGGTGCAAGGCATGATGAAGGGACAGAGCTGGGGAGGAGCAGGGAAACAAACAAATGCACATGGAGAGACTAGACAGGGGAGAGAGGAGGGGGTAGAAATAGGAAAACCAAAGCAGAAACAGATGCACATGGAAGAGACACAAGGGAGAACATAAACAAGAGGGAAAACAGACAACAACAAGGGCATGTCAGGGCAATATGTTGCACATAGTAATCCTATGGATTGAGTGATAAATTACATTTTCAACAGGGAATCAATAATCTGTACTGGAATATACCCACCCGACAGTGTTATAACATGAGCACAGACTACTGAAAAATCTTTAACGGATGTCATGTCCTGCTTCTTTTGCTCTTCAGAGTTCTTCAACACTCAGTAGACGTGACTGAGGAAGACCACGGCCCGAGTCGAGGCAACCGCATGGAGATGTCTGTCTTCTACGTTGTGTATTTTGTAGTCTTCCCCTTTTTCTTTGTGAACATCTTTGTCGCTCTTATCATCATCACGTTCCAGGAGCAAGGGGACAAAATGATGGAGGAGTGCAGCTTGGAGAAAAATGAGGTTAGTCTCTGTTCCAAACTCATTAAGGCAGGGAGGCCTAACACAGTTCCAAGTCCTGCTGCTCGCACAATTTAGTTCCAAACCTAACACACTATTGTTCAGCTTATAAAGAAATGTCTGTATATTAGAGCAAGCATTGGATTGGAGTATTTGGAACTAAGACTGGCAAGGAAGCTGTAGTGGTTCTACTGTGCTACAGGAGCAGGACTGGACTCTACATTAGGCTACTGATAGGAAATGGTCAGCTGAAATTTACAAGAATGTCCAAAATTCTTAACATTGCTAACTGCTGAATGAAAGTAGGTGTGCTATAAAACTGTAATGTAAAAATGGGATCGTTCTAAAAGGTCCCTGCCACCTTTTATTCATGGTGAGCCACTTCAGCATTAGTTTTTCTCCTTTAAACCTGTGTATTGTCACCATTTAAGATGGACAAACACATTTGTGAAATATTCCAGTCCAGGTTTTTTGTTCTTTCTCCTCATGTAATTTCCTCTGTCACTGTTTCAGAGAGCCTGCATAGACTTTGCTATCAGTGCAAAGCCTTTCACTCGATACATGCCCCAGAACAGGCAGACCCTCCAGTACCGACTCTGGCACTTTGTGGTTTCACCATCGTTTGAGTACACAGTTCTGGTCATGATCGCACTCAACACTGTGGTCCTCATGATGAAGGTAACTGTGTCTTTTCAGAAAGATATTCTGCAAATTTTATGGTATTCTGTTGAATTGTTTTACCATAGGAGCCACATTGGTTGCTTGTAAAGCATTGTGATCATTTTTTTTACACATAAAAGCATGTTAGAGAGCGTCTACTGCACCAAAATTGAATTTATAGTTTGTTCTTTTACCTTTAATAACTTAGTATGTCTACTGTAACAAACGATCTAAAGCTGGGGTGTCGAAACTTTTTAGCCTTGAGGGACCAAAGTGCAATGTTTATGGTGCAACAATGTACATAAATAGGGCAGGTAGGGTTCAAAAAGGGTTTTTAAATGTATTTTAGAACATTAGTCTATATCAGGGGTCGGCAACCCAAATGTTAAGAAGAGCCATTTTGTCCTAGGAACCACAACATTTTATGTCCATTTTAACATCTTGGCAATAAATATGTCTCAGTTTGTGCTAATGTGCTAGTATAGGATAAAACATATAATAGCCTATAAACAAAAACACAGACTTACTTCACTCTGCTTTAAGCTTTAGCTCAGCTATAGCCACTTTTCTCACATCTCCGGCAGGACACTCTGCCGAAAAGGTAGAATAGTTTCTTGCAAAATGTCTCTCAACATTCGACTTTTTATGAGGCTGAAGTCAGCTTTTCATTCGCCAGCTTCATGTTTGAATTTTCCCAGTGGAACAGGAAAAATGCAGTCTGTGTGCCAACCTTCAAGGTTAAAGGTTGGTGAATTAGCAGATTAGAAGCTACATTAACTTTATTTAGTGTTAAAACTGTGTTAGAATGATCAGCAGAGCTTTATTTTACTGCAAAAGAGGATTATTTTATTTTTACCTAAACATCTAATTCTGCTGTGGAGCCACGACAGGGCAGAAAAAGAGCTGTATGTAGCTCCGGAGCTGCATGTTGCTGACCCCTGGTCCACATTTTGTTATTGTATTGTGTATTTAAAAATGTATTTATTTATGTTTTGAGATTATATTTAAATAATTATCTACAAATTAAATTTCCTTTTAGAAAACAATAAGAATTTGATCATTTATATAAAGTATAAAATATGTTCTCTCATTGGGTGAGGAAGTGGGGTTAGGGTAACTTGTGGTGGGCAAAATCAAACATCCTCACAGGCCAACTTTGGCCTAAAGTAGTATTAAATGGTTTTACATTATTAATGGAGCAAGAGTTATTCTCTAGAGCTGTAGCTATGCTACAACAGTAACTAATCAATTGTACGTAATCCTTTCTGGTTTGCTGTAGTACCATTCTGCCCCAGCGGCCTATGACACAGTGCTGAAGCACTTAAACACAGCCTTCACCGTGCTCTTCTCGCTGGAGTGCATCCTGAAGATCATGGCCTTTGGCCTCATAGTGAGTAGACCACAAAACAATGTGCTGCTCCTGATTTTAGTGCAGTTTCACATCCTAATCTATCAGATTTTGCTGTCCTACAGGGTTGGTGTCCAGCACACCTTGGTATTTCCCTTGTTCAAACACTCCCACCAAACTTAACGATTAACTTATGAGTTGAAACAGATGTGTTTGAGCAGAGAAATCACCAAACTGTGTTGGAAACTGGACCTCCATGGTCAGAGTTGAACCCTGGTGTAAATGCTTCTCTAGACATTGGTTGTTTGGAACAGGTGAGTTAGATTAAGTTGGGATTTATAAGTTATAAAGTTTGCTTCATCTTTAGCCCAGGGGTGCCCAGTCCTGGTCCTGGCGATGCCAACCTGGAGAGTTCAGATCTGAGACACCTGGCTCTAAAACTCAGATGCTGCTGAAGACCTTCATTACTTGGATCAGGTGTTTTGATTAGAGATGGAGCTGAACTCTGCAGGGTGGTAGATCTCCAGGACCAGGATTGAGCACCCCTGTTTTAGCCACATTAAATAACACAGTTTAATGCAGTTTAATGCATTGATTGCTTATTCTATCTGAATGCTGCAATTGAGTAAGTATCAAAATTCAGGCTCTAGAATTTCTGCTACTACTGTTTTTTTTAGCTAAATGGTGTAATTTTATCCATTTTATTGATAACAGTACAATAATACAGTGTTACAAACCACATAAGCAAGTTTATTTCAGATTACTTAACAACTCCATTTCCTGTTAGCTGCCTTAGCCTTGTAGCTCCAGTACAAAACTAAAGAACAAACTTCAGACACCTCCAATAAACACGTCTGATGAACTGCGTTTTAGGTAACGGAGACTTTTTGTAAATTTAATATTTCACCAAACTGTTCTCTTGCGATGACGAACTGGGAGGGGCCAACTGACCTACATCAGAGTAAAAGACTCAGATGTAACACCAACGAAAAGCTAAATTTAGGTCTTATTCTTAAATAAAGATTTGTTTTCCACCATGTGTTAAATCTCTGGAAGCATGTGCCTCTGCACTGGAGGCTAGACGTTTTAAGATAAATATTTATTTTTTACGTTTTGGAAGCTGATATGCTCGGGTCCCTTGGCTCCCATTAAAAGCAGCGGGGGAGGTGATCTACTTGCGTAAATTTCTCCCAGCAAAAAAAAACAAAACAAACAAAAAGAACCCACATCATGCCAATAATGTCTGCCTGCATTTACCGCATGACAAGCTGGAGAAGCAGAAGATTATTTGCCAACATGTCAGTGTCGTCCTCTCAGCATAAACTCACTGATGCCTGCAAAAATCACAAAACATAAACTCACTGACTTTTTGTCCTGAAAAAAAATCTCAAATTCTATAAATTCATGGGGATGAGCTTAATTAACTAGCTGTTAAAGAGGCACTTGGGCCAAAATGCATATGTGACCCATTGTTACATCTGTTGTAAACATGCTTGCTCATGTCTTGCAGTGGTGTCACAGTACTCTATCTAGCGTGAGATGTTCTGGTTAAAAGAGAAGGAAAAACCCTTTCTGATGATCTTGAAGGTGGGAGGAACTTTTGGAAAAATACAAGCGATTCTGGGTGTAATGCATTCTGGGTATTGTAGTGAGTAAACATTGATGAACGAAAACACAAAAGAATACAAAAATGTGAATTCTGTCAAACCAGTTAGGCTGAGAAATGCAATGCTTAAGATTAATTGACCCTTATTAGTCCCACAACAGGGAAATGTCTACTCCACATTTAACCCATCCTTGCAGTGAAACACCACATACACACTAGTGAACACACACCCACTAGGGGCAGTGAGCACACTTGCCTGGAGCAGTGGGCAGCCCTATCCACATCACCTGGGGAGCAGTTGGGGGTTAGGTGCCTTGCTCAAGGGCACTTCAGTCACATACTGTTTGCTGAGGGGATTGAACCAGCGACCTTCCGGTCACAAGGCTGGCTCCCTAACCTCCTAAAGAATACTGTTTAACATGACAAAAACCATATATTTAATGCTAGTTTTAGGCCAGAATGCCCCTTTAACAAAAAGAACTGCTGTGCCAAAACTCAGCAAAGATACAAGCAACTCATAAAACTAGGAAGGTCACTATTTTTGCTTGGATATTTTGGAATTTCACATACTGGCCATTAGCTCATTTTTAATGTCTACAAAAAGCCATTAGATGTTAAAATGATTTACATTCGACATAATGAATATCTAATCCAGCTATATAATGCAAAAAGATACACATTTAACAGATTTATGATCTCATTCTCTTCTCACAGAACTATTTCAGAGACACGTGGAACATCTTTGACTTCATCACTGTGCTGGGCAGCATTTCTGAGATCATTGTAGATTTACAGGTGAGGATCAAACAATTATATTTGCACGTTATGTTCACTTAACATCACTTTTTAGATCAGTAATCCATTTTTTAGAGAAGTATTTAGGTGCTCTTTCACCTGTTCTGTACTTTTTCACATTAAATCCACAGGAGAACATCTGTAGTAGTAACTAAATAGCCATGGCAGATGAAGTCTTGTGGAGTACAGTCATAATGGCCCATTTGGATCTATAAATCAGATTATAGTCAATGATAGATGAGCTACAAAAGACCGATATTGGAGAAAACAAACTTTTTGTGGCTTGCAATGATGTTTGCTGCTTGCAAAAAAAGTTGACCAAACAGTGACCCAGATCACTTTCCTAGAAAACAGACAGATTGAGTCTGTTAAGTTTAAAGGCAGAGATAACACTGTGCATATTCATTCTGTTCTTTTTCTTTTACAGTCTGTTAACACCTTTAATATGAGTTTCCTGAAGCTGTTCCGTGCAGCCAGGCTTATTAAACTCTTGAGGCAGGGCTACACAATCCGAATCCTTCTCTGGACCTTCGTACAGTCCTTTAAGGTACGAGCTAGATTTTTACTGAGTAATTCTCAGTTTCTTATTGTACATAAATATCCCAGCACTATTCTCACTCATAATGTTCTGAATGAAGAAGAAGGCGTGCATCTTGCATTAATGATGTGCTGTTTTCCAAATCTGAATACTACAATTACTCTAATGTGAATGTGTAGGTGGTTAATCAGTTTATCCTCTGTAAACATCTGTAAATCGCTTCCTCTTTCTCTCCTCGTCTCAGGCTCTTCCATACGTGTGTCTGCTCATCGCTATGCTCTTCTTTATCTACGCCATCATTGGCATGCAGGTAAGACCACATTCCAACATGTCATACCATATGATATCAACAGTTATAATCTTTTAACAGTTTATAGCCTTTTCAAATTGTTCCTTTGATGAAACTCAGGTTTGAAACACAGAATAAAAAGGAAGAATGAAATAAAGTGAGGACCTTAATTAGACAATTGAGTATAGTGTGTCTTAAAATCATTTAAACTGAATGGTCATTTTCATGTATGAGCTGTGCACTGTGCTTTGCCCTGTCGGTCACTTGTAGGTGTTTGGAAACATTAAGCTGAATGATGAGAGCCACATAAACCAACACAACAACTTCAAGACCTTTTTCAGCGCCTTGATGCTGCTTTTCAGGTAATTTAACCAGCCGACATATAAAATCAGACTTTATACATGTATAGCGAGAATCTCAAATGTCTTGAAGTAAGTGAAACTACAGTCAAGTTAAATAAAGTTCAATAAAACAGATATAAAAATGAATTATCTTTATGAATGATCAAACCTCACTATAGAATCTCCTATAGTAACTATAGGTTCCTTAAATGGAGAAATGATTGCTATCTGGAAAAACTTTCTGTATGTTTCATGAATTATTGGAGAATTATGGACAAATAATGAACATAGACTGCTGTCATGTGCAGTTCATGTCTATGAATGCTTGGAAAGACTGACAAGACACTATTTTGTATACTGTTATGCTTTTTAGCTGTACAGTGATGCTGGTCATTATTATGTGATATATGAAAATATAATATATTGTCAAAAGTACGTGGACATCTGACCTTCATGCTATGGGCATTAATATGAACCTAACCCCCCATCCCTTCTTTGCGGCTATAACAGCCTCCACTCTTCTGGGAAGATGTTTGGAGTGTGTCTGAGGGAATTTGTGCCCATTCAGTCAAAAGAGCATTTGTGAAGTCAGGTACTAATGTTGGATGAGAAGCACTGGCACGCAATTGACCTTTCAATTCATCCCAAGGGTGTTGAAGGGAGTTGAGGTCAGGGCACTGTGCAAGTCACTGTAGTCATCAAGCTCATTAAACATGCCTGAATGGAGCTCACTTTGTGTACAGGGGTACAGTCATGCATTATACATGCATGGAAGCATATAATTATCTAAAATGTCTTTGTATGCTGCAGTATTAACATTACCTTTCACTGGTAATAAGGGGCTCAAACCCTGTAAAACATCCCTAGACCATTATCCCCCCTCTACCAAACTTTGCTGTTGGCACTGTTATTTCCAGTAGGTAGTGCTCTCCTAGCATCCGCCAAATTTGACCATCAGACTGAGAGATAGTGAAGTGTGATTCATCACTCCAGAGAACACGTTTCCACTGCCCCTAGAGTCCAGTGGCAGCATACTTTACACCACTCCAGACGACGCTGGGCATTGCACATAGTGATCTTAGGCTTATATGGAGCTGCTTGGCCTTGGAAACCCATTTCATGAAGCTCCTAACACAAAGTTCTTGATCTTGTGTTGCTTCCAGAGGCAGTTTAGAATTATGCAGTGAGTGATGCAAAAGAGTATAGGTGCTTGAGCTCATCAGCTCTATTCTGTGAGTTTGCGTGGTCTACCACTTTGTGCCTGAGCTGTTTTTGCTCCTAGGTGCTTCTATTTCACAGTAATAGTGCATACAGTTGACCGGGGCAGATCTAGCAAGGCACAGGTTTCACAAACTCACTTGTGGCAAAGGTGGAATCCTATGACAGGGCTATGTTTTAAAGTCACTGAGCTCTTCAGTACGATTAGTTCTGCTGCCAGTGTTTGTCTATGGCCATATAGTGTATATGTGATATTAAGTCATGCGATATAAGAAATATGATATTTAACTGATTTCAAAATCTTGCTCTGATCGGAGGTTTGGTTGTTGTGTTTTTACTGACACATTGCTTGAAGCTATTCAACTGTGTTTTGTCAGGAGTGCAACAGGGGAGTCTTGGCAGGAGATCATGCTGTCATGTTTGGCGGGTCAGGAGTGTGAGCCTGACCCTTCCATCGCCCCACCGTTTATCTCTCCTGATCACGAGGGTGGCTGTGGCACTGACTTTGCCTATTTCTACTTTGTTTCATTCATCTTCTTCAGTTCTTTCCTGGTAAGACTGGAGTACTTACACTGGGCCCTTCGTTAAGTACATCTCCTTGCATCTACGCTCAGTGTCCATTTTATCAGCTTCATCTATCACAAAGAAGTACTTTGTAGTTCTAAACTAGCAAGCCGCAGTCTGTTTCTCTGCATACTTTGTTAGCCCCCTTTCACCCTCTTCAATAGTCAGGACCCTCACAGAGCAGGTACTATTTGGGTGGTGGATCATTCTCAGCACTGCAGTAACACTGATGTGGTGGTGGTGTGTTAGTGTGTGTTGTGCTGGTCTGAGTGGATCAGACACAGCAGAGCTGCTGGAGTTTTTAAACACTTCAGTGTCACTGCTGGACTGAGAATAGTCCACCAACCAAACATATCCACCTAACAGCGTCCTGTGGGCAGCGTCCTGTGACCACTGATGAAGGACTAGAGGATGACCAACACAAACTGTGCAGCAACAGATGAGCTATCGTCTCTGACTTTACATCTACAAGGTGGACTGACAAGGTAGGAGTGTCTAATAGAGTGGACATTGAGTGGACACAGTGTTTAAAAACTCCAGCAGCACTGCTGTGTCTGATCCACTCGTACCAGCACAACACCCACTAACACACCACCAGCCAAGTCAGTGCTACTGCAGTGCTGAGAATGACCCACCACCCAAATAATATCTGCTCATGGTCCCATGGGGGTCCTTTTTTATTTTAATATTTTGGACAATTTAAAACAAATAAAGGTTATGAAAAGTAAAATGAAGGAGATTCAAGAATGCAAGATTCTGCATTGTTTCTAGGTCTAAGCAATTTGTGACTTTGTTCACAAAACACTGACAACATTGAAATTCATGTAAATATTTCAAAATTCAACTTTGCATTCAAGTTGTTATGCTGATAATATCACTTGCGTGTATATATATATATATATATATATATATATATATATATATATATATATATATATATATAATGGAAGTATATTCTATAGTATCCATAGTACTGTTGTATTGGGGCCCAACATTAATGCACCATGAAAAAACTGACCTCTGACCCAATCCTCCTGCCTTCCTCAGATGCTAAATCTCTTCGTAGCTGTGATCATGGACAACTTTGAGTATCTGACGCGGGATTCCTCCATTCTTGGACCACACCATCTGGATGAATTTGTCCGGATCTGGGGGGAGTTTGATCGAGCAGCATGGTAAGCCAGAAGAACAGCTCCATGTGATATTTTGTAAACAGTGTCCATTAAAAGTTTGAGGATGCCTTGCTAGAAGTTTTTGAGTTATGTTTCTTTTTCACTGTTACTGTTTAGTTGTTAGGAAAAAAGGTTTTGTTAACATAAACACAGATTTGCCAGTTCCTTTGTGCATTTTTAGCTTCAACACTCAGCTTTATGTTCATCAAAGTGTCTTCCTTGTTATGACGATCAGGTTCTGTCTACATAATGATTTGATAGTTTTCTCTTCCAAACTATTGTTAATAGCACATTGAAACTTTTTTGGCCAAAAAGGCTCAAGCACCTGAAAAGTTGAAGAGTGCTGCCGAGCGCTAACATCACACTATATGTGATAAAATTTGTTTATAGTTTTTCTTTCACTTCAGTTTTCTAAAGAGCTTTGTATTTAATATATTAAATGCAAACCAATGGAGTAAACATGCTCATGTATTACAAAATGGCTTTGAAAAGGTGGCTGACCCCAAACTTTTGATGGGTAGTATGTGTAATAGATGAATGAGAATTAGAGGGACACTCATTCAGAAACAGGGGGAGGAGGAAGAGAGAGAGAGAGAGAGAGAGAGAGAGAAAGAGCATGAAATCACGGGTGAGGGCTCACCACCTGCCAGCTCCACTCCACACCAAATGAGATTAACCTGCTCTCCTGATGGGGGCGTTAACACATCCTGTAGTTGTGGGGGATTCCTTTAAACAAGAATGTGAATGCTTACAGAGAACAGCGTGAAGAGAGAACAAAAAAAGCTCCGTAATGGGATTCACCAACAGTGACACAGTTGGAACCCCAATTTTTGCAGCTTTTAATAACCATTGCTGCCATGGTTATTTGAACTGTGGGAAGGGAGATATTTTGTAAAGCAATATTTCTTTGATATCATGATGCTAGAAATGGAAAATAGTAAAATTACAAAAATATGAACAATTCTAGTCAAACGTTTGGACGCAGCTGATTGAGTATATGTTTTGCATCATTTTAAAGGGAAGTTGATCTGAAGGCTTATTCTTAAAATTCTTACACTTGATTCAAAGACAGATATACAAAGTAAAAATTGATGTATCTGTATGAATCTGTTTTAAAAATGTAAACATTTTGGGAAGGACTATGCAATACATAGTAGTCAGCAGCCAACAAGCTCTCAGCGTAGGTGGAACTAACTATCAGAAAGTCTGATAGAAAAGCATCTAAGGGGGCTCCTTGTAAACTTGCTTGAGAGAACACCAAGAGTGTGTACAGCTGCATCAAGGAAAAGGGGATAAAATAGTTTTGTTGCCTCTTTTGTTGTTGGGTCACTTCATAATTCCAGGTGTTATTTCCTAATTCTGGCGGCACGGTGGCGCAGTGGGTAAGAATGGCCTGGGTTCGATTCCCGGCCGGGCGACCAGGACCTTTCTGTGTGGAGTTTGCCTCTTCTCCCCGTGTCTGCGTGGGTTTCCTCCCACAGTCCAAAAACATGCATTCAGGCCAATTGGACATGCTGAATTGCCCCTAGGTGTGAGTGTGTGTGTGACTGTGTATGTCTGTCTGTCTGCCCTCCGATGGACTGGCGGCCTGTCCAGGGTGTATCCTGCCTTCCGCCCAATGACAGCTGGGATAAGCTCCAGCACCCCACCACGACCCAAAAGGATAAGCGGTTTAGATGATGGATGGATGGATGGATTTCCTATTTCTGATTATTGCTTCATTATTATGCTGTAAAGTTGATTCTGACTCTTGGTGACCATATTGATAGTGTTTCTCCAGAATATCCTCACTTGTCTTTGGGTCTTTAGACTTTTTAATGGCTTTTTCATGATTCTTCTGGTTGTTTCCATTCATCTTATTGCTGGTCGTCCTCCTCACCAACTTTTCCAGTCACCAGTCTTTTCCAATGAATTGGTGCTTCTCATGATATACAAAACAGGAGCTTCAGTTTGGTTACCTCAGAGGTGAGGCTTGATTTGGTCAAGAATCAATTAGTTTGTTTTCTTTGTCATCCAAGGTACACTCAAATATCTTCAAAGTTCAAAGGCATCAATATTTTTCCTGTCCCACATTTTTACTGTCCAGCTTTCAGATTCTTAAAGACTCACAGAAATTCTGATCTTTATTTGTAGAGACAAATCATTTCAAGCTTCTTCATCCTTTTTCAATCTGTGTCTCATTTCCTGACTGATGTATTCTTTGTTGTTATAATAATAATTCATACAAGCTGTCCACCACTTCTGCATCTTCACCATCAATGGTAAAGTTAGCAGCTTTTCCCATTTATTCTAAAATATGGAAAATAAAGTAAGTAAAGTAAAGAAAAACACTTGATGAGTGTCCAAACTATTGACTGGTCCTCTATAAATTAAAACAATGTTTTGCACCACAATTTCATCATGAGTGAAAAAAAGCTGAGCACTGTGGGCAGCTACACCTGACAGAACTTTTCTCATGTGCTCTTTAGTGGCCGAATCCATTACACTGCCATGTACGAGATGCTAACACATATGTCGCCCCCTCTTGGACTTGGGAAGAAATGTCCAGCAAAAATTGCCTATAAGGTAAGAGAGACACTCTGATATTTCTACACTACGTTAAGCTGCCATGTCTCTATTTAAAAATGCATATACTTATACTTCAGACTTCAAATATTTGGCCTTCCAGGACTGGCTTTAAAACAACGCTTTAATAGTTAGAGCTGTTTCTTGCTCTGATTGCTGTTTTTGTGTGTGTGTGTGTGTCTCACACAGAGACTGGTACTGATGAACATGCCTGTGGACGAGGATATGACCGTCCACTTTACCTCCACACTGATGTCACTGATCCGCACAGCCCTGGAGATCAAAATCGCTCGAGGTTAGAAATGACAGAAACCTGTGTGCTTTAGAGAGAAAGAGAGAGAGAGAGAGAGAGAGAGAGAGAGAGAGAGAGAGAGAGTTTGTTGTATGTGCTTAGTGTAGTTGCTCTCTCCCCTGAGCTCATCAGCTCAGTGTTTCCCACAGGTCTCAAATAAACTTTGGGGGAGATGTGGGTAGTTGGAGGGGGTCATATTCTAATATATAAGGATATTTAAACTAATCCCAGTGTTCATTTTACTGTTCAGTATTCAAATAAGGTGTTTTGAATATATATATATATATATATATATATATATATATATATATATATATATATATATATATACTATACAATATGAATACTGTGTATACTATATGAAAATACCATACAATCCAAAATATGGGAGCAAGCAGTGATTTTATGAATTTATGACAATTACGTTGCTATGATGGATTTGATTGTAGCCTTCTTGTTCAAAAACAGCTTTTTCAGTGACTTTTAAAGCAAAACCTTCAGCACTTTTAGCTGACTATGCTGGACAGTGCTTGGGGGAGGCCTGTGGAGAAATCAATAAGCAACAAGCTAACAAAAGCAACAGCAAGGTGGAAAACTCCACTTCCCCTCCAGAGCCACCACTGTAACAACAGTCCACGAGCTGTATGAACCAGAGCGATAAAAAAAAGAGTGATAAAAAAATTTCATATGCAGGTTCATATGAACCCTGTATTCACAAAGTGACAGTAATGCTATTGAATTATTGTTATAATAAATACAGTCTAAAGAACATTGTGATTATTCAGTCCACTCAAATGATTATAACTAAATGCGCTGCTTTTTAAATGGAAAATAAATCTTTCTTTAGTGTCAAACTTGTGCAAATAAGACAAAGGCAAGTAATTACAAATAACAACACAAAATAATGTAATTATTCAGGATTAATTATTTTATTTTAATTTAATTAATGATGATTTTTAATCACTTGACAGCCATAATTTATTAATATCTCATTTAATCTAAAAAGATTTTTCAGAATCTTTTATTTTTTTGCAGTTGTGCACTTGTTATATGTGTATTGCATAGGAAAAGTCTTTACGCTCTTTGTTGACAACTGTCCTAACATTAGGCAGTTTTTAATGATTTCATTTTATGTTTGGGAAAAAATTAACTGACCATGTTTATTTTTTCAAAGTTTAAGTTTGTTCCAAATGTTTGGCCTGAATATTGATTATAATGAATATTGATTAATCTGTACATATCTGTATGTGTGAGGCTTTGTAGTGCACATATATCTGAGGAGGTAGAAACATTGCAGTCCATTTACTGCCCTTTTCAGGTGGAGAAGACCGGGTGCAGTTGGACACTGAGCTGCAGAAGGAGATCAGTGTGATCTGGCCACATCTG
Source organism: Colossoma macropomum (assembly GCF_904425465.1). Taxonomy (NCBI): domain Eukaryota; kingdom Metazoa; phylum Chordata; class Actinopteri; order Characiformes; family Serrasalmidae; genus Colossoma; species Colossoma macropomum. The sequence continues at coordinate 10,540,264 of NW_023494805.1, forward strand.
TCCCAGAAGACCTTGGACCTGCTGGTGCCTATCAATAAAGGTGAAGCTCAGGTGCCCATCACTTAGGCTGATAACCATAAAGAGCGTTCTTTCATTTTTATTGCTTTTCATACATTACATTAATTTTTTATTCATTTCACTGAAAAAAAAAACAAAGTCTACCAACAGAATTTCCTTTAAGTGTGTTGGAACACACCTGGAGATCAATGCTGCATTAATGCACTGAGGAGATAAAAATCCTGTTTTATCTCATACTGTGATTTCTACACATACACTAGCCTAAACATGCGATTATACTATAAGAAAGCATGTCTCTGTTTCTGTTTATGGTGAGATGCATTTTCCTGATCCAGAAGGGAACCTCTAATTGAAATTGTCTGTATCTCTGTGTGTTTTTGTTCCTACAGACACAGACATGACCGTTGGTAAAATCTATGCCTCCATGATGATTATGGATTACTTTAAACAGAGCAAAGCCAAGAAGCTGAGACAGCGAGCTGAGGAGCAGGTAGGTTCTAGAATGAACCTCCTGTTTATCACATGCTTAGTTTGAACTTTATGATTAAACAATTACGAATATAGATGCTTCAATGCAAAAGCTGATTTTGATAAATAACCATCTCAAATTTGGTGATATGTCTACTATTTCTCATTATGAGTTTGTTGTAAGAAGAGTATAAGATTGATGAACGTATTCCTTGATTTGTCTCGCTTGTGACAGTGTCTTTTTTTCTTGTTTTAAGAAATAATGCGTAAAAAAAGCTAAATGATCTGCCAATGGAATAAGACACTTTCACTACATTTACGCATTTGGCCAACACTCTTATCCAGAGCAACTTGCAATTTAATCATCTTACAGAGGCAGACAAATGCAGTATTTGTCTTGCAAGGACTTGTATTGTTATAGCATGGTGTACATTCCCCAGGTTGGGAATCAAACCCCAGTCCATTACTCATTGCACCACACTACACTAGATTAACAACTACTACTTACAATTACTTACAACAAGTAAAAATGTCTAGAAATAAGTTGGATAATATTCTTACAAATCTCATAATGTTAGATATACTGACCAGATTTAAAATGTTTTCATATGGCAATATATATATATATATATATATATATATATATATATATATATATATATATATATATATATATATATTGGCATATTGGCATATGTATATATATATATATATATATAGACTTTTGATTAAAATTTTTGTGCTTTGAATGACCGTATACCTTAATTATGTTTAATTCATTAAAATAAATGACTGAACATTCCATTTTATCACTACCAAAACAATCATAACACTACCCAAACTTTACCCAGTGTTTCAGTAGTGACTGTTTTAGATCATTTTGAGCAGAACTCAGAAACACTAGCCAGTACATGACTAGCAAACAGCTTTGAACAGTTATTGACAATGGAAAAAAAGGCAAGTATTATTTTCAGTGTAAATTTAGGGGTTGCTGTTTGGGAAAGATCCTTCCCAATAGAAAGTACTCTATAAAGGATGATTTGGTATATATTTTGCTTATTACGGTCTTAATTAATGCCTTAGGTTTAAATAGGTCATAACATAATCCTTATAAATATCTAAAGTCTGAATGCTTAACTGTTTTTTTTTTGTTTTTTGTTTATTTTTGTAAATAGTTTTTTTTATTATGAGACTGCAGTTTGAACTAATTTGGTATAATGGTCCATATTTGTTTTGGTTGGGTTGACTTTAATTGGTATGAAACAGTAATGTAATGAAACTCTTTTTTCTGAATCAAACTATTACTGACAGTGTAGCCCCCAATTCAAGTTACATTTCTACTTCAAACACATCATCTGATTAGTCCAGAATATTGAACGTATGCTTATTGATTTGTCCAGCCTGGAGGGCGTTGTTCTCAAATCAAATTCTCATCTCATTTTTACAACAATTACACATAGCACTTACAAAAAAAATTAAAATAAATAAAAAACACATAGTAATACCAGGAGAAAACGTCCAGTGAATACACAGTATTGCATTTTTCTAGAAGGTCAAGCATTGAAAGATATATATGCATATATATATATATATATATATATATATATATATATATATATATATATATATATATATATATATATATATTATTGAAAAATAATCTCCCTTTCTTTCATTCTCTCCTTCTCTCCTACAGTCAAGCAGCCCCGCTCTTCCTTTAATATCTCACAGTGCAGGCTCAGCCTTGTAAGTCTACCTTCCAGTGTCTTACAATATTACACGCTGAACACTGAGACACACTGAAACCCATCTTACACATTAAAAATCATCTTTGCTGCCATAGACTAAACTCGAATTCATGCAGAAATTAATACTCCATCTGCAGTTTTGCGATGATCATTGCGCTATTGGAAACTGAGCCATGGTAAAATTTGATTACTTTTTTTTTAGGGAAAAGTATCTGCCAGGCAACTTTAATACACAGTACAATTATCTTCAATAGCAAGCACTGAATATACAGTACTGTGTGAGTCTGAGATCACCCTTCATTTATTTAATTTCAGGTCAACACAGTTCTTTAACTGCTAGTTATTCATTTTTCATCAGATATTTCTAAAGAGATTAGACATAAAATTATCCACTTGCATAAGGAGGAGAAAGTCAAAGAGAAATGAGTCAAAGAGAAATGAGTGAAAAAAAACAGAACTTTCCTAAACTGAGGTTCAAAAAACGATAAAAACGTACAGAGAAAATGACTCCTAACAGCTGTGCAAGACATGGTAGACCACCAAAACTGTCCCCATCAGACAAACAGCACTTAAAGCTTTCATCTTTGAGAGAGAGGAGAAAATCAAGCTGCTTCAGATCTGAAAACATCCACAGGTGTTTCTGTCCATCCTTCCACTGTGAGAAGAGAACTCAGCACTATGAGTCTGAAACGATGTGTAGCTGTCAAGAAGCCCTCACTGAGAAAAGGAAATAGACAAAAATAACAGTTGCAAATCAGACAAGAAAGCTCATATATATATATATATATATATATATATATATATACATATATATATATATATATATATATATATATATATATATATATATATATATATATATGTATATTTGAGGCTTTTGTGTCATTTACTCTTATTAGTACGTTTCCTGCCTTTTTTCCTAATGCAAAAAAATTAATAACTGGAAATTAAATAAATGAAGGGTGGTCTCTGACTTCTGAGCAGTACTTTATACAGTTAAATACTTAGAAGGTAGGTTCTACTTGCTAAGTGAGTCTCTATTGTAGCCCAAAGCACAATAGCTAAGAGCACCTCAAAGTGCATACTTCAACCAGTACCTCAGAGCTGAGCACCATAAAGTCCAAACCTAACAGAAGGCATGAGAGACCACTCTCCCCGGTGTGGGGGAGTGGAGTATGTGAGTTTCATCATGAGTTGAGAAAAGGCTATGTTAGCGCAGCAGAAGCTTCAAGCATGCCCACATTAGACCAGCAGTAAGCGTGCCATCTCCGCCTCTCACTCGTGACCCTGCTGCCCACACAAGGTCAGGACACTGTCTCCATCAGGTGGCCTCGTTCTGGCTATCAAACTGCGCTCGCTTCCACAGCTAGATGATGCATGTATTAAATCACAAACACTAAAATTGCCAGGGCTAAGTGAACACAGCAGCTGTCCAAGTTATTGGAGTCAGTATCACATCTGTAGCTAAAGAAGACTTGAATAAACAAAATTAAAGCAATTCCGACACAACAATGACAAAGTATGCAGTCATAGCCCAACTATAGCTGAAAGTGCTGTACCATGGAATAAATGTGAAACTATTGTTATCAGACTATAACGCAGTGAAAATTAAATCCATAATCTCAATGAGTATCTATTTAAATTTATTCCTAGGAAATGTAGTCTTTTATTGTACTTTACTGTGCAAAAGTTAGAGACCACCCTTAATTTATTGAATTTCCAACAAAAAATGGCCAAATATGCGAGACCTAGTAGACCACCAATACTGTCCCCATCAGATAAACAGCACTTAAAGCTTTCCTCTTTGAGAGAGTGGAGAAAATCAAGATTCAGATCTTAAAACATCCACAGGTGTTTCTGTCCATCCTTCCACTGTGAGAAGACGACTCAGCACTATGAGTCTGAAAGGATGTGTAGCTGTCAAGAAGCCCTCACTGAGAAAAGAAAAGAGATAAAAAAGAAGAGAAACTGTGGTCTCAGTCTGGATCTCATCATCTACTTGGATCGTGAAAAGCAGAAAGTGCAGCCAACTTCTGACTGAACTGTGGAGGTGTGGAAATATATCCCAGCAGATTTCTTTGATGAACTGCTATGATGGCTGCTGGTTTCTCACCATGAAAACATTTCCCTTACAATCAGAAGGTGCTTGGTTCAAATCCCGCCTGAGCTGTTGAGCTGTCCTCGGTGAAGAAAGGTGAAGTTTGTATCTAGGGATCATTGACTATTGATAATAGGGGCAGTCATGGGCTGGAAGTTAGGGAAACAGCCTTGTAACCGGAAGGTCGCCAGTTTGATCCCCTGAGCCGACAGCATGGGACTGAAGTGCCCTTGAGCGAGGCAACCAACTTCCAACTGCTCCCCGGGTGCTGTGGATAGGGATAATAAGAGTAAATTAACTGAAAGCCAGTCTCCTGAAATGAATGGAAACCATAATAAAGGCAAAGAGTGGACAAAATAAATACTAGAAAAAATGGTGATGTAGAGCTTTTTGTGTCATTTTCTGTTAATTAAATAGTTTCTTCTACTTTCCCTGACACCAGAAAATGAATAAATTCCACATAATCTTCATTTTGACTGGACATTAAGTAAATGGAGGGTGGTCTCTGACTTTGTGTACAATGATGTGTACATCATTGTGTACATGTGCTTTGTGTTGGCCTTATATGCCAGAAAATGAGTCATCTATCACTTTTGCTGTTGCAACATTTAGTATATGCTAGTGCAATAACAATTCATCAGCAGAAGTTATTTGTTATGTAGTAATTTAACAATTATTATTCCATATCATTTACATCTGACTGAAACTTGTGAAAGAGATTTTTGTTGTACATATTCAGTTCTTGTTCATGTTCTGGATGTTTATTACATTTTTTATTGTGTGCTCTTCCGTAGAACCAGTGGTGGCTTCGTGGCTCTGAGTCCAATATCACCCCAAGAGCTCTTAATGCAGCCAGCGACAACTAACCGTGAAGACAGTGAGGAATACCAAGGATCTGCTGTAAGAATCTGTTTTCTGGATGAAAGTACAGCAAGCTTTCCCCCAAAACACTGCATGTGCATGCTTATGTTTTTTTTTCCTCCCAGTCTAGTTAGTTCAGCCGATTTCCAGATGATAGCTGGGTCTCCTCCTAGTGCACAGTGCTACCAAGCTGGGGTGCATGCCTGAGTTTCTGTATGCTTTGTTAGAGTAAGTAAGAGTGAGGTTTTATTATCGTAATGACCCAAAACGGTCAATTCTGTGAATAATATCACAGTGCTAGGGTTACGCATGCCAGTTCGAGTTCTAGGACCTGTGCTTCAGATTCAGCAATCTGGTATTTAACCCAAAAATGAACTATTGAAAAGCTATTCATGTGGATTTATAGCAAGAGCATCTGTACATAATCATGGACTGAAGATAAGATGAAGAAACAGCTACAGGACTCAGAGATGACCATCTTTTGTTGCTCCCTTTATAAAACATTATTTCAGACACTGACACTGCTCCTGCAAAGGGACCCAAATCTTGAAATAACAAAGGAATTTTACTGTGTCTTAAAACATTTAACAGAAGCATCAACAACTAAATATAATGTAGCATGTTCAAAATGTTCTGCATGTTAATTTTGGAATATTAGTTCTTCAACATTCATTCACTCTGTTATTCTATAAGACTCTTATTGTGAAAGCTTTGAAAGTACTAGTCAGTCTGACACTGGCAGCAGAGGAACCAAAACAGCGAGGCTTGGAGTGAATTGGTAGATACAATTCTCATTGTGTACAGTGTGGCTGTGGCCAACTGCAGCCTTTAATAAAGCACAACAACTTGTGCAACAGCTGTGCCTTCTTTAATAGCAGTAAACATTACAATGATATCAATTTGTTCAGTAGTATGTCTACACTTTACATTTATTACAGCTTCTTTTCTTTTTAGGAAACTTGATTTCAGTTTTTCAAAGAAATTTGCATGGATATTTTCCCTCACCTCCAAAGTTTTGTTGTAGTAGTTGGTTGCATTTTGTGTTTCTCATAATCCCAATTACAAATTTAGACTAATCAGTCCATAAAATATTACTCTACATCTCAGAAGTCCAGTTTCGGTGTTCTAGTGCAAATTTTCTTCTTTTTTGTCCATTTTCTTTTCACAGTAAGGGCTTCTTAACAGCTACGCATCCTGTCAGACCCATAGTGTTGAGTTGTTTTTGTGGAAGCACAGATAGAAACACTTTTAATCTTTTAATCATTTTTTTTCAACTACAGTTATGGAAACACCTGTTTGTTCACTTATTTTTCTTCGACTTTCTCCTTCCATATGAGCTGGCCTCTGGCTTTTGCACAGTGCTTTGAGCTGACCTCAGAACACCATTCTTACCCTCAGAAGTTTCATAAATATATGCCCTGGAGAAGCACATTTTAGTGTTTTCCTAAAGCGGCACTACAGGACCAGGATTTGGAACCACTTGTATAGACAATGTACAAGGACAGGAGGAAAGAGTCTGTGCAGTATGTTTTACTTTACTTTTTGGTGTTGAGCAGGCGGAGGAGCAGGAAATGAATGGATTGTGGGAAGAGGAGAAGCCTCCTGAGCGTTTGTACCGACCCAGACACAAGAGCTACAAAGCTGCAGGTGGGTTTGTATCCATTCTCATCTACGGTTCACCAGCACCACCTGCTGGACAAAAAGTCCATCTGGAGCCTCAATGTGGAAGATTGTTGCGCTGCATGAACATCCCATCTATCACACTTCAGATGACTTTGGCTGTGGTCTCTCTGACACAATCTGCTTCATGTTCTTTAGTGTCACATTCAGAGCAATCCCACCAGGCGGAAAGGGAGCGAGGCCGGTCCAAGGAACAGCGCCATCTGCTGTCCCCCAACAACTCCCGCTTTAACTCAAATGAGAGAAGTTCAAAGTCTTGCTCACGCTCACCCAGTGAGGAAAGAAGACATGGCCTCACCCGACAGGTAAAGATATGAAAATAAGAGGATTGAATGTGAAAAGGTGAAAAACTATCTTGTACTATTTACAGCAACAACAATATTATTATTATTATTATTATTATTATTATTATAATAATACTATTACTAATACTATAATAGAAGAGTATGTCTTTGAAAGGAAGTATCACTCTTAATAACACTAATAATAATAATAATAATAATAATAATAATAATAATAAAAACATAGTGTTTTTTGCAATTAATAGCATGTAAATATTAAGGCAAAAGCTCTGAAAAAATCCAGTTTATACAATTTTCCTCTGACCACAAATGTAGTCGATCAGCAAAGACATATTTGGTGTTTGAAGTTTAGTTCTTTAGTTTTGCGCTGGTGCCATGAGGCTAATGTAGTTAACAAGTTATGGAATTGTATACAACAACAACAACAACATTTATTTGTATAGCTCTTTTTACAACAAGTGTTGTCTCAAAGCAGCTTTACAGAAAAGCAGTTTATAGAAGGAAAACAGTTTATGGAAGGGTTATCAAAAGAATAAAAATAAAATAAAAATAAAAAGGAGTCCATGTAAGGAACTAAATCAGGTCCAAGCCCCCCATGAGCAAGCCCGAGGCAGCAGTGGCGAGAAAAAACTCCCTAGGAGTGAGGAGAAGAAACCTCGAGAGGAACCCGGCTCAAGGGAGGAATCCATCATCCTCTGGTCGACCCCGGATGAAGAGAGAATGACATAGCTAATGAGATTTTATGACAAGATACAACAAAGAAGCTTAGAGCCTGAACATCTTTCAGAAATATTCTGATTAATCCAGGAGGAAGTACTGTAAAGTTAGAACCATCTCATAGGTTCTCTGTCACCAATCTACCCCACCACTTAGAATTGTGGTTCTGTAGTACTCACTGTTCTGCATATATTTTGTGTTTTTCTGTTCTAACACACCCAATTAAAGTCATGAATTGCACATTAACTGGCTAATTAGTTGGATCAAGGAACAGGGAACCACTGTTATAGATAACAGTATCTAATAGTGTAGCTGTGTTCCAAAAGCTAGGCTGCAGCTGAGAAATGTGGATCCTCAGTAGCACTGTTATATGAAGCTCTCCTCGTTTGTATTACATAATGCAAAACAGAAAGGTTTACCAAGGCCGCTTTGTCACTTCAGCGGAAAGGAGTCAATAACTACATTTGCATGCACGGTGTTAGTTAGTCTAAGAAACTGGAGCAAACAAAGACATTTACAAGAGCTGTATAAAAGACCAGCCTGTTTATGGTGTCATTTACATTCAGGCCTGACTTTATAATGTGAAATGCTTCCTTCTTGACACACCACATACCAGCATCCTGCCATTTAGCATATCTGTTTTGCTTTTTTTCTTCTTTCATTAAATTATCTAATGATGTCTATTTCTGACAAAATGTTTAGCGTGAGGAACGTATCTTCACCTCTGCACAGCCCTGTTTTGTTTTGTTATGCCCGTTTTACTTAACAATCTCAATATTACTTAGCTCAATAATACTTAACAATCTCAGTATGCAGGTTGCATTATGCAAATTTTTGGAAGTTTCCGTGTACTAATTAGGCTAATTAGTGTGTATAAACATCCATTACTTATAGTTACGTTAGACCACTGCAAAACCAATAAAGCAAATTTTGTACACTAAACATATCTTGGCCAATCAACTACAATTGGGCTAAAGGGAAAGTTGTCTAAATATGATTTTTTTCTGCTAAACGAATATTTTTAATATAAAAAGAAAATATGCATAAACATTTATTTATATAAACATCTGGTCTGTGTCTGTTTAGGGCAACAGCTCGGACAGCCCCGTTCCCTCCACCTCAGAGTCGAGCACCCCGAGTGGGAAGCGTCGGCTGTCTCAGACGCCCACCCGCACACACCCCCACATCTCCTACTCGCCCCTGGTGTGCCACACTCACCCTTCCTCGCAGGCCGACGATGAGGAGGAGGAGGAGGAGCAGAGCGGGCCACCCATGCTGGGGTGCTGCAGCAATGCCCTGTGGGACGAAAATGCGGAGGAAGAGGAGGAGGTGAGGGTGGAGGAGGAGGAGGAGGAGGAGGAGGAGGAGGAGGAGGAGGAAGAGGGCACGCGCTCAGAACAGGACGAGTTCCTCGGCTCCGCCGCCCGCCGTTACCCTTCAGAACCCTACCTCGCCCTGCAGGAGGAGGAGCACAGCCCTGACTCCTCCGCCCCCATGGAGACTCTGACCTTTGAGGCGGCGGTGGCCACCAGCCTGGGACGCTCCAACACCATCACCGCCTCGGTGCGCACCCGTTCCCGTCTGGGCTGGCAGGTCCCCAACGGACACTTCCGCAAGCGGCTGGCCCAGAGCATCTCCGTCGCCGGCTGCGAGCCTCTGAGCGACACGGAGGATGACAAATACTAGACACTGCAAGGTAGAGACAACAGGAAGAACACTAAAGGACATTGGAGGATATCGAGAAGGACGCTGATATCCCCATGGAAAGACAGGTGTGGCAGCAACCGGAGCCGCGTCATTGAATATACTGTAATGTACAAGTCCAATGTGTTCAAGTGAAAAAGGAGGAGTGCTGAGATTTTAACCTTTTTAAAACATTTAAGCAGTTGTATTGTCTTGTTTCTAGAATGAAAGTTCAAGGAGGGAAACCTGTACATTCGAAAAAACCCGGCGTTAACCAGACTAAAGAGCTTCATCATCTGCGGGAGAGATTCGGCCGAGATTATCTCTGTTTAAACTGAGAATTGCTGATCGATTTCATTTTCTTTTGCACAGTAAACTGTTTAAATCGAAGTAGGCTATATGTTGCAGAATTTGAATGTAAGGAAATGAAATTCAGTTCCATGAATTCAGTTCTACTGCCACATTACGTTTCTCTATCAACGATGTTTACTTTATTTAACGACACACTGATGCACAAAGATGTGCAGAACATTATTTTATTTCACTTTAAACCATGCAACAAGATATTTTTGTGAGCTCATTCACTGGCTCGAGAATTAGAGCATAAATGCATTCACAGTATTGGATTCATTTCAATTTCTAAACATTTGTACAATCTGAGAAATAAAAGAAACCAACTAACAGTTTGGCGTTTATTGTGGTAAAATATTCCGATGGCCTGTATAAGCCAAGCTAAGTCAAGATGCTTCTTTAGACTTGCATTTTCAATAGAGCACAGAAGAGTGCAGGGGAGCTACTAATGCACATCCTTTGAAGTCTAACCTTGATTATGCACTGACATTATAACCAGTGAGGACCTCAGGGAATATCACAAATCTTATGTGTCCCAATTTCAGATATAAATTTGAGTTCCACAGAAATTTGTTCCTAATAAAAGAGCAATCAGGGACTTTTTGTTCATGAAAACTTTATCACATACGTATACAAAATAATGGTAGTGGATATGCAATGTTATGTGGTAATGAGAAACATTTCCAGCCATCTTTCCTTTAACACCTTTATTTTCTACAGCGGTCAAGTTGACATTGGAGATTACTTTATATTCTGATGTAAATCAAGAAGCCAGCATATAAAAACATTGCTTATTGATTGTTATAGAGATTAAACTGTCAGCATGACAAGACTGGAGTGTCTCTACTCAATGCTCTCACTTGTGATAATTGCCTTGAACACCTGTGGTCTCAACAGGAGGAGAGTCCAGCTTCACTGATGTGAATAACAGTGTTAAAGATACAAATGAAAAATGTAACCATCACTATACCTGCTTACCGCAACAGTGCCACAGTAGCCTCTGATGTGAGATTTTTGGGTTTGAAGACTAGGAAACTGAATGATGTACCTCGAGAAGAGGAACTTTTGAAAAGCTTTGAATTCTTGAGGTGAATTTTTGGGGATGGGCTGTTTTGATTTTCTTTTTCTCTAGTCGGCAGGTGAAGGAAAGTACATCACTAACTAGGAATTTGAATGTCGTATTGCAGCCGCGTAACTGCAGGAGCCGTCCGTCTTTAAATCCTCATTAGCACTGAGAGAATTAACCTAGCCACTGATCTACATGGTAATAAATACAACCAGGCTTCCTTTAGTTCCTTTAGGCTGTTGAATAAAATCATTAAGAAAACAGCAATTCTATCTTCATACAGCAAAAAATAAAATCTATGAAATTAATCTATGTTTAAGTAATTAACAGGCAGAATTGGCTGAAACCACAGGGATTCCCAATGGTTGCATGATATATTTGCAGAATGCCTGCTGGGTATTGTAGTGAGAGAACGCTGATTCAGGAAAACATGAAAGTTTCATAAAATCATGAATTCTGTCAAACTAATGAGGCTGAGGTATATGAAGCATTGCACTACACAATACTGCTAACACACACACACACACACACACACATGAACACTGATACACTGATATGGTTTCTTGACTCTTGTTCCCATTTTACTTCTTTTTCTGAATTACTTCTTCTCTGAGTGACTGTCCTTCAACAGTCTCCCACACATTACACTGTTAAAACAATATGTTGATGTAAGATTGCACTTTTGTCTGCTGCAAGCTGTGTGTGGGCATCTACAATTTACCCATCTGTTGAAGATCAAGATCTGTCGTCATCTTTCATCATGTACAGAGGCCACTGTGACCAAGACAAGAGCGCATGTGACTAGATTGGGATTTTTCTTCATGGTCAGCCGTGATGCTTGGCTATACAATGTCATTAATTCCTTGCGCTCTGAAGCTGTCTAATAAAATCTGTTTGTATGCTTTCATTTGCCTCAAATCTGCTATTGATCTGCTGTTAACAGCAGATGTCATGCTATGCTTCTTCACTATGATAAGCCTGAACGTATATGTTACGTTGATTAGTTTGACAAAGGAGAAAGGATGCAGCCAACATCTGAAACAAAGATCAGAGACTGTAGAAGGTTTCTTCAGACAGAAAATGGTTAAAGTCTAGAAAATGGTAAGGCCAAGTGTACTATGTGAATCTGATAAACACTGTGATCATGTCATGAAGCACTGATAAAGGTGAAAACATAGATGATAGATTTGCTTTAGGTTATTAAACCTGTTAGACTTACTTGACGGCTTTGAATATTCTGTTGAACTGGTATGTGCGTGATTTGTACAGCCTACTCTGCTAGTGGAAAAACCAGCAAAGACCAGCCTAGGTGCTCACCAGTAAAACCAGCATATCATTGCAATAATTGAAACAAAACCTTGTATGTCCAAAATGGTACCTTTAATAGGGCAGGAGAAAACATTTTAACTTTTCATGGAAGTTAATATAACGAGATTTTTTCCAGGTAATTTCAGACCAATTCTATTCCTCCATTCATCATGGAATTTTAACCCAATGCAAAGGAGTTTTTAAATGATCCTGATCAGATTTTCCAGATGCTGGTGTGCTGGTCAGCAGCAATGAAGCTGTTATGCTGCTCACCACCAGAACCAGCATGCCGTCGCTGTCAGAACAAAACATTGTAACATTGTATCTTCATTTTTGTAGTTTTTTAGCATAACTTCAAAATGCCAGTTGTACTTTACATTGTGTCACAATTTCATGATGAACAGACAACTACAAATGGAGAAATGGCCCAAAGTAACTTGGAAATGGAATAAAAAAATTATGTTTTTCCGCCTTCTGTAAGACTTTATTGGAGACAGGAGGTTTTGTTCTGACAGTGACGATATTTTGGTGTATTTTGGATGCTGGTATTTTCCAGTATGACCATGCTGAGTGACCAGCTAAACCAACACCAGACCAGCATACACCAGCAGGTCAGCATACACCAGCAGTGGAGAGCCTCAGGTTAGGGGCTTGTCATTAAAATAGATTCTCTGTAGTTTGCATGGCAAACACTTCTTAGAAGTAATGAGGTGAAGATCAGTGATCTACTCAGCACTGCCAGTGTTCTGTTCTGACAAATTGTGCTACATTGTCAAAATGTCCTACTGTAGCGCATATTTATAGGTAGTGCTCTACATAAAAGTGCAGGTAGGATATTCCAATAGCCTAAATGACCATGTCAGAAATGAGTAATTAGAATGATCTGATAGCCTAAATCACCCAATCAGAAAATGTTACCAGCATACCAGAATAATCGGGATGTTTTGATAGCCTAAATCATATTATCAGCATGTAGGTAGTAATACTAGGCTGAGTCTGCACATCAAAACACAATAAAAATGTTTGAAACATGTAATTTCTGCTACATTCAATTTTTGTTGTGTTATCACTTTTCATTGCAGCTCGTCAGTTTCTTCGTAGCTACTGTCAGCTTGCTTGTTTAGCTTGCCAACCTAGACAGCTAGCTAATGTAAGCCTGTTGAAGACATTTAGCCAGCTATGTTTAGTTTGCTAAACATATTTCTGACTTCCAGTGAAAGAGTGGCAATGACATCTTCAGCTATAATAAGACTGAAAAAAACCTGAAACTCAGTGATGTAAGAAGCTTCACGTAAAGAGCAGTGCACATCTATACTGGATTTCTTGTATTTAACAAATTGCAAACGGACTGTAGAGAAAATAAACTAGAAAAGCCTCAAATAGCTTCATTAGTCCAAATGGAATGAGACGGTGGCAAGTGGAAACTCTCACCCTGACCCTCACCAGACAACAGCCTGACAAATAGACTTTAAAGCACTTTTTGCATCAATCCATAAGATGATAGTGCAGTTGCAGAAGGCAAATATAATGCCTGTACAAAAAGCTGCCTGCAGAATGATGTACATTTTAGGACATGGTAAAACCACACGGTCAGGTGTCAGATCGTCAGACAAAACATCATATCTAAGCTCTTGTAGAATTGGACATATATTCTTTCTTCTGATCTTTCTTACTTTATTAATTACAGTTATGTGACCATGTTAAAGATTATTATACAAATAGTGCACTTTATGAATGCTTTAACCTACATTAAGACAATTTTACATTTAAATTTAAATTTAAATTACAACAGCATATCACAAATATTTAAATATGGTACCAGAATTGCATCATGGCTCAAGTATCATGATAATATCATAATATGGGGCCTGTAGTGACCTGTAGCTCACAAGCCTACCTATTATGTTACTGTTAATACTGATTATTATTACAGGCTCTGTTTGCAGTTTAATCCTATGCTCACCACACGTGACTGCTTGCATTGCTTTAGGAAACAGAAATAGTATCAGTGACATCAAGACATTTATAGCATCAAACACAGAGGCAACTTCCTCGGTTACAATTGTTATGACTCTTTGCTACCATATTTGGACATAAACAGGTTCAGATTGTTGATGAGACTTTATCAGAGTACTGAGCATGAACCTACTCATTAAACTACTATTCAGTGTAAAGTGTCTGGATCAGTGCTGATAATGAGGCACAAAGAAATCTCATGTGGTTGGTTGCTTTTATTGGGCTTTTCAGCTACTGAATGAAGAGATGAACAGTTTTATCCTATTGAAAATTATTAAATTAAATTAACAAATTTATAAACTAATGTACGCTTGCCCTGTTTGTTCCTTGAAAAGTCAGACTAGTACTTGAAACATCTTTCTTTCTCTCTCTCTCTCTCTCTCTCTCTCTCTCTCTCTCTCTCTCTCTCTCTGTCTCTCTCTCTTTCTCTCAGGAAGTGATGAGTGTTGAACACGGAGCATTGTTCATTCAGTCAGTCATTACGGGGACAGTATGGAGTTCAGGTCACTCTCTGTAATGCTCTGTGAGTAAATGTTCTCTTTATGTCTTCATTAGAGTGAGAGCTGCTGTATGAAGTTGTTAATATTCAGTCTGAGGGTTCTGAGTGATCAGCTTCTGTGTGATTTAATAACTTCAGGTAGTTTAGATTGTACACTCACTTTTCTCTCATAAGTTAGAGAGAAGTTCATTTTTAGGTGCACTTTATTTTAGGTGTAATTTCATTAAAATTCAAAATCCAACGTGGACAAGTTCTGCTTTGTTATATGAAAAATATGTAACAGTCTAAGGTTCTCAATGGATAATGCCCCGTATCCACCTCAGGACTAAAAGCTTAAACTCCCCCAATTATTGTAAACACTGTTTTGTATAAGACGTTAGGGGGAAATTTTCAATAATAAAAAAATCTCTCACAGTTCCCTTGGAACCTTTTTTGTGATATAATGAAATTCTCATGAAGAAAGAATGGTCATTCTACCATTTTGGTGGCTGATGGTCCAGAGAAAGAAAGAAAGAAAGCAAGAAAGAAAGAAAGAAAGAAAGAAATTTTAATCAGCTACTGTCCCACCAAACAACAAAGGCATTTTAAAAAGTAAGAGGAAAAACTGAATCTACAATGTAAAGGGATTAAAATTCTTAATCAGAATATCCTTTAATGTACAATAAACTATAATGAATATGTAGCGATTTATGTATGTATGACTTATTATTGTATAAAAAATGATAAAAAAGAAACCTAAATGCACCATTTAAATGAATTCAATTCAAAAATTCAGAAAAATCCATGTCCTCATTCAGACCACCATATTCCATTGCTTGGAATTGGGTTTCATGATTTTGACATTTTGTGTGTTCTGATGAATACCGCCATGTGTTGACACAACCTTTGCCAAGTTATGAAGCTTTGCCATATTAATGCTTTTTTTTTATTTCCTCAAAGACAAAGTGGGATTATTTCAATAAGGGACTTATTTTTTATATTCTTGAGATGCATATGGGTTACTTTACCCTTATAACTCCTAGCGTGAAATCCTGTCTATGAAGAATTCTCATAGTTTTTGTTAGTTAATTTAGGAGTAGAACACAGAATATACAGAACAAACCACAAAAATTAGAATAAACTACAGAATAAACTTTCTGTGATTTATTCTTATTATTTATTTTCATGTCCTCAAATTTGTAGAAGGGTAGAATAACTCACAATTAACTGAGTATTATTTATTTATTTTTTTGAAAAAGTAAGAAACAGAAAAGATAAAAAAACTGGGATTGTGTTTCCAAGTTCAGCCCATCAGAGAAAGATCCATTTTGAATATTGATAAGTTTATTAACTAAAGTCACATCAGTTTAACTGGGGTCAATTATTAATAAAAATGTTACAGTGGTGATAAGATTCTGTCAATCCACTAACTGTTATTTAATGCACTTAAATATTTGTAAATGTGATTCTAAGGCAGTTGAATGTAAACTCTGCAAGTGACATTTTACTTATAGTAGTTTTGAACATGATCTTGGTAGCGCTGTCGCCTCACAGCAAGAAGGGCCTGGGTTTGATTCCCTGGCCGGGTGACCAGGGTCCTTACAGTGGGGAGTTTGCCTGTTCTCCCCGTGTCTGTGTGGGTTTCCTCTTATTGCTTTTTTCAACACTCCTTTTCCATGTAAGATTCTGGAAGACGTTGTAGCCCAACAGTTTGATTTACAGTAAGTAGCTATCTGGCTTTCAGGAGGATTTGAGTGGAAATTTTGATACAATCAACCACAATATTTTAGTGAACAGTTTACAAAACACATTAGCTTAGACAGCCAAGATATCACCTGGTTTAGATCTTGCTTGACAGACTGACTGCTAATTTGTTTATGTAAATTGGCAGTTCTTATGGTGTTCCACAGTGTTCTGCTTAAGGGCCTATAGAGTTCTTCCTCTGTTTACAGCCCCAGGCATATACTTCATATAACAAAATGTTGGCTGTCGCTCAAACCTTAATTTTAATTAGGTTTTAATTAATTTGGGTCATCTCAGCCAGATTCAGTAATGTAATGGATATAAGACATAAAAGATTGGATGATCAGGAAATTCCTCCAGCTAACTTCTGGATAAAACAGAAGCAAGCCTTAAGTCTGTGAAAATAAGGCATTTAATAGTTAATGTTTTTTTTTCTGTGTAACCAAACGTTACAGTCAAGGACCTTGATGTTACCCTGGATGCTAGTTTAGCATTTGAGTCCTGTAAAAGTAACATCATTTTATCACTAAAATAACATTTATGTTTTGATGGATGATACATAAATGACCTGCCATGAATCAAATGATCTACACAGCACTCTACAAATTGGAGAAAGCAGCAAAGAAAAATTCTCAGAAAATCTGAAAAGCCACATTGCTGCTAACGACTTAATTTCAGTTTGGAACCTGAAAGGCCTCTAAGAGATTATCAACTACCAAGGTGATAAAACCTCCTCTTCTCCTGAATGACTGCCAGCTCACCAACAACCTGAATAAGTTCTACCACTGATTTGAAGGTGTAATATAGAATCTTCAACCTCTCTCCCAGTCCCCTGTCCTCCTCCCCCACCTTGGCTCTTAAAGGTGAGAAAAGCTCCGGGGCCAGACAGAGTCTCTCCATCCACCGTAAAGCACTGCTGTGACCAGCTAGCACTGATGTTCACAAACATCTTTAACAAATCACTGGAACGTTGCTCTGTTCCCACATGCTTCAAAACATCTACCATCATTCCAAATCCCAAAAAAAACAAACACTGCCACAGCCTTTTCAGACTCATTAATCCTACTTGTGATACCACCTAGCATTTTATATTAATGCATCATATCCTCTGTTTCTCCCTCTGTTTTAGGGCTGATTGTACTCATCCGTTCTGGACAAACTCAAGGTGAATAATGTACATGGCATTTCATTTGCATACATACATACATACATCATCTAAACCGCTTATCCTACTGAGTCGCGGTGGGGTGCTGGAGCCTATCCTAGCTGTCATTGGGCGGAAGGCAGGCTACACCCTGGACAGGTCGCCAGTCCATCGCAGGGCAGACAAACAGACATACACAGTCACACACTCACACCTAGGGGCAATTTTAGCATGTCCAATTGGCCTGATTGCATGTTTTTGGACTGTGGGAGGAAACCGGAGAACCCGCAGACACGGGGAGTACAGGCAAACTCCACACAGAAATGACCCTGGTCGCCCAGCCAGGAATCGAACCCAGGCCATTCTTGCTGTGAGGCGACAGCGCTACCCACTGCACCACCGTGCCGCCCATTTCATTTGCATTCATGTATATTTGCATACATGAGTGATTCACCAACACCATTTTCCCCTTATGATATGACTACCTAATCCTCAAGAATCAGCAGATACTGAGTACCAAATATCTGTTAAAAACTAACCTAACTAATCCATATGTGCCAGAAAATTCTGATATTTATGCAATTCCAATATAAAATTTCATAATTCTCACTTATTTAGCAACTTAAGTTTTACTGAACAGTAAAAATCGTAAAAACAGAGCTGAACAATGTATAGAAAATCTGTGGTGTGTATATGTAAGCATACAGCAGCTTTTCCCGACCCAGCAAACCGTACTTTGGTGCAGCACAGGCAGTGGAAACAGGAGCGTGGCTAGCAGGCTGCAAGACACCTGTTGTTCCTTCCATATATCACTCCTTCAATAACAAACTGGAGTAACACTGCCTCAGTATCTAACTACAGCCCCATTTCCAAAAAAGTTGTGGGGTTGTGCAAAATGTAAATTAAAACAGAATGCAGTGATGTACAAATCATTTGATCCATATATTTAATTGAAAGCAATACAAAGACAACATATCAACTGTAACTAGAACATTTTATGTTTTTTTGAAAAATAGATGCCCATTTTAATTTGATGCCAGCAGCATGATTAAAAAAATTGAGACAGGAGAAACAAAAGGCTGGTAAAGTTGTGTAATGCCAGGTGGAACATCTCAAATCTAATCAACTTAATTGGCAACATGATTGGGCATTAAAAGAGCATCCCAGAGAGGTTGAGTCTTTTAGAAGTGAAGATGGGCAGAGATTCCAAGAAACATTAAAATTTTTCAGTTTCAACATTTGATATATTATAAATATCAAATTATTACAAGAAACATATTCACATATGCAGATAAAGGATATAATAAAATGCAAGGCTGCTGGTAGCCAATGAGATAGAGAGCAGGACAGAGCCGAGCTTATATTTGATTTACTCGAAACTGACTAACTTGTATTTGAAACACACTTGTTTTCCAGTGGTAGTGCTGGTTCACTTAGCACTAACTGATCAGTTGCAGTAACCTAAAAAGTAAACAACCACCCAGTCACAGTCACTTGGATCATGTATTTTCCTTATTCTGAAGTTTCGATGTGGACATTAACTTAAGGTCTTAAACCATATCTGCGTGATTTTATTGCATTACTGAGCAGATGTACAGGTGTTCCTAATAAAGCGGCTGATGCGTGTAGATTAAATCAATGTCGACTTACACAGACTCCAGACCTCATCTAAAATAAAATAGAAAAATGCTTAGAGTTGTCCTCAGATGGTAGGTACTCAGGGGAAGCCCCCTGCAAAGACAATGGGAATTTTGTTCTACTGTCACCTAATGGGTTATTTATACCTTGTAATAGTGCACTTTTTCAACAGTCATCTTTCCCCACATGGTGATTTTCACCTTTATAGCATCATCTTTTCCTTACTTGTCAATCATCAACAACATCTGATTACACCGCCCTATCGCCCAGGTCTATTGCAATTATTAAAAACTCCCACTTTTAGTGAGTTCACTGTTCACCCTATTAAGTATCACAAGTGTTCATTTGTGTTTCGTCTTAACATCATGCTGACTGTAAATTAAGTATGCATGTTCCCCCTTTCTTTAGATCTACCCAGAGCTACACTAACTGTAGAACCAGAGAGTCCTGTGTTCGCTGGAGAGCCAGTCACTCTGAAGTGTGAGATAGAATCTTGTTACTGGAAATATCAGTGGTATCAAGGCTACAGCAGCAATGTAGTCCATCAGTCTCAGACAAACACCTTCACCATCAGTTCAGCAGCAGATCAGGATCAGTACTGGTGTAAAGGTGAGAGCGATAACAGCCCCACATCATCACAACTCAGCAATCCCGTTACTCTTACAGTGAAAGGTAAGATAACTGCTTTTGTACTTTTAAGAGGTTAGCAGCACAGAAATTAGACAATAGATATTCCATTAAAAATAGATAAAGTGCCAAATAAAAATGTTGAATTATTTCCTACATGTGTAACCAGCATTCTTGTATATATACTATAGGTATAACTCAAATTATTAACAGAATGTTTTTTTTTTCTGGCCATTTTTGTAATCAACACTTATGCTACTGAAAGTATTGAGTTCAAAAGGACACTGTAGGAGCCAAATAACCAGTGCAGTGGGTAATCGCTTAAGTGTTTAGATCAGAGGTTCTCAATCCTGGCCCTTTTTTTACACATTTACATGTAAGAGGTTTGTGATAACTCACATGTATATGAGAGATAGGAGTATATAGCTTTTATGAGGATCTCTTGGTGCGTCTACCAAAAAAATGTCTCACTTTTGCTGATTTCACCTTAATAATGAACTGCAGTATCAGCTTTGTACAAATGTTTAATTTTGGTATTATCTCAATATAATGCTGACTCTAAATGGAGCATGCATGTTCCCCTTTCTGTAGATTTACCCAGATCTACACTGACTGTAGAGCCCAAATGGAGTCCTGTGTTCACTGGAGAGTCAGTCACTCTGAAGTGTGAGATAGAGTCTTACAGTAACTGGAGATATCAGTGGTATAAAGGCAGCAGTAGCACTGCAGTCAATCAGCCTCAGACAAACACCTTCACCATCAGATCAGCAGCAGATCAGGATCAGGATCAGTACTGGTGTAGAGGAGAAAGGGATGAGAGACCAACATCATCACAACCCAGCAATACTGTTACTCTCACAGTGAAAGGTAAGAACATTTGCTTCATGCTTACAGTGTGTGTCTTTAGCATTAGATGTAAGAAGCTAACAATCGTTGAAAATGGTTTCATGTATTTCTCTACCTGCTGATAGGATTTCTCACAGTTAAATGTAAGTATAACTTGTGGGTATTTTTGTAACACCAGTGAAAAATCAACTGTACATCTGAGAGTGCTTTAACATACAGCTCTTTTTAAATGAACTAAACAGGCCTGTCAAAGTGAAGCTGAAAGGGGAGAAGCTGCAAACGGCCTCAGTGCTTTTTGTATTTACAATTTTAAAGGGGACTCAGTTCTCTTCCTTGTCCTTTTTAGCAATGATGAGATCTCAGACCACTTGTTGCTCACACCCCAACTCATTTAGAATTCAGACCCTCCTTGGGTAAGACTGAATTATGGGTAATGCTGTTCAAGTTTATCATATAATCATTGCCTGAGCCACTTTTGAAAGTGTGGTCAAATATAAACATCAATTCCAAAAAATGCTAATAAAAACAGAAAGCAGTGATTCTTCAATTCTATCTGAAGTTTTACCTTATAGACTTACAATTTTATTTTGTTTTATATATGTATTAGTTTTTTTTTGTAAATATATGCTCATTCCACATTTGATGCCTGTAGCATGTTCCAAAAACTGAGCATGTTTACCGCCGTGTTACATTACTTTTCCTTTAGCATTTAATAACTGTTTGGGGACTAAAGATACCAATTCATTCCGTTCCAAAAGCTGAATTTATTGGCATTATTATGTTATATCAGCTGTGCAGGCCAGTCTAGGGGCCACATCTTGCCAAAGCAAGACTTTTTCTAGGGCTCTCCACCTTGCTGGCTGGTGTACTGTGAAATCAAAAAATAAGTAGTAACAGTGACTACCACAAGCCATCTTAATGAAATACATGTATAACTTTCTAATTTGTGTATTGCTGATGATTGGATACACATTTGGGGTCCCAATAAGTAAAATTACAGGTAACTTTCTCAGCATTCTTGATCCAGGAATCCATGTAACAAGGCAGTATTTCTTGCATAGCTAACTTTAACCCTGGTGGCTGTGGCAACAGTATCACTTTTATACCATTACAAATGGTTTACTCACTACATATTTAGGTAACATGATTTATTTTTCCTTATTTAGCAACTATTCTTCATGTTTCACATGACTAGCTATTCGTTATAAACATCATGCTTTCCTCCCAGAGACCCTTAAAGGGGCAGGTGCTGTAAGTTAAAAAGGGGAACATGGATCAAAATCATTAAACACTAACTACAGCATCGCTTTTTAATTTTAGCTACAAACAATATTTAAAAAGAATATAACTGAGAATTTTACATAACACATTACACAATTAGTTTGCCTTTTATCAAATCAAATAAATATATAAAAATATTGTGATAGTTAACACTAATTAAAGCCTTCTAAACTAAAATGTAATTAAACAAGCTAACAAACACAATGAACACATGGGTTAACTGAGTTAGGCCTGCTATCACAAGACAGACTATAACAGAAAAGTATTTCCAACATAGATAATGGCAAAATGAAGCAAAAATCCAATAAAATGCTCCACTCTCAGTGTACAAAATGAGAGGAATTAAAAAAGACATCAGCTCTCCTGGCATGTCTATTAAGCTTGAACTTGAAGCTTGAATGAGTACAAATACAGGTGTTCTTTATAAAGTGCTCAGTCAGTGTCTGTTTAGAGGAGTCTGTGTTTCTTTGGTGTGATTCTTTTACGTTTTAAGCAGCCACAAAAACTTTCCAAGTGTGTAAAAGCCCTGAAAATATCGAAACTCTGAAACTACTGAACTGTTGGAGCCTAAAGCACCAGTGTAGTGGGTTATTATTTTAACAAGACTTTCTTAGACTTGGAGATCTGGAGAACCCTGCTCTAATACATCAACTCAAGAAGGACTTGTTAATCCAGGGGTGTCAAATGCAACCACTAAAAAGTCCGCATTAAAACATTTCATCAAATCCATGGACCAGGTGTGTTTTTATTTTATTTTTATTTAACATTTTGCCGTGAACCCAACTGGCCATTGTTTGTTCAAAATATGCCAAAACTACAACAGCAAAAATAGGCACTAAATACTTGAATGATTCAAAAATAATTTTAAATAAAAACAAATAGTTTTATATAAAACAATAGACTACATTAGCAGCAGATAACTGTTAAAACTCTTTAAATGTCCCCAATGTACAGTAGGTTTTTAAAAGTGCCTATTCCCTTGAAAACCTGGCATCTTTTTTTGTTTGTTTGTTTTTCTCGTTGTTGGGGAGAGGGTGTTTGTTTTTCTCGTTGTTGGGGAGAGGGTGGAAGCACACATTACGCTGCAGTGCATACTGCGAACTGTAGTGCAACTCATGGTGAAATGGGCTAATATTAATAGAAAATTCAAATAATTTTGTGGGCTGAAGAGGATTCTGCCATGGGCCTGACTTGGCCCACAGGCCTTGTGTTTGACACGAGTGTTAAACACTCGATTAGCTGGGTCAATTGTGTTGGAGCACGGAAAACACTAAAATGTCCAGAAGGGGGCTCCAGGACCAGGAAAAAGAACTGCTGATGTTGACAGTGATACCTGTTATTAACACTGTACATGTTATGCAATGCTACACAATTAAACACATTAAAGGAATCATTTTAAGCTGAGGTGCATCATTTTAAATTACATGTTTTTTCAGTGTCGTTCTTACATACAGCAAAATCCCCAGTGTTTAATAATTCTCATAGTGTTCACTCATGTCTAGATGCACTTTATGAACACTGTATGTGTTAATTCAACACTGCAGACATATTTTGACATGAAAGTAACAACCTTTCCTGATATTTTATTATCTTTCCACAGAGAGACCAAAAGCTGTGGTGTCTATAAATTCTGACAAACAGGTGTTCAGAGGAGAGACTGTCACTCTCAGGTGTGACATACAGGGAGAAGGTGTCTCTAACTGGCAGTACAGCTGGTTTAAAGATGGTTCATCCACTCCGGTCAGTAATGAACAGCAGTACACAATCAGCTCCGTTACCAAGTCTTACAGTGGAAAATACACCTGTAGAGGAACAGAGAGAGAAACATCACGCTACTCACACACCAGTGATGCTGTTACACTGACTGTATCAGGTGAGTGTGATCATCTCTTCAGTGTTCATTAACCTCAGTACCACAGCAATATAGACATAATCACATGTTTAATATGTGTTTTCTATTAAAGGGCCAATATCTCACATTTCTTTTGTATTTTGTTTTTTTCTTGAAGTCCAGTTACAATGTTTGTGTGGTTGTATGTACCAAAAGAGTCATTATTCATTTCTACATAACCATTTTCCAACCTCTCTTCATCCCTTACAATTAAACAGGCTTGTGTTTTTGTTATTGTGCCTTTTAAGATGTGTAAATGACCTCTGTTCTGATTGGCTGCTCTGTATGGTGTATCATTCAAAAAAGCAGGCTGAAACACTGCTAAAGTGGTGCTAAAGTGCTGTAGGCTGAGATGGTAGACATATGAAAATGTGTTTGGTTTATACATGGATTATATGGACTGGGCAGTGAATGGTAGATTCTGAAAGTTATTAATATTTCCATGTTACACATCACCACTGATGCTACTGGTCCTTTCATGAAACGGACTCTAAACGCTCTGAATCTGCACTGCTGTTCTCTTCTTTCTGTAGATCTACCCAGAGCTACACTGACTGTAGAACCAGAGAGTCCTGTGTTCAGTGGAGAGTCAGTCACTCTGAAGTGTGATATTATCACTCATGATGGATGGACATATCAGTGGTATAAACAGGATAAACAGAGTAGATGGACTGCAGTGTCTCAGTCTGAGTCTTACACTGTAAACAGAGACACTCTCACCATCAGAGAAGGTGCTGTGATTAATGGAGATCAGTATCGCTGTAGAGGAGAGAGATGTTACAGACCAACATCATCACAGTACAGTAACTCTGTTACACTCCCTGTGAAAGGTGAGTTTAAAAATGTACTTTAATTTCCACAAATCTGATTTGTGGAATATCACAGTATCACACACTGTTGGTTTCTAAGTGATGTTAAACAATACCGATTCAGATTTCTTATAGCCATATATAGCCATTTTGTTTACCATCCAAAACCACCAGTAAACCTACACCTGTCTTCTGAGTTTTTATAAGTAATGTTAAAAATAGAAAATTAGTGGAAAATCAGAACAAACGTTTTAAAACACAAGGCATTTAGAGGCATTAAACTCTTTCTAAATGCTTTTAGAGGCATTCAGCTCTTCAGACATCTGGCTCCTATCACCACTACTGTAAATAATTCTGACTTGGTAATTTTCCATACAATGATGCATTTCACATGCAACCACTCCGAATTACTTTGTTTACTAATTAAAGATTTATTTATGCAGAAATTATTAAAAATATTGAAACAAATTAATAATTTACAAAACATCATACATGCATTAATCTTCATCTTAAAAAAATAAACTCTCAAATACTCAAACATCAACAATGCCTTGTTAAAAGAGAACATCAAGATTTCAGAGATGGAATTATAAATCTATATACTGAACGCTGTTGGTTTCCAACTCTGGACCTGAAGGCCTCCTTGTCCTGCTCATTTTAATGCTTTCCTTCTCTAACACAAACACTTAACTCAGGAATGGCTTCTTAAGTAGCCACTTTATTGAATCAGTTGTGCTGGAGCAGAGATAACACTAAAATGTGCAGAGCAAGAGGCCTCCAGCGTCCAGTCTCACAAAGCACATTCAATTTACACAGGGTTCCAAAAGCAGTCATGGTTTACTCGCTTTATGATGCCGGTCAACAACCTCCTCTGTTAACCCAGGTTTAGATACCCAAGCTATGCTTAATCCTCTTGCGCATCCACATAGAAGTCAATCACGTCACTCCCTTGAAACATAAGGAGGAGACGAGTAGCTTATTTTTCAATGTAGGAAAAAGAAATCATACTACATAAATATGTAGAAAGTAAAGCTTTGTAAAAGTAAAAAGCAACACTGTTGACACTGCCACTGTGTTGGTGCTTACTGGAGTAATAATTGCTATATATTCTTGATATCTATGTGGTACGATTGATTTCCTTAGCTGAAAAGTCGACTCACAGCAAGAACAGTCTGGGTTCGACTCCCTGGCCAGACGACCAGAGTCCTTTCCGTGTGGAGTTTGCATGTTCTCCCCGTGTCTGCATGGGTTTCTTCCTCCAGGTGCTCTGGTTTCCTACCACAGTTCAAAGACATGCAGTCAGGCTAGTTGGGGATACTAAATTGCCCCTCGCTATGAGCGTGTGTGTATGTTTATGTCTGTGTTTTTGCCCTTTGATGGACTGGCGACCTGTCCAAGGTGTTTCCTGCATTCTGCCCAATGGGCGCTAGGATGGGCTTCAGCACACCCGTAACCCAGGAGAATAAGCGGCTTAATGTCTCGTTATAAAAGTGACCCAAAAGAAAAAGACATCTATCGCTGATCTGTTTATGATCTGAGGGGTTTTTATGATATGAAATCCTGAACTTAACCTGCCCTGGAGCAGGTTAGGATGTGCAGCACAAGTTGTCCTAGTGATCAAACCCAGTAAAAGTAATTCAACATCATAATACGAACTAGACTAAGAAAATATCCTGCTTTGTGAGACCGGCCGCAGGACCAGGGTTAAGAAGCAATGACAGTATTCTCTCTCCTCTCCTTTGCTCCCACAGCTTTACCCAGATCTACACTGACTGTAGAGCCCAAATGGAGTCCTGTGTTCACTGGAGAGTCAGTCACTCTGAAGTGTGAGATAGAGTCTTACAGTAACTGGAGATATCAGTGGTATAAAGGCAGCAGTAGCACTGCAGACTATCAGTCTCAGACAAACACCTTCACCATCAGTTCAGCAGCAGATCAGGATCAGGATCAGTACTGGTGTAGAGGAGAGAGAGATAACAGACCCTCATCATCACAACTCAGCAATCCTGTTACTCTCACAGTGAAAGGTAAGATCATTGCTTTTGTCCTCTTATTGAAGAGGATTAG
The DNA here is from genome assembly GCF_904425465.1 of Colossoma macropomum. NCBI lineage: Eukaryota > Metazoa > Chordata > Actinopteri > Characiformes > Serrasalmidae > Colossoma > Colossoma macropomum. The sequence goes on from NW_023494805.1 coordinate 10,567,104, forward strand.
GTAATTATGATCATGTAACCTTTGCAAAATTAATTGGTATCAGTATAGATGTTTTTAATATAATACATTGATGCTGTATCTGGTAATATAAATCCATCTGTATTTTTATTGTAAAGATATGTCTAGTGGTTTTTAATCAGACTTTTGTTTTTTTTCATCTTCAACAACAAATAAAAATAATATATTGTTTGATAGAACATTTAAAGAACTTTAGATGGGATAGCTAGTCTCCATATAAAATCAGTCTCCTCTGTTCTCACAGCTTTACCCAGAACTACACTGACTATAGAACCCAAATGGAGACCTGTGTTCACTGGAGAGTCGGTCACTCTGAAGTGTGATATAGAGTCTTACAGTAACTGGAGATATCAGTGGTATAAAGGCAGCAGTAGCACTGCAGTCTATCAGTCTCAGACAAACACCTTCACCATCAGATCAGCAGCAGGTCACAGTCAGTACTGGTGTAGAGGAGAGAGAGATAACAGACCCTCATCATCACAGTACAGCAACATAGTGGGTTTCTCTGTAAAAGGTGAGTAATTCCTGGGGTAAAGACTCTGAGATCAGTGTGCAAACTGTCACTGCATGGTCTGAACAGTGTGTTTCATTTCCAACAGCAGAAAAACCTAAACCTGAACTCACATCAAGCCATAAAGGAGCTGCACTGATAGGAAATCCAGTGGTTCTGTACTGTAAGCTAGATCAGTCTGCTGGATGGAAGTTTTACTGGTTCAAACACACACAGAACCCTGAGAATGAGACCAAGACTGAAACACACTCCTACACCATCAGCTCAGTCAGTGTCTCTGAAGGAGGACAGTACTGGTGCAGAGCTGGGAGAGGAAACCCAGTCTACTACACTCACTACAGTGATGCCCTCTGGATGAACGTCACTCGTGAGTAAAACACGTTCTGATAAGTGATACTCGGAGGTGGGCAGCATAGCTTAAACCCAGACTGAAGCAAATGTCTTGTTAAAAATAAGTATGTTATAAGTAAAAGTGTCTTTCCAAAAAACAGCTTCAGTAGAAGTATAAAAGTGTCAGGTCAGAAAAGTTCTCAAGTATAGAACTGCATCGCAACTTCTCAGTGCATCCAGCAACTATCAACACAGGAACCGAAGTCTTACCATGCTGATGTACTTTGTACTTCACGCTAGCTCCTTGATCGTATATGGACCTCAGGCACCGAGGACTTACAAGTGGTGGTTGGAATGAGGACCAAGACACAGTCCCCCGACTAGAATGCCTGAGACTAGGCGGGGTGATTGTAGACTCTCTGCTGTTCCCTTTGGGCCTCCTCCATGTGCTCTTACAAGGGGGGGGCACTTTTGTAATGCACTGTAAGATCCTTTTAAGGGTCTGGCTGTAGCATTCAACAAGCTTGTTGCTGTAAATGATAAACAGAGGCCCGTTAGTGTGGCAAGTTAAAATAATGATGCTTACTTCCAGTAGAGTAATAAGCTCCCCGGACAAAAAATTAGTCACCTTGCATGTTTAAGGTGGTAGTAACTTGAGGCTCCTGCAGATGGCTTTGCACGAGGATGATCGAGATTGAGAAGAGGTAGTACAGTGCACCAGTGCAGTGAATGTCTCGTTCGATGTGTGGAAACTGGGTTGCAAAGCAGATGTCAATGATTGGCAAAAAGGAGTGATTGTATTTGGGCAGCCAGAGGCCATGATGTGAAGGAAGTAGCTAAATTTGCAGGTGTATCAAAGCATACAGTCATACGGGTCTACCAGCAGTGGCAAAAATCCCACTCTACAGGAAATTTTCGTCAGAATTGTGGCCGAAAGTCCAACCTGACGGATAAGGACTGCCAGCGTGTTTCACAGCTTGTGAATAAAAATCGCTTTGCTTCCAGGTAAGAACTGCTTCTAGAAGTCAATGCAGGTTCTTCACAACTAATTCCTGAAAGAACACTTCGCAGGGAACTGCAGACCATGAACATATGGAGCAGAGAGTCTCACAAGAGTCCTTTGCTCACTTCGGCTCACAAAGTTGCCTGGTTACGTTGGGCAAAGCGACACAACAGTTGGACTATTCATGACTGGAAACATTATCTGGTCGGATGAATCTCGTTCCTGCCTGTATGTGAATGATGCTGGGCGTCATGTTCATTGTGGACCACAGGAAGCCTTCAATGAGGACTGCATGCAAGGTGTGGTTCAAGTTGGAGGAGCTCTGTGATGTTCTGGGAGTGTTTTAATTATACTGAAATGGGTCCTTTGGTTGAGGTGACAGTAAATTTGAACTACGGTGCCTACATTGAGCTGCTGGACAATCAGGTTTTGCCTTTTGCTCATCATCTTACCGAGGAACATAACATTCCTATTCTTGTATTCCAAGATGACAATTCTCACAGCTGTTATTTATGCTTGTGGAGGTATTACACGCTATTAGGTACGTTTGTCCGGTGAGCTTACAATACTGGTACAGGATTTGTTGCCCAGCATCTTAAGAAGAAAAATAACTCATTTGTGGTAAAGTGGAAACACTTAAGAAATCGTGTGCAAGAAAGTAACAAAATGATGCTTAATTCATTGTCAAAAGAATTTACAGATATAAAAGAATGTTTACAGGCATAATGTTAAACAATACAAACAAAACCCACGCAATCTAGCAACACTGATAAGAACCCTGCATGTGGATTTAATCAAAATGGCAGAGCTGTGACAGCGATGTCAGATATTTGCAAAATAAGAGTTTGGGTTATTTATGGCCTACAATGCTGTGTTTTTGTGTGTTTTCATGTGTTTGGTAGCCATACTAAATAAGCTATTTCTAAATAACAATGTTGCATCTGCCAGCAGTATAGTGCCCTTTTCGCCTGCATGCACCGCAATGTGAAGAAGGCTGCTCTGGAGTGTTTCAGGGTGGCAGCTAGAATAGGCTGAGAAACATTGGTTTAAGGATCTTTAACTCATGAATGGAAACAAAGAAAATGCATTTTAATCTGTATTTTGGAAAAGTCAGTGGTGGGATAGCTGTCCAATTATATACTGTCACTAACTGTGAAACCTTGATACCATAACAGCCCTATTGAGGAAATATTGCAATATTTCACTGTGTATTTATTGTACTTATCAAACTCATTGTACTGGCATTCAGTGTATTTGTGTACTCACCAGTCTTTCGAAGCAACAGTGTGTGTGTGTTCTTCATCTCTCAGGTACAATACGTCCAGTCTCTCTGATGGTCAGTCCCAGCAGAACTCAACACTTTACTCTTGACTCTCTCTCACTGAGCTGTGAGGGACAGAGTGACTCTACTGGATGGAGAGTGAGACGATACACAAACAGTGAGACAGTGTCAGATTGTTCATCAGGCTGGGGATCAGTTACAGGATCTACATGCAGCATCAGCTCCCTCTACACATCCCACACTGGAGTGTACTGGTGTGAGTCTGAATCTGGAGAGAGCAGTAATCCTGTCAACATCACAGTGCAAAGTGAGTCTACACTCTTCTAATGATTGGAAATTCATGTAGTATATTCTGTTTTAAAATCTAAAAGTTATTGAAAAACTTGAAATATACTGTTACTGATGTAGGTCTGTGGGATGAAATCATCATTGTGTTCTTAAAACTTCACGTTTTCAGTGCTGTCTTACTTTTTCCTACAGATGGTGCTGTTATCCTGGAGAGTCCTGTTCATCCTGTATCTGAGGGAGATCCTCTGACTCTGCGCTGTTTATATCGCCACACAAAGCCCTCAAACCTCACAACTGAGTTCTATAAAGACGGTTCACTCCTCCAGACTCAGACTACAGGAGAGATGACCATCCTTACTGTCTCAAAGTCAGATGAAGGTCTCTATAAGTGTAAACACCCAAAGATAGGAGAGTCACCAAAGAGCTGGATCTCAGTTAAAGGTTCGCAAATGACAAATGACATTTATATTATCAATGAATCCAGCAATAAGTTCTAAACTACATTATAATGATACTATTGTGTGTGTTTGATCTGTTTTATTCAGAAGCTCCATTCCCAGTCCTTGGTCTGTTCAGTAGTTTAATGGCAGTATTTCCATATCTACTGGTGTCCATCATCATAGTGGTCAAATGCTACAGAGCTCGAGGTAAGAATTATTCACTTGAATTCTTCAAAATGTTTATATATTAACCAGAAACTGTATGATAACATTTGATTAAAGGCTAGATTTACAATTGTATTATTGTACATTTCACAGCTAAACCTGTGAGTTACACAGAACAGAAGCAAGTAGGCCTATAAGAGCAGGAGAATCTTGCAGAGTGTCAAATGGCATTTTTACATGGTAATTGTACCTTAAAACCCAAATAATGGATTGTTTTATTTTGCAGGTCAGTAATAGAAGCTTTAAATAACAGCTCCACCCACTGAAACAACCAGCAGGTTTATTTGTGCTCTGTGTTAGTAAGTGCAGTATTAGTAGTGGCACTGTCTTTGCAAATGCATTTTATTTTTGATATATATTTTTTGCACCGTTTGTATCTAAAATTCCTCTCACTTTGATGCTTTAATGACTGTTTCTTCTTAATCAGTTATAATTTAATCAGGTATTTGTCCTAATTATTTAATTATTTTGTAATAGAATGAATTAAATGAATGTAATTGAATTGGTACAGTGTCATAAATATTGAAATATTCATTAATAAAGCAGCACTGCTCCTTTTTGTCTTCATAATCATTTGCTATTTACCTCACATAAAATTATTTTATCTTTTATACATTTCTTACATGTTTTACTTTACATATTATTTTTGTATGCACACTCAAACAGGCATTAAACCTTGTGTAACAATGCAAACTTGTTTTATGAAAATTATTTGTTTAGATTTAATAACTGGTGAAATGCTTAAATCAATGTTTATTACTATTATTCTCTTACGGTGGTATTCCTTTATTTCACTGCCAGTAATATTCTTTATTCAGGTAAAGACACTGAATAAACCCAGTAGGGCCAACAGGAGCTATAGTATTGTTCTGTTCTGTCTACTTTTGTATTAAAACAAAAGATTCTACCATTCTGTCTGTGTGTGTGTGTGTGTGTGTGTGTGTGTGTGTGTGTGTGTGTGTGTGTGTGTGTGTGTGTAGGGATTAACCACACCAGGGGGCCCAAAGTTTTATTTCACACCTCTATAACCTAAGAATAGCTCAGCCAGTTTGCACTGAAGTCCCTGTAGTTACTGAATAATAAGATTTAGTATGTAACAAGCTTGAGAACTTAAGGGATTAAAGAAATAATCATTTGCATTTTTCATATGAGAACATGTCACTGTAGAGCTCGTGTTCCTATTTTGAATTTGCTTAGAACATGTGAGTTCATATGTCTTCCTCACCCCCAGTTTTATTTCAGACATGTGCTTTGAGTGTTAGAACATAGGAAGTGATGAGTGTTGAACACAGAGCATTGTTCAGTCAGTCAGTCATTACGGGGACAGTATGGAGTTCAGGTCACTCTCTGTAATACTCTGTGAGTAAATGTTCTCTTTATGTCTTCATTAGAGTGAGAGCTGCTGTATGAAGGTGTTAATATTCAGTCTGAGGGTTCTGAGTGATCAGCTTCTGTGTCATGAAGTAACTTTCTTTTATGCTGAAGTCAGAGTGTACAGAGTTACTTTCTAAGGTCCGTGATAGTACCAGTGGTGGTGGTGAATAGTGTCATGAAATAAATATAATAATCAATTAAAAATCATATTTACATAGTTTCCACCTTAGCCCAAATTTAATTGATCTGCCATTTTTGTGTAAAGTGGTGCAAATTAGTTTTTTCTTTTTTCCCCCAAACTGAATACATCATACATCAAAGAAAGGGGTGCATTTCAGGAGTAAAATTTCAAAGAATTGCTAAATTTGACAAAATCCTGAATGTGAACATGTAATGTGCAGTTTTAACTGTTAGTCTATTGATTAGTCTGTTTATTTGTAATTATATGTTCTTTTACACTTGATGTTTTCTCAACTCTAATGATGAGTTGGTGACAGTGCCAGTGCTGGTAGTGAACAGCACTGTCAATTTAAAAAATAATTACTGTGAAGAAAAAATAGCCACATTGTGAACATGCTGGACAGTTTTGCAGCTTTTTTCGGACACCGGCCTGTGACTAGCAAACGGGAAATGAGGTCAATCAGTTTATAAATAACGGAGGTTTATAGTCAGATGTTTATTGGCATAGACTCTAACTTCCCTGCGATGGACTTGCGACCTGTCCAGGGTGTATCCTGCCTTCTGCTCAATGAGCGCTGGGATAGGCTCCAGTTCCCCCCCGTGACCCAGAAGGATAAGAAGTTTAGAAAATGTGTGTGTGTGTGTGTGTGTGTGAGTCTAACTTCTTTTATCATCTCACATTCAAACTAGGGATGCAAACAGTTACATGAGTACTCAATTAACTGGTTGAGATGCCCAAAGTGCCCTGAATGCTGAAATCACTATTTGGTTATATGTTATGTTTTGTCATGGGAACCCAGGGGAAATATGTAGGCAAATAACTCAGTGAAACGTGATAGTTTCGTTCATTTTTGTGAGTATGTTATGCAGGGGAGGAAAGAGTACTGAAAATCCCTACTTAAGTAAGAGTACTTATACTTTAGGGATAATTTACTTGAGTACAATTGAAAGTACTAATAAAAGAAATTACTCAAGTAAGAGAAAATAAGTCATTTATTGGAAAAAGTACTTGAATAATAGAGTTATTCTTTTGTATATCCACAGTCACAGTCTGAAAATATTTCAGAGTTGACTTGGCAACATCATTGGACATAATCTGTACAAACAAAAATAAAGCCATACATGATGTTACATGAAATAAGACCAGTTTTAATACTGGGACTGATCACAGCGTGGTCTGCTTGTGCACATTTGTACATCTTTCTGTGTACTGTGTAAAAGATAAGGTTTGCATTTAACTACATCCATTAAATAATTAGATTATTATATAAGATATTCTGTTCTATTATCTGTTTCTAGAAAAGTAGTTTAGAATCTCTGAAGGTACTCATACAAGACCAGGGTGTCATGCATTCCTCCAGCCATGACACTTAGAACTCCAATTCCCAGAACCCCTGGGTGATCATGTGATGTCTAGGCCATCCGGTCCCACCTATCAGAGATCAGCTTCACCTGACTATTGATGTTTTTCGCCTGTGTATTTGATCATGTGATTGTATCCAATTAGCTTATAAGCCCAGGCTATGGGCTTAGTTGTGAGGTATTGCTTCTTCTAGAGAGCTACTGAGTGTTCCTGTCTGAGTTATCCCTTGTGTATCTGGCCCTTTGTTGGTATTTATCAACTTTGCCTTTTGCCTGTTCCCTTTTTGGATTTCGGTTGCCTGGACTCATGTCTGTATCTTGTTTGCTCATTCTGGATCTGACCTCTGCCTTTTTTTGACCTGATTGTGGATTGAGATCAAACAAGTAAAGTCTCTTTTTCATCTTTTAATGGGGAGCGTCTGACTAAGTGTGTCCCGTTACACAGGGATTAAAAAAGTACTGATAATCCCTACATACAGTCTCATCTGTAAGTGTTGGAATGGCAAGCCAATTCTTTTGTTTTGTTTTACACTGAATACATTTGGGATTTGAGATCAAAAAATGAATATGAGGTGATGGGTCAGAATTTCAGCTTTTATTCCCTGATATTTACATCTAAATGTGGTAAAACCACAGCACCTTTTAATTTGAACCTAGTCATTTTCCAAGTGAGCAAAAAATATTGAATCATGTGACTGACAAGTGTTTCTTGTTGCCAGGTGCAGACTGTTAGACTTATTGTTTAATGAATCCATAGCTGAACATTTACTCCTGGTGTGAGCTCTAGGTTTATTCTGTGAAGACAGCATTTGTTGTTTGAAAGGATAAACCAACATGTAAAGCAAGCCATTTTGAAGCTGAGAAAAGAGGGAAAGATGATCAGAGCCATTGAACAATCATATAGCATAGCCAATGCAATGATTTGGCAACTCTGAAAAATTAAGGATCCACTGGTGTACCAAAAACTAGATATCGAACTGGTTGGCCAGGGAAAACAGCAGATGATGACAGAAGCATTGTGAGAGCTGTGAAGAAAAACCCAAAAACAACAGTCAGTAATATCCCCAACAAATTCCACAGGGCAGGACTGAAGGTATCACAATCCACTATTCGAAAAAGACTTTGACAGCAGAAATAAAGAGTCCATACCACAAGATACAAACCACTCATCAGCAGTAAGCATCAGAAGATGCGCCACAAAAGTTCTGGAACAGTTTTATGAATTGATGAAGCTGAGATTAACCTCTAGCAAAAAGGCCAAAGGCCAATTAGTGGAGAAAGAAAGGATCTGCTCATTGGTCAGGCATGGTGGAGGTAGTATCATTTCTTGGGCTTGCATAGTTGCTTCCAAATGGACTCACTAATTTTTATTGATGATGTAAGTCATGATGGTAGCAGCAGAATGAATTTGACACAATACATACAAGAGTTTGTAGAAACATTCTATGTACCAATTTACAGAGAAATGCATTCAATCTAATCGGAAGGGACATCAAGCAGCAAGACAATGACCCAAAACACACTGCCAACACACAAACATTCATCAGGTGAAAGAAGTGGAAGATTTTAGACTGGCCGAGTCAATTACCAGGCCTTAACCCAACTGAGCATGCATTTCACCTTCTGCAGAGGAGACCGAAGAGAGAAACCCCCAAAACAAACTACAACTGAAAGAAGCTGTGGTAAAGCCTGGAAAAGCATCACAAAAGGAGAATGCAAGTTTGTTGATGTCAGTGGGTCATCGACTTGATGCAGCTATAGCAAGCATGTGATATGCAACCAAATATTAAGTTTTATTTGCTTTCATTTTCTTTAAAACTATCTGTTCCTATACTTTTCCTCACCTAACAATTAGGTAGTCTGCCATCAAAGGTGCCAGGTTCTAAGTTAAATTATTTAGATGTAAATATCAGGTAATCGAAACAGAAATTCTGATCTATCGTCTCATATTCAGCTTTGGATCTCAGACCCAAATGTCTTCAGTGTTTAGCGAAAACAGAAGGACTGGCCTTGTCATTTCAATACTTTCAGAGTAGACTGTAAGTAAAAGTACTGTCACTTTATCATATATCTGCAATCACAGTCTAAAAGTATTTCGGAACTGAACGTGGTGATACACTAAAAGTATGTGGACACCCCTCCTAATTATTCAGTTCAAGTGATTTCAGCCATACCCATTCCTAACAAGTGTATATAATCAATTATGTAGCCATTCAGTCTCCATAGACAAACATTTACAGTCATACTAGTCATATTGAAGAGCTCAGTGGCTTTAAATGCGCAACTGTCATAGAATGCCACCTTTGCTGCAGGTCAGATGTGACATCGCTCAGTACAGAGTTCCAAACTGTCTCTGGAACCAACATCAGCACAAAAACTGCATTGGGAGCTTCATGAAACAGGTTTCCATGGCTAAGAAACTGCACACAAGCCTAAGATCACTACACACAATGCCAAGCATCAGGTGTAAAGGACATTGCCATGGGACTCTGGAACAGTCGAAACGTGTTCTCTGGAGCTATGACTTGCGCTTCACCAACTGGCAGTCTGGTGGCTAAATCTGGCTTTAGCGGATGCCAGGAGAATACCACCTACTGGACTGCACTGTGCTAACAGTGAAGTTTGGTGGAGGAGGGATAATAGTCTGAATTGTTTTTCAGGGTTTGGGCTCAGATCTTTAGTTGCAGTGTTAGGGCTATAATAATGTGTGTGTATATAAAATAATAAGCATATAAAAAGGCTTTGTATGCTACAGGGTTAATTTGGTTGGACACACTAGGTATATGTATAACTGTGATAAATATAGTTTAATGTAAAGATGTGTAGCCGAGTGACCAGGGTCCTTTCTATGTGGAGTTTGCATGTTCTCCCCGTGTTTGAGTGGGTTTCCTCCTTTCCTAAATCACCCCCAGGTGTGAGTGTGTGAATGTGTTTGTCTTTCAACACCTTTAATGAAATGATGCAATACAACTTTTTGTTTAGATGAACAAAATCAATATTTGACATCAATTCAAACCTCAAAACCCTTCAGATCAGCTTCTGCCATTTTCTACCTGTTTACATGATCAGTCAAAGAATAATAAACTAATTACAATAAGCAACACAGTGTGTGAACTGGAGATTTTCATGAACATGGACAGACATTCCTCTATGTATATACAAATTAATACAAATTAGGAAATTCTATAGGTGGCCATTATCTGTGACTGCTGCTGCCACTGCGGTAGACATAGTGAGTTATGTGAGAAAAGCAGGTCACAGATGTGTTTAGAAGATGTTAAAAATATAAGGATAGACATTATGACGCTTCATATTAATCCCTCCTTAAAATCCCTCCCTAAAGCCTACCTTCTGCCCTGACAGCTAATCTGATTGGTCTGCTTCCTCTCTAAGCATCATAGCTGAGCTCTGATTGGAGCTCACTGTATAGTTGTCATGGTATTTTGCCTGTACAGACTACGATTTAAACTTGGATGTTGAAAAAATGTGCACAAATCTTATATAAAATATTTCAGATGTAAAAACAAAGAATCGTTGTTCCTTGCCAGGGATCGATGAAATGAACGTTTTCAAAGCTCGGCCCACAGCCTATTCCTAGTACGTCTGTTTCCAATAAAGTAGTTTAGAATTCCTGAAATGCTGGGCGTAGTTTATTGCTGTTGGGTTTTCTCCAACCTTGAGTCCAAGTGTGGTAACTTTCTGTTTTTTTCCGACAGTCCGACCGAATGATCTGAATTTTACAGCACTTTTTAAAACTCTGTTTGAGTGATGCTCTGATCTCACTAATGGCTCTAATGTTAGGTGATCTCTTTTTTCTGAGTGCTGCACATGTTCGACAAACGAACTTCATACTTCTCCCACAGTCTGATCAGATTACTGTTTAGGCCAGAATGTCTAAAAAACTTGAGCGAGACAGAATGATTATCCAGAGTTTAAAGGAAAGCTGTGTTAGACTAGATTTTATACCTCCAAAACCAAAACTGCAACTTGGGCCCAGTCTTATCTCAGGCTTGTCTCGGTCTCTGGGTAAGGGGGACTCGGAAATTGTTGAAAAGACCAGCTGAGTGTGTTGCCTCCGTAAGCTGAATTATTACTGAATATCAACAAAATCAGTATAAATAATAAGTCCTCTCTGCATCAGGGGTTCCCAAACTTTTGCAACTCGTGGCCCACACAAATGACCACAAAAGCTTCCACAGATTTAATCTATCAGATCGTTTTTTTCTGACCTGCCTAATGAGAAGGCTGATTTGGCAGCTATTGTGACATGTACTGTGTTTAGTCTCTGATGGTGTGAATTGGGTTGCAGAGCTTCATTTGAAAATGCCCCCTAAGCAAACAGCACAGATCTGTAGATACTCGTTTTTAGTTCCTACACGTGTGAAGCCCAGAGCTATGTATTTCCTGCTGTATTTCCTATGGCCACTAAAAATATAAACATACGTAACTAGCAGTTGGCCAGAACAACCAATAAACTCACTATAAATATGATGGTTTATTTTTGCAAATAATCAACAATACTTGTTACATTTAAAATTACATTTGGCAAAATGTTTGTATTGTAACAAAGGGCAGATTGGAATGAATGTAGTTGTGTTCAGTTGACTTTAGGTGATGATTCTGAACAAGGACAGAGAATAACCTCATCATTGCTTCCAGTTACAAAGGACTACATCTATAATGTAAAAATAATGTAATGTCATATTTAACAAAATATAAAATGTAAAATTTTGTATTTGTATTTATCAGTATGTGTTAATTACATTACATATAGTTACACTCACTGCTATTAAAGAGGACACAGCTTTCGCACATGTTGTGACAGATGGCCAGATCCATAAGTATTTGGACAGTGACACACCACAATTTATTTAAAATTAAGCAGTCAACATATGATTGAAGTGTAGACTTTCAGCTTTAATTCAAGGGGTTTAACAAACATTGCATTAATTTAGGAATTACAGCCATTTTTTACATAGTCCCACCATTTTCACAGGCTCCAAAGTAACTGGACAAACTAACATAATTATAAATACAAGGATTACTTTTAATACTTGGATGCAAATCCTTTGCAGTCAATTACTGCTTGAAGTCTGGAACCCTTGAACATCACCAAATGCTGAGTTAATCCACTTTAGTGTTGATGAGCTCACCAGTGCACTCTTTCTTTTTTAGAATGTACTAAATTATTGATTTGACCACCCCCAAAGGTTCTGCTATCTCTCTGATAAGTTTGATTTGTTTTTTTAGCCTAATAATGGCCCTGTTCACTTGCATTGGCAAGTCTTTGGACCTCATATTGAGAGTTCTCATGAGCAGCTACCAAATGCATATTCAACACTTGTAATCAACTCTAGACCTTTTATCTTCTTAATTTGTCATGAAATAAAGAGGGAACAGGCCAGACCTGGCCATGAAACTGCTTATCAGTCAACTGTCCAATTACTTTTGAGCTTGTGAAAATGAAGGGACTGTGTAAAAAATGGCTTTATTTCTTAAAGGGTTAATGCAAACTTTTTAATAACCCCTTGAATTAAAGCTGAAAGTCTACACTTCATTCACATCTTGATTTGCTTCATTTCAAATCCATTGTGATGGAGTACAAAATTACAAAAATTCTGTCACTGTCCAAAGATGTATGGACCTGACACCAAACGAAAGGCCTGGCTCTAATATTCATGGTTCCCCACTTACATATTCTATATAGTACTGCACATGAAAATGCCCACTAAACAACTGGTGTTAATGTAAATCTTGAATGATGTAGATTATAAGCAGCAACAAAGGTTTTACATAGTTCAGTAGCGACAATTTGCAGTTTTGATTTGAGAAAATGTCAATGCAGTGCTCATGTTCCTCTTTAGAGTGTTCTTAGAATGTTTTCTTAGAAAGCCTCCGTCAGCCTTTTCTCTCTCAGACATCTGCTTTAAGTGTAAGTAGGAAGTACTTATACGTCCTATTTCCACTGTTTCATTCTTACCCCAAAATTAATCAGTAAGCCATGACTGAAGTTTGCTTTTTTAATTTTGCATTGGAGTGAAAAAGTGAATCCCTGTGTTGTGTATACGTCTGTGTCACGGATCACGGAAAGGGGTATTCAAATGTAATATTGACTAAATACTTGCTAAACTTGCTAAAGTGTTGAATGTTAAAGTATATTTTGCAGTTAAACTACTGTTATTTAACTGTTAGCCCTGCCTGTTTATATACGTTTGTATGTTCTTTTGCACTTGTACAGCACTCTAATCAGGCAGTTCTAGAAATGATGGTGAACAGTGCTGTTAAATTAAAAAACAATAGTAGTTTTAACATGCTGCAAAACTTCGCTCTTTAAGAGTTGGACAGTGGCCTGTCACAACCAGACAGGAAATAAGGTCATTCAGTTTATGGAAGTCAAAGATTACACACACACACACACACACACACACACACACACACACATATATATATATATATATATATATATATATATTTAATCTATCAGATCGTTTTTTTCTGACCTGCCTAATGAGAAGGCTGATTTGGCAGCTATCGTGACACATTTACTGTGTTTAGTCTCTGATGGTGTGAATTGGCTTGCAGAGCTTCATTTGAAAATGCCCCCTAAGCAAACAGCACAGATCTGTAGATACTCATTTTTAGTTCCTACACGTGTGAAGCCCAGAGCTATGTATTTCCTGCTGTATTTCCTTCCTTTCTTTGTTTATGGCCACTAAAAATATAAACATATTAAAATATAAAAATAAAAATATATTAAAGAGGACACAGCTTTTGCACAAGTTGTGACATATATATATATATATATACATATATATATATATATATATATACATATATATATTTATATATATGTGTGTGTGTGTGTGTGTGTGTGTGTGTGTGTGTGTGTGTGTATATATATATATATATATATATATGTTTACAATTGTGCCTTAAAGCTTGCAGAAAATGCCATATTTATGTTTGTCAATCCACTTCTTCACAGGTCTACTCAAAAAGTTGATTCTGCTTACACCATTAGGCTAGCAAGTAACTTTCTCTCGTTTATGAAATTATTCAGTGATATACTGTATATATGTAACTTTGTACTGGGTTACACTTTTAGCCAGTGCCAATGTTTTTCATTGTTTCATTGTTTTTTGGAGAATGGAGGGCACACAGGCACACCACACGATTTCAGAAGCACTGAAGCCACACCTGTCAATTTGCTACCCTAGACAGCTGCCTGTGTTGCCTGTCCCATAAACCGTCAATGTCTGCACAAAAAGAAAAGGGTTCCCAAAGCTGTGTGTCACAGTGTGGAGGGTTAGGACAGACTATCTGGCTTGAGCTGATTCTCCAACTCCAGCTCTGCACGGCTTCTTCAGACTTTAATTCGACCTGTAATACAAGCAGGGGTGGGGTGTAATGGAATACAAGTACTGGGCTTAAGACCTTCTAAAGCCTGAATAGACTGATAAATCACTGGGATAATTAATCTGAGCATTAGTAAACTCTTTTGAGGGATGACTGAACTGCGTAGTGAACATTGTGTAGTGGACGTGTTCTCAAGTTATAAGCTTAACTTTGGCATTGTAGTGGACTTGTGCATATGTTCTGTGCCATATGTTACATATCTATCATTAACTGAAAATCACACAGCTACTCATTTAAGTGTAATTTTTTTTCAAGATTTTGTTGTTGGGATATTGTTGGCTTCGGTCATGAAAGGACAATGGGATTATGGGAGCAGGAGTGGACTGAAGCAGGTCAAAATAACGTTGACAATTTTGTGTTTATTTTTGTATTAATTTAATTAATTGATTTTTTTTTTATTAAACATATTATCAGAAGAATTATGAACAAATATGAACAAAACAGCATGAAATAAATAAAAATTATAGCAGAGTTTTTTTCACACATGTACTTGTATTAATATGTATTCTAAATGTTTCTGAATATGTTACTTTTTAAGTATTTTAATGGAATATGTTACTGAATACACCTAGGACAGTGTATTCAGACATCACTACTTTTTCAAATAATTTTGCCCAACCCTGGATACAAGCTAATACTTCATTAATGTGTTTCATCCTCTCTTCCTCTTTTTTTCTTTTAGGGCTGACTATACTCATCTACTGTGGACAAAGTCAAGGTGAATCATTTACATGCTTTTTTCACTTGCATTCATGTATATTTGCACATATTCCTTACATTTAATAAATGACCATGTTTAACAGATGACTACCTTTTAAAAGTGTGGAATATAACTTAATAACGTAATAATTTAATTATTTAGTTTCCTCTTTGTTTAATGAATGAATTCAGACTACAGACTCTCAACACTTGTGCAGATTGACAGCACATATCTCTTGATGCTGAATAATGAAATTGAACTAGGTGAACTGTGTAAATGAACCACCAGTTTAATGTCTCATAAACTAGACATTAAACTGGTGGTTTATTCACAATTTGAAGTATTTTAGACTAGAGGTTATGACAGAAAAAAGTACATGTTTAGATAATAGACTTTAATTATCTATTTATAATTTCTTGTCAGAAAATAACAGTGAACAGCCATTTGATCAAAGAGATTTAGTCACAACTTTTACAATATGAGGCATTCTGGAAATTAATTTTATTTTAAGCTCTCAATGCTATACAGCTTTCTCATTTATTATGGAATTCCACTCATCATCAAAAAGAATCTTCACTTTTACAGCTTCTTAAAAATGATTTGACACTTATAGAATAATATCTTTCTAATAGAATAATTTTATACACGTGCCTCCATAGACAAACTTAAACCTTGAAGAAATCAGGATTTCCCCCTCAGGAAAAAAAATATTTTAACAGTGTAATTGAAAAGTCAGTAGCTCCTAGATTAAAACACAGGGGAAGAAGTAACTGATGTAGTTAAAACTATACTGTTGTCTTGGGACTTTTCCTTATTTGCCTTATTTGTTAAAAATCTATTGTTTATCATGTTTATCATGCCAAAAGAATTATTGACCTTATCAAGTCAAAAGATCTGGTATAAATCTTAAATTAAGACCCCTCATCGGCAATAATCAGAAATAGAGGTCATTCTAAAAACTCTGATTGCCCATCATTTGTGTTCCATCTGTTAAAAGGCCTGTACTAGTTCACAAAGTTTCATATTGTTGTGTCATGCTTGGACTTGGATGATCGTAATATGTAAATGCTCCACAATGAGTGCTCAGCAGTTTCAGAGGGGATCAGCTCAGAGTAGATCCTTTACTTCAGAATAAGTGAGAAACAAAATGTAAAATTCAAGTCAAGTCAAGTCAAGTCAAGTCAGCTTTATTGTCAATACTACAATATGTACAGGTCATACAGAGTATTGAAATTGCGTTACTGTCAGACCCCATGGTGTAGCAATAACATTAAATAGAGAGTAAACAGGAACTGTGTGAATTAAATAGACACTAAATTAACGCTAAACACTAATCGTAAAAATAAACACTAATTGTAGAAAAATAGAATAATAAAAAAATAATAGAAATATAAGAAGGTCCCTGAATTTAACAATAGAGTGACATAAGTGACATAAGGCACATACAGATTAAGGTCTGTGAGATTAAATAGCGCAATTATTAACAGTAGTGCAAATAGAATGAGCTTATGGAGCTGTTAAAGTGTTGAGTGCGTAACAGAAAGTGATGGGTGCGTAACAGTCCCTAGGAATGTCAGAGTTCAGTATTGGGGAGTGGGGGTCAGGAACCTGTGTTTGGGTCCAAACTTTGTGTGTATGGGGGCAGAAAGAGGGGGGGGGGATGGATGAAGCTGTCCCCCAGTCTGCTGGTCCTGGCCCAGAGACTCCGCAGTCTCCTCCCTGATGGCAGCAGGCTGAAGAAGCTGTGTAGTGGGTGAGTGGGATCACCTGCCATGCAGAGGGCTTTCTGGGTGAGATGGGAGCTGTATTGGATGGAGGGGAGGGAGGTGCCAACGATCTTCTCAGCTGCTCTCACGATGCGCTGGAGTGTCTTGCGGCAGCACACGGTGCAGGCGCCGTACCACACGGTGATGCAGCTGGTCAGTATGCTCTCGATGGTACCTCTGTAGAAGGTGCACATGTTGGGGGCTGGGGCTCTGGCTCTTCTCAGTTTGCGGAGGAAATAGAGGCGCCGATGAGCCCTTCTGGCCAGTGATGCTGTGTTGTTGGCCCAGGAGAGGTCCTCTGTGACATGCACACCCAGGAACTTGGTGCTTTTCACCCTCTCCACAGCAGCACCGTTGATGGTCAGAGGAGCATGCAGGGTACACATTCTCCTGAAGTCCACAACGATCTCCTTCGTCTTCTCAAAGTTCAGATGGATTGTTGTGTCTACACCACAAAGCCAGGCGGCTCACCTCACCCCTGCAGTTTGTCTCATCGTTGTTGCTGATGAGACCCACTACAGTCGTGTCGTCTGCGAACTTGATGAAGAGATTGGAGTTGTGCAACGGTGTGCAGTCGTGGGACATCAGAGTGAACAGGAGAGGGCTCAGTACACATCCTCGGGGGGGCCCCTGTGTTCAGTGTGATGGTGCGGGATGTGTTGTTGCCGGCCTGTACTGCCTGTGGTCTCCCAGTCAGGAAGTCTAACAGCCAGTTGCACAGTGAAGTGTTCAGCCCCAGCCTGACCAGTTTGAGAATGAGCTGCTGGGGGATGATGGTGTTAAATGCGGAGCTGAAATCTATGAAAAGCATTCTGATATAAGAGTCTTTTGTGTCCAGATGTGTCAGGGCTGAGTGGAGGGTGGTGGAGATGGCATCATCAACCGAGCGATTTGGCGATATGCAAACTGGAAGGGGTCCAGGGCGGGGGGAAGGACAGACTTGATGTGTTGCATGACCAGCCGTTCGAAGCACTTTATGAGGATGGGAGTGAGTGCAACCGGACAGTAGTCATTGACACAGGAGGGTGCCGCTTTCTTCGGGACAGGGATGATGGTGGTGGCTTTGAGGCATGTGGGGACAGCAGTCTGACTCAGCGAGATATTAAAGATGTCTGTAAAGACATCTTCTGTGCAGGCATCTTGTTGTCTGCCTCAAACTGGGCGAAGAAGTTGTTAAGCTCATTCAGCAGAGAGGTGGAGCTATCACAGGTCTGCGACGGGGGCTTGTAGTCTGTGATAGTCGTGATGGTCTGTATCCCCCACCACAGGCTCCGTGTATCTCTGCTGTCGCTGAAGCGATGGGCTATCCTCCGGGAGTACTGCCTCTTTGCCTTTCTGATGCCGCAGGACGGGTTGGTCCTAGCTGCCCTCAGGCCCACCTCATCTCCTGCTGAGAAGGCAGCATTCCTGGCCTTCAGTAGCCTGTAGATCTCCTCTGTCAGCCATGGCTTCTGATTGGCCCGAACTGTGATGGTCTTGAGAACAGTTACATCCTCAATGCACTTGAAATTCGAAATGAAAAATCAACTTGGAGTCACTTCACCAGCAAATATGACCATCTAGAAGATAAAGAGTATTTAAATCTTTATTTCATCAAGTATGTTTTTTCTGTATCTCTCCAAAAGTGCTTTGGAGTCATTTCACGGGTGTAGTGTAAATGCTGCTTAAGCAATAGAACACGAGAGGTAGTGTGTTATCGTGAAATAACATCATTGTGATTACACATGACCACGAGTGTTCAATTGCTTTTATACAACAGTTAAATAAATAAAGTAGGAAATAAATAAACTGGGCTGTGAACGTGGAACTAACTGTTGTATAATTGCTGTTGACAGGACAGCAGTTTAGAGTTTTACATGTGCTGAAAAACCTGATTACTAAAATCCAGCTAAAATCCAGTTCTCTACATCAGATTTCTTCAAATGATCTTAATTTGATCCAGGGGCAATTCAAGGATCAAAGCTTTAGGGGTACTGTGCACCCAATGAGACCCCTGGCGTTTTTTTTTCTCTTCATGTCTTCTATCATTCTGTAACATTAATTAGCTGCTACGCATACAGACAGTACTAGACTAGCACCGTGGCTTTAATGTCAACACATAGACCTACCAATGGCACAACAGCTGGCTTCTCTCACTCAATTCAAACAGTGGATGATTGTTGATTGACAACTTGCAACATTAGCTTGCTAGATAAAAAACATCAGATAGGCAACAATAACAACAGAAAGAGTGATCTGAGATTCAGTGCAGCAAAAATGAGGACTGCTGCTAGTAACTGTAATGTGTTGGTGCTGAGTGATAAGAAATCCTCGTCTGTGCTACTTACTGGAGCCACCACACTACACAGTCACACTGTAACTGGCTCTAGAGCGCATGTATGTGTGTGTGCTCAGCGCAGCTACTGCATGGCTTCGGGAGAGGGGGGTGGGGAAGAGTAGGAGAGAGAACGTGGATCATAACATTTGCTTCTCAGAGATAAACTTCCATTTAAAAAAAAAGACTTTTTACTCTTACCTTTAGGGGTGCGGGGACTCAGTTTAGGGGTGCTTGACAGGGACTAGACATGCCTGTGATTTGATCTAAGAAATCAGAGTATCCTGTTTACATGACTACTTGAATAACTGGATAACTACTCAAATCTGATAATGATTTTGATACTGATGTGCATGTAAATGCACTCATTGCCAGTTCATTGATAAAACATCTACCCAGCTGAAGGAACTAACAGAGGAGAATCAGAATACATCTTAAGCAGCCTCCGTTAGTCAGCTAAGTTCATTTAGCTAGCACTAGCTCTCCAAATTTCCTTGCTAATGTCAAATATAAATAATATTGTACTCATTATTATAATATTATTGTGTGGAACTGGCTTGTGAAATTGACTCAGTTGATTCTTGTCACTTTGAATCAAAATCAGGGTCATCTCTCCACATCTCCAAAATTTCTTGTGGTGACTCTGTGTGTGTGTGTGTGTGTGTGTGTGTGTGTGTGTGTGTGCGTGTGTGTGTGGACCAAACAGTCCATTAGTGACCAAGAGCCCCTATTTAAAGGGCAGCATTACCGTAACGGTCTAGATTAAACCTTTTAAACCTTTTAAAGCTAAAGGTTTAGTTCCACCAGGTTTTTATTATTATTATTAATGTGATCTAAATATAGTAAATACTCTGAATCTGCACTGCTGTTCTCTTCTTTATGTAGATCTACCCAGAGCTACACTGACTGTAGAGCCCAAATGGAGTTTTGTGTTCACTGGAGAGTCAGTCACTCTGAAGTGTGAGATAGAGTCTTACAGTAACTGGAGATATCAGTGGTATAAAGGCAGCAATAGTACTGCAGTCAGTCAGTCTCAGACAAACACCTTCACCATCAGATCAGCAGAAGATCAGGATCAGGATCAGGATCAGTACTGGTGTAGAGGAGAGAGAGATAACAGACCCTCATCATCACAACTCAGCAATCCTGTTACTCTCACAGTGAAAGGTAAGATTACTGCTTTAATACTCTCACTGTAAAGGTTTAGGTAATTATGATCATTTAACTTTTGCAAAATTATTTTATTGGTATCAACATATATATTTTTAATATAATATATTAATGCTGTGTTTGGTGATATACATCCATCTGTATTTTTATTGTAAAGATTTGTCCAGTGGTTTCTAATCAGAGTTTTGATTTTTTTCCTCAACAACAAATAATCATAAATTTTATATATCTATATATATATATATATATATATATATATATATATATATATATTTATGTGTGTGTGTGTGTGTGTGTGTGTGTGTATTGTTTGGAAGATCATGAAAAGAATTTTAGATGGGATGTCTAGTCTCCAAATGAACAAATCAGTCTCCTCTGTTCTCACAGCTTTACCCAGAGCTACACTGACTGTAGAGCCCAAATGGAGTCCTGTGTTCACTGGAGAGTCAGTCACTCTGAAGTGTGAGATAGAGTCTTACAGTAACTGGAGATATCAGTGGTATAAAGGCAGCAGTAGCACTGCAGACTATCAGTCTCAGACAAACACCTTCACCATCAGATCAGCAGATCAGGATCAGGGTCAGTACTGGTGTAGAGGAGAGAGAGATAACAGACCCTCATCATCACAGCTCAGCAATACTGTTACTCTCACAGTGAAAGGTAAGATTTTTGAGTTTCACAGGGTGTGTTTTTTTTTTTCTTGTTTTGTTTTTGTTTTGATGGGATTTAAATGCAGTAAATCGCTGTGACAAAAACCTTTTATCTCCAAAAGTGTAACTTCACAGAAGAAGGACAAAACTTTCTTAACTTTCAGTGGAGGTTAATGGAACTCTATTTTAAGTCAGTGGAACACCTGCTTTTATTGTAGGATTTTAGTAACACAGAAACTCGGTAATAAATATTCCATTCAGAAGAAAAACAACTAATAATTTTCTCAGAGTTTCGTTGTGCCACTTTGATAAATATATTGTTCTTTACAAAGTAAACCCCTCAGTGTTGAATGAGCTCTTAAAAATGTGTTTAGTTGGACTGATATGAACATTGTAGGTGTTTTGTCAACGATGTGTCTGTTCAACACTTTGGACAAGAAAATATCATCAAACATATTTTTTACTGAGGATCAATTATTTTCTTTCCACAGAGAGACCAAAAGCTGTGGTGTCTATAAAGTCAAATGAAGAAGCGTTCAAAAGAGAGACTGTCACTCTCAGATGTGACATACAGGGAGAAGGTGTCTCTAACTGGCAGTACAGCTGGTTTAAAGATGATTCATACAGACCTGTCAGTAATGAAGATAACAGTCCCTAGGAATGTCAGAGTTCAGTATTGGGGAGTGGGGGTCAGGAACCTGTGTTTGGGTCCAAACTTTGTGTGTGGGGGGGCAGAAGGGGTGGGGGGCAAAGTAGGGAGAGAGTTGAACATCCTGACAACCTGGTGGATGAAGCTGTCCCCCAGTCTGCTGGTCCTGGCCCAGAGACTCCGCAGTCTCCTCCCTGATGGCAGCAGGCTGAAGAAGCTGTGTAGTGGGTGAGTGGGATCACCTGCCATGCAGAGGGCTTTCCAGGTGAGATGGGAGCTGTATATCTCTTGGAGGGAGGTGCCAACGATCTTCTCAGCTGCTCTCACGATGCGCTGGAGTGTCTTGCGGCAGCACACGGTGCAGGCGCCGTACCACACGGTGATGCAGCTGGTCAGTATGCTCTCGATGGTACCTCTGTAGAAGGTGCACATGTTGGGGGCTGGGGCTCTGGCTCTTCTCAGTTTGCGGAGGAAATAGAGGCGCCGATGAGCCCTTCTGGCCAGTGATGCTGTGTTGTTGGCCCAGGAGAGGTCCTCTGTGACATGCACGCCCAGGAACTTGGTGCTTTTCACCCTCTCCACAGCAGCACCGTTGATGGTCAGAGGAGCATGCAGGGTGCACGTTCTCCTGAAGTCCACAACGATATCCTTCGTCTTCTCAAAGTTCAGATGGATTGTTGTGTCTACACCACAAAGCCAGGCGGCTCACCTCACCCCTGCAGTTTGTCTCATCGTTGTTGCTGATGAGACCCACTACAGTCGTGTCGTCTGCGAACTTGATGAAGAGATTGGAGCTGTGCAACGGTGTGCAGTCGTGGGACATCAGAGTGAACAGGAGAGGGCTCAGTACACATCCTCGGGGGGGCCCCTGTGTTCAGTGTGATGGTGCGGGATGTGTTGTTGCCGGCCTGTACTGCCTGTGGTCTCCCAGTCAGGAAGTCTAACAGCCAGTTGCACAGTGAAGTGTTCAGCCCCAGCCTGACCAGTTTGAGAATGAGCTGCTGGGGGATGATGGTGTTAAATGCGGAGCTGAAATCTATGAAAAGCATTCTGATATAAGAGTCTTTTGTGTCCAGATGTGTCAGGGCTGAGTGGAGGGTGGTGGAGATGGCATCATCAACCGAGCGATTTGGCGATATGCAAACTGGAAGGGGTCCAGGGCGGGGGGAAGGACAGACTTGATGTTGTTGCATGACCAGCCGTTCGAAGCACTTTATGAGGATGGGAGTGAGTGCAACCGGACAGTAGTCATTGACACAGGAGGGTGCCGCTTTCTTCGGGACAGGGATGATGGTGGTGGCTTTGAGGCATGTGGGGACAGCAGTCTGACTCAGCGAGATATTAAAGATGTCTGTAAAGACATCTTCTGTGCAGGCATCTTGTTGTCTGCCTCAAACTGGGCGAAGAAGTTATTAAGCTCATTCAGCAGAGAGGTGGAGCTGTCACAGGTCTGCGACGGGGGCTTGTAGTCTGTGATAGTCGTGATGGTCTGTATCCCCCACCACAGGCTCCGTGTATCTCTGCTGTCGCTGAAGCGATGGGCTATCCTCCGGGAGTACTGCCTCTTTGCCTTTCTGATGCCGCAGGACGGGTTGGTCCTAGCTGCCCTCAGGCCCACCTCATCTCCTGCTGAGAAGGCAGCATTCCTGGCCTTCAGTAGCCTGTAGATCTCCTCTGTCAGCCATGGCTTCTGATTGGCCCGAACTGTGATGGTCTTGAGAACAGTTACATCCTCAATGCACTTGAAATTCGAAATGAAAAATCAACTTGGAGTCACTTCACCAGCAAATATGACCATCTAGAAGATAAAGAGTATTTAAATCTTTATTTCATCAAGTAGGTTTTTTCTGTATCTCTCCAAAAGTGCTTTGGAGTCATTTCATGGGTGTAGTGTAAATGCTGCTTAAGCAATAGAACACGAGAGGGAGTGTGTTATCGTGAAATAACATCATTGTGGTTACACATGACCACGAGTGTTCAATTGCTTTTATACAACAGTTAAATAAATAAAGTAGGAAATAAATAAACTGGGCTGTGAACGTGGAACTAACTGTTGTATAATTGCTGTTGACAGGACAGCAGATTAGAGTTTTACATGTGCTGAAAAACCTGATTACTAAAATCCAGCTAAAATCCAGTTCTCTACATCAGATTTCTTCAAATGATCTTAATTTGATCCATGGGGCAATTCAAGGATCAAAGCTTTAGGGGTACTGTGCACCCAATGAGACCCCTGGCGTTTTTTTTTCTCTTCATGTCTTCTATCATTCTGTAACATTAATTAGCTGCTACGCATACAGACAGTACTAGACTAGCACCGTGGCTTTAATGTCAACACATAGACCTACCAATGGCACAACAGCTGGCTTCTCTCACTCAATTCAAACAGTGGATGGTTGTTGATTGACAACTTGCAACATTAGCTTGCTAGATAAAAAACATCAGATAGGCAACAATAACAACAGAAAGAGTGATCTGAGATTCAGTGCAGCAAAAATGAGGACTGCTGCTAGTAACTGTAATGTGTTGGTGCTGAGTGATAAGAAATCCTCGTCTGTGCTACTTACTGGAGCCACCACACCACACAGTCACACTGTAACTGGCTCTAGAGCGCATGTATGTGTGTGTGTGTGTGCTCAGCGCAGCTACTGCATGGCTTCGGGAGAGGGGGGTGGGGAAGAGTAGGAGAGAGAACGTGGATCATAACATTTGCTTCTCAGAGATAAACTTCCATTTAAAAAAAAAAGACTTTTTACTCTTATCTTTAGGGGTGCGGGGACTCAGTTTAGGGGTGCTTGACAGGGACTAGACATGCCTGTGATTTGATCTAAGAAATCAGAGTATCCTGTTTACATGACTACTTGAATAACTGGATAACTACTCAAATCTGATAATGATTTTGATACTGATGTGCATGTAAATGCACTCATTGCCAGTTCATTGATAAAACATCTACCCAGCTGAAGGAACTAACAGAGGAGAATCAGAATACATCTTAAGCAGCCTCCGTTAGTCAGCTAAGTTCATTTAGCTAGCACTAGCTCTCCAAATTTCCTTGCTAATGTCAAATATAAATAATATTGTACTCATTATTATAATATTATTGTGTGGAACTGGCTTGTGAAATTGACTCAGTTGATTCTTGTCACTTTGAATCAAAATCGGGGTCATCTCTCCACATCTCCAAAATTTCTTGTGGTGACTTTTAAAGCTAAAGGTTTAGTTCCACCAGGTTTTTATTATTATTATTAATGTGATCTAAATATAGTAAATACTCTGAATCTGCACTGCTGTTCTCTTCTTTATGTAGATCTACCCAGAGCTACACTGACTGTAGAGCCCAAATGGAGTTTTGTGTTCACTGGAGAGTCAGTCACTCTGAAGTGTGAGATAGAGTCTCACAGTAACTGGAGATATCAGTGGTATAAAGGCAGCAATAGTACTGCAGTCAGTCAGTCTCAGACAAACACCTTCACCATCAGATCAGCAGAAGATCAGGATCAGGATCAGGATCAGTACTGGTGTAGAGGAGAGAGAGATAACAGACCCTCATCATCACAACTCAGCAATCCTGTTACTCTCACAGTGAAAGGTAAGATTACTGCTTTAATACTCTCACTGTAAAGGTTTAGGTAATTATGATCATTTAACTTTTGCAAAATTATTTTATTGGTATCAACATATATATTTTTAATATAATACATTAATGCTGTGTTTGGTGATATACATCCATCTGTATTTTTATTTTTATTGTAAAGATTTGTCCAGTGGTTTCTAATCAGGGTTTTGATTTTTTTCCTCATCAACAACAAATAATAATGAATTTTATATATATATATATATATATATATATATATATATATATATATATATATATATATATATATATATATATATATTGGTGGATCATTTAAAGAATTTTGCTATCATTCTTCTCTGTTCTCACAGCTTTACCCAGAGCTACATTGACTGTAGAACCCAAATGGAGTCCAGTGTTCAGTGGAGAGTCAGTCACTCTGAAGTGTGAGATAGAGTCTTACAGGAACTGGAGATATCAGTGGTATAAAGGCAACAGTAGCACTGCAGTCAATCAGTCTCAGACAAACACCTTCACCGTCACATCAGCAGCAGATCAGGATCAGGATCAGTACTGGTGTAGAGGAGAGAGAGATATCAGACCCTCATCATCACAGCTCAGCAATCCTGTTACTCTCACAGTGAAAGGTAAGATTTTTGAGTTTCACAGGGTGTGTTTTTTTTTGTTTTGTTTTGTTTTGTTTTGTTTTGTTTTTTTGATGGGATTTAAATGCAGTAAATCACTGTGACAAAAACCTTTTATCTCCAAAAGTGTAACTTCACAGAAGAAGGACAAAACTTTCTTAACTTTCAGTGGAGGTTAATGGAACTCTATTTTAAGTCAGTGGAACACCTGCTTTTATTGTAGGATTTTAGTAACACAGAAACTCGGTAATAAATATTCCATTCAGAAGAAAAACAACTAATAATTTTCTCAGAGTTTCGTTGTGCCACTTTGATAAATATATTGTTCTTTACAAAGTAAACCCCTCAGTGTTGAATGAGCTCTTAAAAATGTGTTTAGTTGGACTGATATGAACATTGTAGGTGTTTTGTCAACGATGTGTCTGTTCAACACTTTGGACAAGAAAACATCATCAAACATATTTTTTACTGAGGATCAATTGTTTTCTGTCCGCAGAGAGACCAAAAGCTGTGGTGTCTATAAAGCCAGATGCACAAGTGTTCAAAAGAGAGACTGTCACTCTCAGATGTGACATACAGGGAGAAGGTGTCTCTAACTGGCAGTACAGCTGGTTTAAAGATGATTCATCCACTCCGGTCAGTAATGAACAGCAGTACAGAATCAGCTCTGTTACAGAGACTAATGGTGGAAAATACACCTGTAGAGGAACAGAGAGAGAAACATCACGCTACTCACACACCAGTGAAGCTGTTACACTGACTGTATCAGGTGAGTGTGATCATCTCTTCAGTGTTCATTAATCTCAGTATCACAGCAATACAGATGAGACCAGATGTTTAGTTTAATAATAATAAAAAATAAAATAGTACATTTCCTGATGAAAATGCAGAGTGACTGCACAGCTGAAGCTTGTTGCTGGGTGGTTGCTGAGGTGTTTATAGGTAGTTGCTGGCATGAGGGGTGTGTTGTTAGGGGGTCGCTAAGTGGTTGCAAGTTGTTGTGAAAAATGAATTGCAGGAGTGCAGATTGTTGTTGATTAGAACTTGGGACCTGACCTGAGTGAGGACATGTAACTTGGTGGATGTCAGGCAACAGAAAGTTTAGGGATTGGGAGGGAGCAAAAATTAATGAGTGTATAGGAGGAACTAGGGATGAATAGGGATGAATAAACAACACATAGAGGAGTGCAGGTCAGTATAGCTGAGGATTAGAGCTTGAGAATCTGCCCTGAGTGAGTACATGTAGTTTGGTGGCTGTCAGACAAAGAAGTAATACAGCTTGAATGGGATCGAAAATGAATTAAACTCTATGGGAGAAACAAAAGCTGAAGAAAAAGACAAACAGATGAGTGCGGGTCAGAACAACATTGAATTTGTTCTCAGGGGGCCTGCCTTGAAACAGTATATGCAAAGCAGTGTCTTTTGGTCAAGCAGAATTACAGTAGATTGTCATTCAATTTTTGACTCCATTCATTCGTATGGGAAAAATGAGTAATTTAATGAAGGGTAAAGACAGAAATCTGACAGAAAAATAATGATAATAAGAAGAAGAATATGAATTGAAAAACATCAGTGTTGCACATTGCTTAGCAATGCACAATCACTAATAATAATAATAATAATAATAATAGTAATAATCATAATAATAATAACAAATAATTAGCTGTTAAACATGTTCACTGACTCACAGCTGAAGATCTGTAGCCGCTAGAGCTGAGAGTCGATCCTTTACTTTAGAATAAGAGAGAAACAAAGTAAAATGTAAAATTTGTTATGAAAAATCGACTTACAGTCACACAGCATTCAGTGCAGAAAATCAGAGTTTGTCAGTAATTCATTCAAAGCGTTTACATCATTTGGGTAATCAGATAATGGGAAAGCGCTGGGTTTACATTACTCAGGCAGTAATCATAATTATGCTTTGCAACTGGCCAGTAAATTCACAAAAAAAGTAACTGCTTTAACTGCTTAATGTATGCTAATGTCTAACTGTGCGAAAGGGCTTTATTTAGGCCAGTCCAATACTTCAGATTCATACAGGCAGGGGTCAAAGCACAGGCAGGAAATTTCAGAGACATATCCCCAGTCAAAAAAACAGAAAGACAAAGCAGAGGTGAAAACCAGGAAACTATGCAAAGAAAACACAGCTTGGTACTCAGTGATACAACAGAGACTTTGCAAACCAACATTTCAAACTAAGGGGTGTATGTAATGGATGTATTCAATCCAGAGAAAGAACTGCAGGTGTGAGCAAATGTGATGGGAGTAGGCGGACCCAGGGAGAGTCCAACATGACAAACTGGGCTAAGCTGACATTTAATTGGGTATAAAACAGCAGCAGGAAAAATATTTCTCTTTAAAGTTGTTTCATGCTTATAAATATACAAACCCATTTCCAAAAAGGTTGGGACTTTGTGCAGAATATAAATAAAAATAGAATGCAATAATATACAAATCATGTAAACCATATTTTGCAAACAGTACAAAGACAACATATCAAATGGTGAAACTGAGAATTTTTTTGTTTTTTGAAAAAAACTTGCCCATTTTTAATTTAATGCCAACAACACGTTCCAAAAAAGTTGGGACGGGGCATGTTTACTACTGTGTTTCATCACCTCTTCTATTAACAACACTCTGTAAGCGTTTTGATAAACTGAGGAGACCAAATGCTGTAGTAGTTTTCCCATTTTTGTATGATACAGGAGTTCAGCTGCTCAACAGTTCGGGGGCTCATTTGTTGTATTTTTCATTGAATAATGCAGCAAATGTTTTCAGTGGTAACAGTTTTGCACTGCAGACAGGCCAGTTTAGCACCCGGACTCTCTTACTGTGGAGCAAAGCTGCTGTAATACACGCATAATGTGGTAACCTTCATGAATACTGGCTTTTGAACTGTGCACTGATATCAAGTTTAGTGGTCTTCAGCCCAGAGGACACAGTGTCCATGATTTTCAAAAAGAATTTCAAATGTTGATTTGCCAGTCCAAAGGACACTGCTTTGCCTCAGTCCATTTTAAATGAGCTCAGGGCCCAGAGAAGGTGGCAGCATTCCTGGATCCTGTTTATATGTGGTTTCTTTTTTGCGTTTAAGAGTTTTAACTTGCATTTGTGGATGCAGCGACGAACTGTTTTCACGGACAGCAGTTTTCAAAAGTGTTCCTGAGCCCATGCAGTGATTTTGTCTACAGATTTGTGTCTGTTTTTAATGCAGTGCTGTCTGAAGGCCCAAAGATCATGGCCAGCAAATACTGTTTTTTGACCTTGCATACAGAGATTTCTCCAGATTCTCTGAATCTTTTAATGTTATTATACACTGTAGATGATGAAAAGCAAAAGATCTTTGCTATTTTACATTGAGAAATGTTATTCTTGAATTGTTGCACTATTTGCTCATGTAGTCTTTCACAGAGTGGTGAACTCCTCCTCAGCTTTACTTCTGAAAGACTGAGCCTCTCTGGGATGCTCTTTTTATACCAAATCATGTGATTGACCTGTTGCCAATTAACTACCAGGTTTTTTTTTAGCATTACACAACTGTACCAGCCTTTTGTCACCCCTGTCCCAACTTTTTTGGAATGTGTTGTTGGCATTAAATTCAAAATGGGCATATATTTTTCAAACAACAATAAAATTTCTCGGTTTCAACATTTGACATGTTGTCTTTGTACTATTTTCAGTGAAATATAGGGTTTAAATGATTTGCACATCATTGCATTTTGTTTTTATTTATATTTTGAACAGTGTCCCAACTTTTTAGAAAATGGGGTTGTACACAGTGGGATCATTTACTGAAGCATTTACATGTCCAATCATGAAATCTTTCATCTATTATTAGTAGTATTAATATCAGTATTAGTATTACAATTGTTTATTTATATAAACATTTTATTCAGTATCCTCACATTTATATCTATGCTTGAGCAAAATACTGAAAAAGTAGTGATGGCTGAATACTGAATACAATGTCCAAAATGTATTCAGTAACATATTCCATTACAATATATAAAGAGTAATGTATTCAGAATAAATTTAGAATGCATATTGATAAGGCACATGGGAAAAACCCTGCTGTAATTAGTTCACACTGTTCCCTGCTGCTACTGGTTGGCAGTTTTCTTTATCTGATTATTCTGTTAATATGTTGCATGGAAAATTTGTTTACCATTTAAAAATTAAGTTCTGAAATTCTTTTTCTTTTCTTTGCCATCACCTGCTTCAGTCCACTGCTGCTCCACAATCCCCAGAGCAAGAGTCCGGTACAACACAGACGCTAAATTTATCACACACAAACATGTCCACTACTAAGGAGATCACTAGTGTGATCATCCCTCAAGGGAGCTACTAATTTGGAGATTAATGACTGACTCATCACATTGATTTATCAATCTACTCAGGCTTTAGCAGGAACGTCCATGTTTGTAAAGAAGCTTTTAATTGAGGTCCTCTTTAGAGTTCATCCAATGAGCCTGTTTGCTACATGCTATGTGCTGATTTTAAAATAGTTAATAAACAAGGACTGATGGTGTGCTTTTCCTCTATGTAGATTGGAATATTTTCAATGTATTTAGCTGTCAATTATGCTATAGCTTTCAAATTGTTTTGTTTCAGGGCACAAACCTTCTTTTACTTTTGAGTGCCACCCCATTTAGTGGCAAAACGAACGTTTTAAGCATTCAGTCATGTGGTCTAACTTTGTGGGATCAGATAGAGAGCTGATAAAGGTTGAGAAATCTGTCAGGTTTTCACAATAAAACTACTTGATCAACTGCAATAAAACTATGTTGACACCAAGGATCAAAATCAAATCAATAGTGCTGCTGTAGTATTAAAATATGCTACAATTACTGCTTGATCAGTAGTGAATACTAAATTTGATAGGATGTTAGTAAGAACTCAGTAAGAACTCAGAATAAGACCCCGGTGACCTAAAGGTAGATCAGTTGTATGACAAAAGAAAAAAAATTTCATAGGAGAAGAAATTGTAATATGTTTTATGGTTTATGACTACAACATTGGAATAAGTAGCTGTTATCCCTCCTTCTTGGCCGTTGAAGCAATGGCTGTGTTCATAATTGTAGCCAGGGCTGTCAATCCTGATCAGAAACAATTTCTGGTTTTGTTTGATTCAGGGAACAGACACAGTCTCAGTAGGGTGGGACCTATGTGAAATTTCAAGGCAGTGAATGTATTATGAAAAAACATAGACTAAAAAAGTTTTGTTCCAACAGCAACGATATACAGGTTTACATGTTCATAGACATAGACTCATTTTACGATACGTCACACATTCTATACTAAGTTTTCATTACTATCATTATGTTTACTGGGGTGGGGGGAAAACTCGATTCTTAGATGCATCGCGATGGACGATTCTGAATGGATTCACAAATACCAAAAATCGGTTTTCTAAATTGTAATTGATAATGTAACGTAATGTTGACGGAACTTGGATGTGTGGAAGTGCAGCGCCCGGACAGTCTGTGGCGGCACATAACAAAACCACAAATAATGAGCGAGAAATCTGACGGGCACCGTCTGCATTAAAAGCTAGGTTAGGTCAGGAGTCACAACCCAAATGTTAAGAAGAGTCATTTTATCCTTTCAACAAAAGTCAAACCACCTTGGGAGCCACAACATTTTATGTCCAGTATGTCTCAGTAGGTGCTGATGTCCTAGCATAGGCTATTTAGCTGCTTTCCTCCCATCTCCGCCAGAAAACTTTTCCTCAAAAGTTGAATAGTTTCTTGTAAAATGTCTCTCAACGTTCGACTGTTTTTACGAGGCCGAAGTCACTTCTCATTCGCCAGGTTCTTGTTTGAATTTTCCCATTCTACCTTAAATTCTGACTGAGGCGCCAGAACATAAATGCGGCACCATTTAAGGTGGAACAGGAAAATGCGACTTCAGCTTCGCAACTTTTTAGTGTTTGACAGTTTCTCGTTGCAGATTTAACGTTCCAGGAAACCAACTGGAGTGCTTATAAATACGAATAAGTCCATTCATCTCCAAATGTTCATCTTAAATCTCTCTCTTTGCCTTTTCGTCTGCTACTAGCTAGGCGAGATTGCCTGAATTGCTGTGACCTGCAGTCTGCATGCCAACCTTTTGGGTTAGAGGGTGGTGAATTAGCAGCGTTTAAGACCATTTATCGTGGAAACTGTGTTAAAACGATCAGCAGAGCTTTATTTTACTGCAAAGGAGGATTATTTTATTTTTACCTAAAAATCTAATTCTGCTGTGGACTCCAGGCACCAGGGCAGTAAAACAGCCATATGTTGACCCCCGAGCTAGGTTAGCATATGGAAGCACTTTGGCTTCTATGAAGCTGAAGAGAAAAGGGACTTGGACATGAGCCACACTATATACAAGTTGTGTCACACTAAACTATTTTGGAAACTATAAACATGAGAAACCATATTACACGTTTCCCCCCCTTTTCCGTCCGATTGTAATTGCTCCAACCATCAAGCAAGCGATGTCAAAGCTTCCACCCAAATTGGAAGTGAATTACAAACTCTGTTGCAACTTTTATTGCCAAAGATTAGTGTCTGTTCTGTGTCATTGAGAATGTGTTGCCCACTTTGGAGCCGAGATACAGCATCCCGCTCAAACATATTTTACTGACACAGCAATCCCCCCACTCTCTACAGTAGCACCAAAACTGAAAACTCACTAAAGAAAACAGGTAGAATAGCTGTAATCTGCTGCGTGGACAATCATTGCCACAGAATCTTATTTCACCATAACAGCACATTTTATCACAGATGAGTGGCAGCCTGTGTTTCATGTGCTCCAAACAAGAGCAGTGAATGAGAGCCTTCCAGTTCACTTGTGACATCGCTTCTGTTTGTTTTATTAATACAAGATATTGGAAGAAAATTCATTATGGATCATTACAAATACTTTGCTTTAAAAGTACAAAGTTGTCACACAGTGAAAAAAAGAAATCGGATTCTACATTTTATTACTAAAATGTAGAATATTAGTAATAAAAATGCAAATAACAAATCGTGTATAGAAAAAAGATGCATCAATAATAATAATAAACAATAAGAGCATAAGATAAAAAATAATAAAATATAAAAAAATAAAACAGTAAATGTAGAATATTAATAATAAAAACACAAATAACAAATCCTGTATAGAAAAAAAGATGCATCAAGATGCATTGATAATCGTTTTATAATCGCATCGCAGCCCTCTGAATCGTAATCGAATCGAATTGTGAGGATCTTAGAGATTTCCACCCCTAATGTATACTGTTATCGTTACCATGTGCATATTATATTAGCAAAGGAGCCTTGAGCTGTAGTTTTTACGCAGTCCAAATGACAGGCAGAAGAAAAAAAGAGATAAAGTATGGCATGTCTACTGTTTGCCATTGTCTGCTGTTAAACGAGGTCATCAACATGGCAGCCACAGCAAAATAGTCATGTGACTGATTCTTATGTATATGTATGGTTTGTTCAGAGGAATTTAATTCTTTTCACAGAACCAAAGGCTGTGGTGTCCATAAAGCCTGACGAACAGGTGTTCAGAGGAGAGACCGTCACTCTCAGATGTGACATACAGGGAAGAAGAAACATTGAATGGAAATACAGTTGGTATAAAGATAATGTAACGTTCTACTCATCCAGCACAACACAGGAGTTCCCAATCAGCTCTGTTACAGAGTCTCACAGTGGTAAATATACCTGCAGTGGAAAAGACACAGGAAACCTAGGGTATTTACACACCAGTGATGCTGTTATGCTGACTGTATCAGGTGAGTGTGATCATCTCTTATTCATTAATCTCATTATGACAGCAATACAAATGTTGTAACACCAGATGCAATTTTCAGTAATGGAACTGACTCTTAATTTCCTAAATATGCGCTGCTGTTCTCTTCTTTCTATAGATCTGCCCACAGCTACCCTGACTGTAGAATCAGAGAGTCCTGTGTTCAGTGGAGAGTCAGTCACTCTGAAGTGTGAGATAGAGTCTCACAGTAACTGGAGATATCAGTGGTGTAAAGGTAGCAGTAGAACTGCAGTCTATCAGTCTCAGACAAACACCTTCACCATCAGATCAGCAGCAGATCAGGATCAGTACTGGTGTAAAGGAGAGAGAGACGAGAGACCCACATCATCACAAGCCAGCAACCCTTTCAATCTTACTGTGACAGGTACGTTTACTGTTTGTATATCTTCACTGTAATGAGTAAGTTAGTCAGCATTTGATTTTGGCAAAATTAGATTACCAACATATCACCGGGTTTTTAATACAGTACATCAGTGCTGTATTTTGGGGGAAAAATATGTATTCCATTTATTATTATCTCATTAGAATGTAACAAGGGAGTGTGAAGAAGACACCCACCAACTCCAGTTGTGTCAGTCATTGGATTTACTTTTTTAAACCTTAAATCACAGTATTACACCTCGGTGACAATGATGTGATATTTGCTTGATTTTTTTTTTTTTTTTATCTGTAGAACTTGTTTAAAGTTCAAAGTGCTGTACAAACCAATAATATAAAATAAATACTAAATATATAAAATTAAAATAATAATAAATAATAAGAGCATAAGACAAAAATAATAAAATATAAAAAAAACAGTAAATGTAGAATATTAGTAATAAAAACACAAAACAGGAAAAGTCACTACACAGAAAATACTTCAGTAAAACTGAGACAGAACTATAAGCCAAGGAGAACAAAGAGTCTTCTTTTTTCATTAGCAGCTGAAATGCATTGCTCTGTAATAATAAAATATACCAGCCTTGCTTTAAATGTGAACACATCTTTCCAAACTGTACAAATATAATTTTTATCGTGGTCAGTTTCACCTCTGCAGAGCCCCTCTGGTTCAACTCTGCTAAATAATTCAACCAATGTACTGTGCTACGTTTAACTCTGTTTTTTTTTCTGTAGGTATCAATATAGGCTTTTGTTTCTAGTAATATCTGAGCTCTGGACTGGCTTTCTCTCTAACCTATTTGTAACTAGCAAAAATACATTCTGTGAGTAGACAACAAAGCACTTTTGTAAGTTACTCTGGATAAGAGTGTCTGCTAAATGCTGCAAATGTAAATGAGATAACTACATTCATGTGCTGAGCTAAATACCCCCAGCACTACCTCACAAATGTCTGTAACAACTATAAATAACCCAGTTAATCTGAGCTTAGTTTGGAATAAAGATGTTACGATTTGCACATTTATTGATAATGTTCAACATACGATTAGGTAACCTGAGGGACTGATTAAGTGAGGATTCTTGCAAGTCTCCATATAGCTGCTGATAAGTGCCATGAACAGGATTTAGGGCCACTGCAGCAAACTCTGGATGACAGGTGAGGCAGTGGATGAGCCCAACCTGGTCACATCTGTAAACAACCTGTTTGGTACGATACAGTCTCGCTGTTATATTTCTGTACTTGGAATCAAATAGGCAGCATGCTGAAAGCTAGGTTATGATGCTGGCAATGATAGAGAATGGCTAGCATAAGCTAACTAGCTTAGGCTTCAAAGGTTTGGTTAGCTTTTTTCTGCATTAACTTTTAACATACCTCGGCCACCACCCTACATCAAATATTCTCAACAAGTGAGAGATTTGTACAGTGCCCACAAGTGCACCTGTATAGAAGGAAATGGTGCCCTAATGGCCAAATATAACTATGTTTTTCATGGCTTGATGTCAAAATGAATGAAACTTAGACAGTGTTCAAACAAATCTACTTTACTTACTTGGAATTCAGCACATCTTCAGGATGCGGGTTTTGTTGAATATAGATCTTGCTGAGTTCTACCATTCGGACGCATCTCTCACTCGCTGTTAATCATTTTGTGGCACTATGTTAACTCTTCGGTGGCTTGAGTCAGTGGCTCATACTCGTAAGGCTGAAGAAACACCTTCCCTCATCGAAGATGGGGATGGTAGAGGAGGAAAATCTTCAACTTTGTAAGACCTCTCATTTGCAAAAGTGCTGTCTGATTTTTGATCTCCATATTTTCTGGTAGCTAATGTTATTTATAAAATCACAGCAGCCTGGCCCACCTGGTTTCCTCTCGCGGCACCACCTCCAAACCCATGGATCGCTGCAGTGCCCCTCCCATTTTTGAGCATTTCTCAAAGTTGAGCTAGGAGTGGAGTTAGCTGAAAATAGACGGGTGTAGTTACTCTTTAACTGGGATTTAAACATGTCACTGTTTGAGGAAGACATAATGAAGAGCGGGAGACTGTTCCCTGAGGAGCAGCCTTGGAAAAGGCACGGTCACGCTTTCCTTTTAAATGGGACTGTGGAATAGACAGGAGCAATTTTTCAGAAGCTCTTTGCATCCTGGGGTGGAAAAATGCTTAATTGTGATGCCAATTCCTGTAATGTCATAAAAACAAACAAAAGAACATTAAAATCCACTCTGAAATTTGCCGGTAACCAATGGAGAGAGATGAGAAAGGGGAGATATGGTCTTTCTTTTTGGTTCCAGTCACAATCCTGCTGCATTTTGCACAAGCTGCAAACAAGATACGGAACCCCCATATGAAAGGAGTTATGGTAGTCAAGGCGTGACAGCATGCATGACTGTCTCCTAATTACAGAATGGAAAATTGGCAGGGGACTATAGAGGGAAAATAAAACAGCCTTGGGGTACACCACTGGAGAGGGACAATGGTGAGGTGCAGTGGCACATAATTTTACAAAGAAGGTTCCATCCCTGAGGTAGGAGGCAGACCTAGGCAGTTCCCTGAGTACCAACCATGTGATTAAGTCCTGAGTCAACAGAAAAGAGTAGGTCACTACATTGCTTGAGGAGTGCTAACTTAGGAGTATGGTTTACCCTGAACCCAAACTAGAATCTTTCTAGAATGATGTGTTTATTTAGATAGAACAATTTCCTCCATAACCTTTGAAATGAATGGCAATTAAGATATGGGCCTAAAAATCTCTAGTACAGTAATGTCTAGATTGGGCTTTTTAAGCAATAGCTGCATCTCTGCACGCTTAAAACAGGATGGAACAATCAATTATTAACGGAACAAACAGCTATTAATTATACTCAGCATACCAGGTACACATTTTTGAGTAGCCAAAAGAGAAGACGAATCTGTATCCAATGAAGAGCGAAATATGAATTTTAAGCATCCAAGAGAGAAGGTGAAATGGTATCCAATGAAGAGTGAGATACAAATTTTTACTTGTTCAAAGAAGTTCATAGTGACAATTGTGAGAGGAATCATAAGTGTGCTGCTAGATATGAAATGTGATGACATTATCTTAGCACCCCCCCCACACACACCCCAAAAAAATCTAAAAATCTTCACAGAGTTCTGCAGATGCGAAAGTATGTTGAAACTATGGAATTTTTATGGTTGGTCACAGTCTGTGTCGTCACAGCCCTAATTCCCTTTTTGGCCACTTGCCTTCATTTCCTAAACCTTTTCTATGTCAGGGTTGTTGCTCTGGGCTTCGATCAGATCCCAGTCCTCCGCTGATAACTGCTTTTTTTGTACATGACCAAATACTCTGTTGATTGCTTTGCAGGCTTCCATACCAGAATCTTGTTTTGCATGAGGGGTTTTCTCTATGGAGAAAACTTGAAACAGCTCCTTTTTGTTGTGGCATTTTTCCTCTTCTGTCTAGACAAAGTCCTTTTTGCATAAGTAATGATTCTTTCAAGTCCGTCTACTTTCTGTGAAACTATAGCCCCAATAGCCCATATCACACACATCAGCATCCCCAGTAAACGTCTGGGTAAAAAGGGACAACAGTAGGAAGCTAATCCTACAAAACTCGTTATCTCTTGTACATGGATTGGCCATGCATGGACCGTTTCACTCTTTGAAGGACGAAGTCGCTCAATCTGCAGAGATGATGTGCCCCAGGTACTGCACTAAATCTGCAAACAATTAGCACAAGATTTCATTTTCAGACTCGCTCAGTTTCTGTAAAACTTTATCTAGGTGCTTATCAGAAGTCCCTACAAACACAATAATGTCATCAAGGTGTACCAGGCAACTAACCCATTTTAAGTACTTTCATCAAAGACTAATTCCATCAAATGCTGAAAAATACTTAGTAAGTTGCACAAACCATAGGGAAGAACACTGAAATGGAAATGGTCTTATATCTGTATTTTGGTTAGATTGGAACTTGCCAGCTGCTAGCCACGTCCAACAGTAAACCACTTGCCTGCAGCCATTATGCATCCTAGGTGGTTACTTCATTCAGCGGTTTATAGTTCACCACCGTTTTTTTGGTCCAACACCACTGGAGCTCCCTACGGGGTATGGCACCTCAAGATTATGTCCCTCTCCATTTCCCAAAAGGGTGTGGCGACTTCACCTTGAAGATGGACTGGGACATGACAGAGGCACATCTTGATATGGAGTGCAGAGCCTGTGTCTATCTGGTGGTGAAGCAAAGCAGTTTTGTCCAAATCATTAGCTTCTCTACATTCTTAAACTGTATTTCTGTAAGGCCCCTGTAATACAAGCCCAGTGGTTTAATTTATTTTGCCCTTGCCGTTCGCCAACCATACAGGCAGAGGAGGTACCATTTCCTACTGTTGTAGTAAACGGTTCAGCCCTTGTACATCATCTCATAAAGACTGAACCATTGTCATCATTTTCTGCTTCTGACACTTTCTACTCCACACCCTTTTAACGTCCCCATACTCGAGAATCACAGACCTGCCTCTCAAAGTCCCTAATGAGCTCTAACTGAGTTGCCAAATAAATTGCCTGTCCCAAATTAGATGGTTTTGCACGATGCAGCTGAATGCAATAATCTCAGTCCCCAGTGTCCATGACAAAATGATCTGGAGCTGAAATGTCCTAATGCCAGGATCAGACTACAAGAATTCAGGCCCAACTATAAGCATCAGAAACGATGAACAGATCTTATAGTGTAATATAATCAAAGAAGAGCAATGTGGAGTCTGGGACTCCCCATGAACCCCTTACGAAAAGTCTAGCATGTCAGAATTTTTTGTATTTTTCCGCCTAGTTTGATATCTCCCATGTTGTTCCTTGATGTTAACCAACAGGAGGACAGAGTGTGTACATATATAAACAAGCGAAGAAAAAGATGGATGCTGCTGTTGCAGCTGTCAGGTGGAACAATGAAATAGAGTACAAGTTCACTGAGCTGTGGCAACAATACCCCTGCCTTTCTGAAGTTTCCTTAAGGGAGTATCTTGACAGAGTCCAAAGAGATAAATGTAGGTGAGAAATAGCGTATACAGCATCTGTTTACATACAGCAGACCTGTTGGGTGACAGACAGCCCATACTGTCCTCTTTGTGACACCCAGGAACAGGTCCACAATTGTTTTTGCTTACTTTTCTTTTTCTTTTCAGAACACAAAACCACCAGCACCACACATGGCTCTTCTGTTTGACAGTTTCTTTACCTGTACCCACAATGACCTATGAACTCACTCAAGAACGTGAATGATGATTGGTCTGCATCAAGCTATTGTGTAGTCTGATCCCGGCATAAGTGCCCACATCAAGATTCAAATATTCCTTCTCAGTTTTTCCGCTCACTGCCTTTTCAAAATCATGCACTCAGTTGTTTATTTTGTCTATTCTGAATGTACAACAATAGATAATACATTATCTAACACATATACACACACAAACACTGTTTGTGCAATAAACAAAGGAATAAACTATCATATGGAGTAAAAGAACCTCTGTGTCCCCTATATAGCCAGCAAACTGGCCATCACTCTGGCTTAAAGCGAGCATGTGTCTGTTCTTTTACTCCCACCTGCTACAATATTTTTATTTTACTTGTATTTAATTAAAACTGTTCTTTCAGTAAACAGTTGATTTGTGTAAATTTGGTTATGCCAATCATTAGCAGCATGATCCTCCACAGTGTGTCTCTATACTTTTCAGATATCTCTCCTGCAGTGTCTCTGATGGTCAGTCCCAGCAGATCTCAACACTTTAGTGCTGACTCTCTCTCACTGAGCTGTGAGGGACAGAGTGACTCTATTGGATGGAGAGTGAGACGATACACACACAGTGAGAAGGTGTCAGATTGTTCATCAGGCTGGGGATCAGTTACAGGATCTACATGCAACATCCAGTTCCTTTACCCAACCCACACTGGAGTGTACTGGTGTGAGTCTGAATCTGGAGAGAGCAGCAATCCTGTCAACATCACAGTGCACAGTGAGTCCATAAAGGTCTTATAATTGAAAATGGAGCACATTTTAGTATCTTCTATCTTCACTCTCCACACAGGAACACAGATTAACTCCAGTACTCAATCTATCAGAGTTATAGAGGTCTCTGAGTTATGATCATTAACGTATCTCAACACTTTCTGTCATTCAGTACTGTCTTACACCAACTCTCCTTCTGGAGATCTACTTTCCTACAGAGTTTAGTTCCAATTTGCATCATAAATGTTGCGCCCCTAACAGTAACGCATCTGATCCAGCCAGGCGAAGACTTCTAAAGAAGTTCATTAGCTGGAGCAGGTGTGGCAGATAGTGGTTAGTACTAGACCTCACTAGAAGGTGGACCTCCAAGACCAGGGTTGGTGACCACTGTCTTACACTCTCCTGCAGGTGATGATGTAATTCTGGACAGTCCTGTTCATCCTGTGACTGAGGGAGATCCTCTGACTCTGCGCTGTTTATATCACCACACAAAGCCCTCAAACCTCACAGCTGAGTTCTATAAGAATGGATCACTCCTCCAGACTCAGACTACAGGAGAGATGACCATCCATACTGTCTCAAAGTCAGATGAAGGTCTCTACCACTGTAAACACCCAGAGAGAGGAGAGTCACCACAGAGCTGGATCTCAGTCAGAGGTTTGCTGAATTTAAAAGAAAGTATCTAAAAAACATTTTTATTTTATCATGAGAATGCATCCAACACTAATCTCTGTACTAGATAACAATGGTTGTATTGTGTTTGTGTGTATCAGGTCTGTCCAATTCAGGAGCTTCATTCTCAGTGTTCAGTCTGCTCAGTAGTTTAATGGCAGCGTCTCCGTATCTGCTGGTGTCCATCATACTGGCACTCAAATGCTACAAAGCTCGAGGTGAGAATCGATAGTCTTCCTGTGGGAGAAAGACAAACTTTCAGCTTCACTGAGACAGAGTTTTCTATTTTAGTCTGAAACATAATCAATTGCCTAAATCATAACAAAGGATCTTCTGAAATTATCTTTACTGTGTATTTCACAGCTAAACCTGAGGAAACTAACAGAACAGAAGCAGCAACAGAAGCTGAAGAATCTTGCTGAGTGTTGACCGTCAAGTAATTCTAATCGTGTGTACCTGGAAACCTCAGTTAGGGTTTACTCTATTGTGCAGGTCAGTTATGGAGGGTTTAAATAACAGCTCCACTCCAGCATTCAGCAGGTTCATTTAGGCTCTCTGTCAGGAACTGCAGTATGATAAATGAGGCATCTGTGGCGTTGTTTCAGCACTCAAGTGGTTATCAAACTCAAGTGATTATCAGAGTGTTTTGTTTACTTTTATGGAATACATTTCATTCTTGAAACATAAAGGTATTTAATCATTTTAATTTTGGAATACATTTTTTCATTTTTTGTATTTTTTATTTCTTTGTCTGTAACAAACATTGTACTGCATGAAAAAACATGCAGAATTTTTTGATGCAATATATTTTTTTGATAGATGTCATACCTGGTGAAAGGCCAAATTTTAATTATTTACATCAGTTTCTTATTTTTGTTATTATTTTCCATCTTATAGTGTTTTCTCTTATTGCTTAATTTCTGAAAGTATCCATTCTTCAAGCATAGTCTCTCTTTGTAAAAAGCTAAGCAATAACTGAAGTGTGATTCGGTTCTGTCTACTTGTGTGTTTAAAGCAAGAAAGTATAATTATATCTTACATTTCATTTATATATTTAGCAAAATGAGTTACATATGTTAGAGGAATGTAGCTTTAGTTCTGTCCAAGGTCTCTTATTGGTATAGCAGTTTTTTCAAATCTGAGATGGGTTTTTTTAGGGCTGATGGTGTTTTCCACTATGCAGTCTATGAATTTGATAATACCAATAAAGTTACAGTTCTCTTCCTGTTTCTCATTTGTGTCTCTGTGCTTCCATTCTTGTTACCATTTTTTAGAACCATTAGAAAATTTTAGCATTTATGCTCTCTAACACGGTGGCCACATTTGCCCAGTTCGGTTTTGTTGTATTGATTTGGAAAAATTGTCTTTGTCCATCATGCTCCTACCCCCAGATTTAAGGATTGCATCTACAAAGGTTAGAACTAATATTTATAATAAAAATAATTAGTAATGAATTAACAATAATCTGAGTACACTAAAGACATGTGTTCTGGTCTTACACTGGAGTTTATGTTTTAATATTTTATTTATATATTTTTTTAACCTGCAGAAGCCGTGAACTGTTTAACACTGCATTTTCATCATTCACATAATGTATATGCTGCTTAATATATATAAAAGGAGCTTAAAGCACAGGGGTCCTTATTCTTATGACCCCATGTACATTCATGTTTTCTTTACTCAACACACCTGATTCAGTCCACATGGAGCTTGATTACTTAGTTAATGGTTGAATCAGGTGTGTTTGATAAGACAAAGCACAAAAAAGTGTATAGTGTGTAGGCCACCAGGACTGGAATTGGGAACCTCTGTCATAGTATGAGGTTTAGGAAACTTTGTGTATGTTATTATTAACTAATGCAGCAGTTAATGTTACTTACAGGAGCAGTGTGTAAGATTCTGGGGGATCTAGTGTCCAAAACCATGTTTCCATTAGTGTATAACTATCTGTAACTACACATCATTATGTTGTTGTTAGTTTAGAACGAACCCTTCATATTGTGGCATCAATGTAGACGACGTGGGAAACATAGTGTTTCAAAAGAATGCTCTTTTATTAAACATAACAGCAGAGAGAACTGCTGCCAGCACTGGCTGAAATGGCAGGAAGCAGGTAGGTAACCTACAGCCACACATATCCCTTACATGGCAGACACAAACACTGCCCCAACCACCCCACAGCCCAGCATAGAATGACAGCCAACCTTACAACACACATAACGTCCACACAGTCACAACTGTTTACAAGATTTAAGTCTCTCTTATTGAGTGTCCAGTGTTCTCCCAGGGGGCTCTGCGCATCCAAGGCTGAACCAGCCAGCAGCGGGTCACTACAATATCTACATAGGAGAAGGCCCTCTTCCAACATGTAGCACCACCATGTTTCCACAGTAGCCCAGAATGGACAAACCAAACAATGCATTTTTTGCACTGGAGCAGCTGCCAGTGTTGGCTTATAAGTTTGTGTTGTAAAAAGTATGAGACCCTAAAATTTGACTAATGGAAGATTGTGCTTATTATTTAGCACAAGAACAAAGAGGGAAAGTACTCACTGTCAAAAAGCAATCGAATTAAATACATAAATAATCGGTACAGGCAACGGCAGAAAAACTGATGGCAACTGTAGGTTCTACTAGGTAGGATAATTTCCATACACACTTTTAAAAAAATAGATATTTAGCAAATTTGTCTTGGTCTTGTTTTCAGGCAAGAGCACCACAACATATTGTAAGTATAATATTTTACTTCTGCAAGATTAAATATTTGTGCTATCATGTATCACTGCAACTTGTCCGTTTCTTCATAGCTAACATCAGCTTGCTTGTATCTAATGTTAGCCAGTTGAAAGCATATATCTTTAGTTTGTTAACACAAGTAACACAAGTAACACAGGATTCTGCAGTATGCTGTACATGATTTTGGTATTTTCCACATTCGAAACACATGGAAATGCCCAAACTCATACAGGCTGTGATGATTGGTTGAACTATGGAATAGCTCCCTAGCAACCAAAATGCATTTTTATTAGTTACTTTTTTACATCTGTCTAGTCAGTATGGAGTATTACTATTCCAAACACCTGCAAACAAGCAATGGTATTTCGTATACCGTATCTTTTTTTTTTTACTAGTGATGACGTTTTTGCAGAACTTGGCCTCTATAGGTTATATAATAAAGCTGCATTTTGTCCTCAATGTAAAAAAGTATTTAATAAAGTTTATTCCTTTTAGCTAGTAAGAGAAGTGAACA
Organism: Colossoma macropomum; assembly: GCF_904425465.1. NCBI lineage: Eukaryota > Metazoa > Chordata > Actinopteri > Characiformes > Serrasalmidae > Colossoma > Colossoma macropomum. Next base: position 10,611,088 of record NW_023494805.1, read on the forward strand.
TGTCATGTATGCTCAAGCCACCTCAGTAAGCTATTTTCACCAAGAATGATTTATTGAATTGTGTTCAAGAGATGTTTTGGCATTAAGGTTATGTATCCTCCAGCATTTATTGCACTTGGATTATTTTGCTGTGATTGGAGAGGGAGGAGCTAGAAACCACACCAAGGGGGTGTGTGTGTATATGTGTGTGCAGGGAGTGAGAAATGTGAGGTGGGTAGAGAAGGCGCTGTTCAAGAAAAACTTTGCTCATGTATGGCATGGCTGTGGCTGACAACAGTTTGAAAATAAAGCGCCATGACTAGTACAAAAGCAGTGTATCTTATAGTGGTGAGCACTACATAATAATACAACCCCATTTCCAAAAAAGTTGGGACGCTGTGCAGAATGTAAATAAAAAATAGAATACAATGATATGCAAATCACGTAAACCATTTTTTAAAGAAAAGTACTACATAGGCAACATATCAAATGCTGAAACTGAGAAATTGTATTGTTTTTTGAAAAATTTATGCCAAATTTGAATTTGATGCCAAAAACAACCTCCAAAAAAGTTGGGATGGGGGCATGTTTACCACTGTGTTTCATCACCTCTTCTTTTAAGAATACTCTAAGCATTTGGTAACAGAGGAGACACTGATGTAGTTTTGAAAATAAAATGTTTTCTCATTCTTGTTTGATAAAGGATTTCAGCTGCTTAACAGTTCGGGGTCTCTTTGTCGTATCTTTCATTTCATAATGTGCCAAATGTTATCAGTGGTGACAGGCCTTTTTGGCACTGGGACTCTTTTAATATGGAGCATTGCTGTTGTAATAAACGCAGAATGTGGTTTGACATTGTCTCGCTGAAATAAGCATGGCCTTCCCTGAAAAAGACGTTGTCTGGGTGGCAGCATATGTTGCCAAAACATGTATATATCCTTCAGCATTAGTGGCGCCTTCACAGATTTGCACCATCATGAATACTGGCTTTTGAACTGTGCACCGATAACAAGCTGAGTGGTCTGGAGGACACAGTGTCCAAGATTTCCAAAAAGAATTTCAAATGTTGATTTGGTTTTTGGCCTTGTCCCTTGCATACAGAGATTTCTCCAGATTCTCTGAATCTTTTAATGATATTATGTATCATAGATGATCCACATGTTCTTTGCTATTTTATGTTGAAAAAACGTTATTCTTACATTGTTGCACTATTTGCCTGCTCACAGAGTGGTGAACCCCCTCCTCATCTTTACTTCTGAAAGACTGAGCCTCTCTGGGATACTCTTTTTATACCCAATCATGTTACTGACCTTTTGCCAGTTAACCACCATCTGTTGTTTTAGCATTACACTACTTTACCAGCCTTTTGTCGCCCCTATCCCAACTTTTTTGGAAAATTGTTGGCATTAAATTCAAAATGGACATATATTTTTCAAAAAACTAAATTTCTCATTTGCAACATTTGATATGTTGTCTTTGTGTTATTTTTAAATAAATATAGTGTTTAAATGATTAGTACATTATTGCATTTTGTTTTTATTTGTATTTTGCACAGCGTCCCAACTTTTTTGGAAATGGGGTTGTAGAATATCAATTATCAATAACAATTGTCAGTAAATGTGGATTAATGTAACCCTTTAAATGTTAAAATGTTATCCATAAACATTAATTTATTATCTATTATAACTAAATGGGACTTCAAAACTTTAAAAAACTATTTACAACATGAATTTAACTTACACTAACTAACAACATTAAGTTACTTAATGTGTGTACAAAATCAATTACTGATAAATATTTTTATTTTAAGTATTTTTACACAAGAGAGTAACACAAAAAAAAACACATTCAGCAAGCTCCGATAAACGGGCAATACTTCCCAAGAGACATGGCAAACTAAACAGTATAAATAGAGCAAAGAGCAGGTGTGACAAATCAGTATTCAGCTGAGTCACATGATCTCCAAGGGGATTCTGGGAGGTGGAGTCCAGTGGAGGATCAGTGTTCGGAGTACTCAGAACTACAGAGCTGGAGGGACGCGTGACAAACAGTTAAATGTATAATGAGACAAATGAATATATCAGGTGTTTCATACACAAAACGCATACCTGGACAATGTTTTAACTAAAGTATTATCCTGGTTAAAGCGAGTAACTCTTTGGTGAGGAACATTCACCAGCCTATAAATAATCTAGAGTTTCAATCAAATCTAAAGGATCAGACTGCAAAATGGTATGTGTCTTTCA